>NC_090272.1:139593192-140193192 GCF_040414725.1 Anabrus simplex
ATGGGAAACCATGGAAAACCATCTTCAGAGCTGCCGACAGTGGGGTTCAAACCCACTATCTCCCGGATTCAAGTACACAGCTGCGTGCCCATAATCGCACGACCAATTCGCCCATTACACCCTAAATTTAAAGACAATAAATATTTTACCATAAAATGAACGCAGTTTTATAATTAATTGTTCAAATCTAGACATGATAATAAGCTTTTGGGCTTTTATCGTGTTAAGAAAACAAGCTGAAATAATTTGTTTTTCAGAGACTTCGCTCCGCATTATCGTAAAGGCCACCACACACAGAACGTTAAGCTAAGGTACGCTACGCAGCCCAGTGATAAACATCGCTCCAATAAAGTTATGAGACATGGCACACATAGACTGCTATGTTAAGCTACGTTAACCTAAGCAATGCCAAGCTAAATTTTACTGATCGACAAGCAGGCGATTTTCATCGAGCACAATCACTTTCTTTGCCCGGCGTCTAGCGGACAGTCGTTTCTTGTGTGTGGCTTTCGTGAATTACATCAAAACAGCAGCTGTTATATTGCTTAATTGTTTCTGGTTTTTTTTCTAGTTGCTTTACGTCGCAACGACACAGATAGGTCTTATGGCGACGATAGGACAGGAAAGGGCTAGGAATGGGAAGGAAACGGCCGTAGCCTTAATTAAGGTACAGCCCCAGCATTTGCCTGATGTGAAAATGGGAAACCATGGAAAACCATTTTCAGTGTTGCCGACAGTGGGGTTCGAACCTACTGTCTCCCGAATACTGGATACTGGCCGCACTTAAGCGACTGCAGATATCGAGCTCGGTTCTGGGTTTGTTAATTATCATGGAAGGCAGACTAAAGGATAAAAGCCTGATTGAGGAGGTACAAAAATATACTTGTCTGTCAAATTATTAAAGAGATATAACCATGAAAGAGAACTGTTGACAAGAAATAAACGAAACTCCGGAAATTGTTTCTTAGGGCCGATGACTTTCGATGTTAGGCCCCTTTAAACAACAATCAACAAGGAAATTGATTGTACGTATCACATATTGCTTTTACATAAATTTTTACCCCAATTATATAATTTGCATACTATATATATCCATGTTTTATTCATAGAGAGCAGTTCATGAACATTTCCTGATTTAGACAAAGGTAGTTTTTAATTCTTCATCGTTTCCATCAAATTATACCGAGGTCGATAGCTGCAGTCACTTAAGTGCGGCCAGTATCCAGTATTTGGGAGATAGTGGGTTCGAACCCCACTGTCGACAGCCTTGAAGGTGGTTTTCCGTGGTTTCCCATTTTCCACCAGGAAAATGCTGGGGCTGTACCTTAAATAAGGGCACGACCGCTCCCTTCCCATTTCTAGCCCTTTCCTGTCCATCGTCGCCATAAGACCTATCTGTGTCGGTGCGACGTAAAGCAACTTGCTAAAAAAAAAAAAAAAAAAAAAAAAAAATTCTCTTTGTGACGACCTAAACCCAATCGGTTCTCGAGAAAATTCATATTTCTTGTGTTTCTTGCTGTGGTCTATGGTGAAAACTAAATTAGCAGGTAAACTGTTGGTGCTATCGGAAAACAAAGTGCATCAAGTGGCCTTGAAATTAAATTTTCTTCAAAAAATGTCTTATGAATTTTCGTTGTAACTCTAGAGGTTTTCGAGAAAATCACACGCAATTAAAATCCGCAACACGGCCGAGAATCGAACTCGGGACATTCTGAACCGAAAAAGTTAACGCTGACCATTCAGCCAAGGAATGGTACAATGGAAACCATCCACACTCCATACTGTTATTCCATTGATATGAAAGATACAAAGAGTCCCTTCTAGTTACATGATACTGTATATGTATCAGTCTCGAAGACATGGGAAACGACGCATATAATTCGGCAACTTTGCATATCTTTCTCTACGTTCTGTAAAACTGAAGCCGGAATGACAAAACGTGCCTATGTTAGTCATACGTTTTTGTTGTAGGACTGGCAAGTTTGAAGAAGAAGAAGAAGAAGAAGAAGAGGAAGAAGATCCTTACTTTGGATCGGTAACAATTCGAATGATTATTTTGGGTGGAAGAAGGAAATTATCTCTAGTCCACAGAATTCGGTATACGTATTTTTCATTACCTTTCCCATACTGTTGGACATCATGGTGGCGGGCTGAGTGGCTCAGACGATTGAAGCGCTAGCCTTTCGACCCCAACATGACAGTCCGGTGGTATTTGAAGGCGCTCAAATACGTCAGCTTTGTGTCAGTAGATTTACTTGCACGTAAAATAACTCCTGTGGGTCTAAATTCCGGCAACACGGTGTCTTCGAAAACCGTAAAAGTAGTTAGTGGACATATAGCAAACAATATAAATCATGGCTCGTTGATATTTGTTAGAGTAGGTGAAGTTTTGTCTGACCCTGTAATAGTTGAGAGGGGAGTTCCTCAGGGCAGTGTTATCGGACCTTTATGTTTTCTTATATATATAAATGATATGAGTAAAGGAGTGGAATCGGAGGTAAGGCTTTTTGCGGATGATGTTATTCTCTCTAGAGTGATAAATAAGTTACAAGATTGTGAGCAACTGCAACGTGACCTCGAAAATATTGTGAGATGGACAGCAGGCAATGGTATGTTGATAAACGGGGTTAAAAGTCAGGTTGTGAGTTTCACAAATAGGAAAAGTCCTCTCAGTTTTAATTACTGTGTTGATGGGGTGAAAGTTCCTTTTGGGGATCATTGTAAGTATCTAGGTGTTAATATAAGGAAAGATCTTCATTGGGGTAATCACATAAATGGAATTGTAAATAAAGGGTACCGATCTCTGCACATGGTTATGAGGGTGTTTAGGGGTTGTAGTAAGGATGTAAAGGAGAGGGCATATAAGTCTCTGGTAAGACCCCAACTAGAGTATGGTTCCAGTGTATGGGACCCTCACCAGGATTACCTGATTCAAGAACTAGAAAAAATCCAAAGAAATGCAGCTCGATTTGTTCTGAGTGATTTCCGACAAAAGAGTAGCGTTACAAAAATGTTGCAATGTTTGGGTTGGGAAGAATTGAGAGAAAGAAGGAGAGCTGCTCGACTAAGTGGTATGTTCCGAGCTGTCAGCGGAGAGATGGCGTGGAATGACATTAGTAGACGAATAAGTTTGAAAGGCGTTTATAAAAGTAGGAAAGATCACAATATGAAGATAAAGTTGGAATTCAAGAGGACAAACTGGGGCAAATATTCATTTATAGGAAGGGGAGATAGGGATTGGAATAACTTAGCCATTTCGGAAATGGCTAGGAAAGCAACAGATAGGGAATCTGCCACCTGGGCGACTGCCCTAAATGCAGATCAGTATTGATTGATTGTTTAATTGTTGATTTTAACAATATCCATAAACCGTGCATTAGAGTCTACAACCGGTATGGGATTAGCAAAGCTTTTTACATCTGATGTCCTATATTTATGAATATTCTGCTACGTACGGAATGCAGCAAGTATTATAAAGTATAAGCATCAGTGTTCGCAAAGCCTAACCTTAGCTACACCAACATAATTCTTGTTACACCCATTACTAGTTGATTTCAACAGGTTCCGGCGTGATATGCAAGCTGGTCATCAGAATCTCTGGTTACGGATGCTCTGAAAAAAAATATTCCGAAAGGGAAATCCATAGACATGGAAGTAGTACCTTTTTAACTACCTAATGTATAAAAAATTTAAGAAAAGTCATAGGACCAAAATTTCAGGATAATAAGATAATATGCATCAAGAATGAAACATTCTACAAGAAAATTGAAAACCTCTCCGATATTATGCGAAAAAGTAGGATAATATTTTACAGTCACCTTCTCTGAATGAACTCTAATAGATTAACCAAACAAATCATTGACTTCTCCCGTAACCGCAAAACAAAACCCAACCGGTTTAAAGAAAATGAAAAAGACTTAGCAAAATAGAAATTTACAGAAGGTTCACTATTCTATCGAACAGCTAAAGTAATAAATAAAGACGATAATTTAAGGTTCCAAGACAAATCTACATTAAAAGCCAAAAATATTATTTCGGAAGACGAGAGAAAACGAAGATCACCAAGAATGAAGAAATACGGGGCACTAAGAAAAGAACAACACACGGAAAAATGATTGATTCAACATGCGCCAAAGAGGGTGAAACGAGGTAATGATAATAAATATCAGGTAACCTACATAAGAGAAGAAGCTAAACTGAAGTTTTCTTTATGGGCTTCTAAACCTTAGAACATGTTTATCTTGTCGCCTTGTAAACAAAGTGATGGGTTCCAACACTTCCAACGACGGTTCGCCGTCACATTAAGTGCTTCTCCGTAAACCGTGTCGGCAAGACGCTTTCGTTTTAAGCGACGTGATTTCTTTCTTTCCCGCCTTTAAGCTTCTCTGTTTTCTTACAGTGCTGTGGTTATCTGTGTGAGCCAAGCAGAATTTAGGTGAAGATTCGGCCCAGTAACATGACAGCTACTTCAGTAACATCCAAGAACTTTCAATATTTCATTTACACTTTTCCCTATTGTTTCAAATGGAAATATTTTGGAATTTTCTGTCATAAGTTTTATGGTCATTTGGTATTATGATTTTCTATAATAATTTGCTATTATGCCTACAACATATTGTTCATTTTTACATCGACATGATAGTTACAGATTCATCATGGAAATGAATGTTACTCATTTGATTTCTGTACCTACTTTAAATTTATCTACCAACGAATACTGCTAGTCTTTTCTTCGGTGTACTTGTAGGTCTCTATAAAGTGTGCTTCTGGAGATTATACTTCACATCTTTCCAACAGCACACTGAATGTACAGTCGAAAACATTTATTGCCACATAGGTTTTAAATAATAATAATAATAATAATAATAATAATAATAATAATAATAATAATAATAATAATGGAATTTTTACATCGAACTAACTACAGTACTTTTGACGATTTTCGGAGAAGCCGAGGTACCGAAGTGTTGCCCTACAGGACTTATTTCAAGTGCCAGTAAATCTGCCGACACGAGGCTGACGTATTTGAGCACCTTCAAATACCACTGGACTGAGGCAGGATCGAACCTTCCAAGTTGGGGTCAGAAGGCCTGCGCCTTAACCGTCTGAGGCAGTCAGCCCGGCGACATCGCTTATGTCGACGTATTGGAAGTAACGGTGAAATCTCTCGGTCCCATCTAAATCTTATGTAAACACTGCTTTAAAAAAAATGCTCAGTACGACATCGCTTATTACAGCACATTGTATAAAACGGCGTATTTTTATCACATTTTCGTTCCAATTTTAATTTTTTGTTTATTACGCACTTGGGACCGGGCGAGTTGGCCGTGCGGTTAGGGGCGCGCAGCTGTGAGCTTGCATCCGGGAGAAATGGTTTTCCGTGGTTTCCCATTTTATACCAGGCAAATGCTGGGTTTGTATCTTAATTAAGGCCACGTTCGCTTCCTTCCCACTCCTAGCCCTTTCCTATCCCATCGTCACCTTAAGACCTATCTGTGTCGGTGCGACGTAAAAAAAAAGTATTTGGAGATTTCTGACAGGAATGTAAAGCTTATTTTCAAAGTGTTGTTTTAAGTAGATTCTAGATTTCTAATCAGTCTGTCTGTTAAATAGTAAAGGCAAGTATACGTGTGAAGATCTCGTAAAAGAAATGGAAATTGTTTAATAATTAAGAAAATTCACGAATAATATGGCGATTTACAAACTGGGGGAACAAACGTCAACATCACACTCAACGATTTCTACAGTTTGGAAGGACAGAAAGAACATCCACTTATTACCATTTTTTTTTTTTTTTTTTGCTAGTTGCTTTACGTCGCACCGACACAGATAGGTCTTATGGCGACGATGGGAGAAGGAAAGGCTAGGAATGGGAAGGAAGCGGCCGTGGCGTTAATTAAGGTACAGCCCCAGCATTTGCCTGGTGTGAAAAATGGGAAACCACGGAAAACCATTTTCAGGGCTGCCGACAGTGGGGTTCGAACCTACTATCTCCCGAATACTGGATACTGGCCGCACTTAAGCGACTGTAGCTATCGAGCTCGGTCGCTTATTACCCAAGGCCGTGTGTGGCATTATTAAAAAAATTACATGGATGCTATTTCTTTCCTTACTTATTTTATATTTTGCTGACATACTATTGCTGTACGTACCGTGTAAACATTAGAAGAAAAATTCCACTCATCCCACTCTACAAATACTGAACTCCAAATGCAGTACTCATTTCACTTCTGTTTCTTGAAGTTTTAAAATTATTCTGTTAATTAACCATGTTAGCGTTCAGCGTAAAATTTTCACATATAACCATTTTAGCCACAAAATGTGATGTTTAAAGTTAAGAAACATATTTGTACAATAAACATTGCGTAGGTCAAAAATAATTTTGAATGGACAGTTACCATTTATGCACCACCTATCTAACTACTACTGTGTAAAATGTCACCTACATCTTTATGTGACTATCGCATATCTTCTTCTTATTATTATACCGCTTGTCCTACATCTGTGAGGTCTTGGGTGCGAACTGCGTCGCTCATATGGATTTGGCCCTGTTTTACGACCGGGTGCCCTTCCTGACGCCAACTCTATATGGAGGAATGTAATCACTATAGCGTGTTTATGAGGTGGTTGGTAGTGTGGTGCGCTGTCTGAATATGAAGATAAAAGTGTTGTGACAAACACAAATACATCGTCCCCGAGCCAGAAGAATTAATCAGACGCGTTTAAAATCCCCGACCCGGCCTGGAATCCAACCCGGGACCCTCTGAACCGAAGGCCTGAATGCAGACTATTCAGCTAATGAGTCGGACATGTGACTTTCGCCTATAGTTACCGTTAATTGGTGGTCCCTTCGGAGTCGTTATATCCGCTTTCGACTGTATTTCGGCTCATTTTATGTCGTCCGTTGACTCCTTATCCTCCTCGGGCTCACGGTCCAAGCAAAATAGTTTTGAATACAAATTTTAGAATTTTGGGATGCTAGAAATATCAGTTTTACAAAAAAACACGATATTGAATTTGAAACTATTTACTACCCCAATACTGTATGTAACCTATAGGTTACAGAGGGTCTTAATATTAGTCATGGAAAAGTATGGGATATTTTCTTTGTACAATGTTGGGTACTTTAAAATGCACTCAAGTTAAACATCAGTACTTCAAAATAAATGAAGAAAAATAAACTTTCATACAAATTTAGGTTGAATGAGTCAACACACTAAAAGTACACAAGTCAAATACAACAAATCATAATTCATGGAAAACTTTGTAGGAGTTCCGATTTGCATTCATACACAGAAACACCTTACAAGTGGAACACATGACCCTACATTTAGGACTGTCACACCCTGGCAGACGGCAGCGGGAAGGTTTCACATTTTCCGGGTGTTCTGGCAGATGATCAGCATTCTTTTTGCGGAGGCTGTCGTGAGGTAGAGAATGTTGTTGCCTTCCTTTTTTGGGGGAACATTCCATATGTGGTTCTGTTTGTTTCGTCTTTCTCTTCCATCTCAACTTGTGACTGTGAGTTCATTAGTGAGTGAGCCACCTCTACTCGAAAGGCCAAAAAGTTAAGCTTCTCCCTGTTGGGTGTTTTTTCTGCAGCTTCAGCTCGTCTATGTTCTATCCACGAAGCAGCCAGAACAAAATCAATCAGGTGGAATATCAATCGTATGGTCCATTTTTTGGTACGAGCAAGAATTCTATACATTGCTATAACTCAATCTGAAAAATCCACTCCTCCCATATTTTCATTGTATGAGAGGACAATCTGAGGACAATCTACAAAAATATTGTTTTTTTGTTTTCCTGCACCAGCGACGACACTGACTCACTGGCTGAGCCCCTACTTCACTGGAAGCTAAAATGACAGGCTTGTTGTCATACCATTTAACAATGGCTACTTGACCGTCATCTCTCACTAACATATCATGAGTTCCTCTTCATGCCCTCCTCATTTCAGAATCAGTCCGAAGCTCATCAGTCGGTATCCTGTTTTTTTCTGCAAAGTTCCTGTGCCTTGTATTTCACACTCAGAATGGAGAATATCCAACAGATGAACTGAAGTGAAAAATTTGTCCATGTATAATACCGAGCCAGGTGGTAGAGATCTACATAATCGAATTACCACTTTTGCACAGATATCCAGATTTTGAAATGCAGCATCATTCAGAATACTATCTCCCTTTCCTTCATACAAAAAAAAAGTCAAATGGTAGCCCATCTGGAGCAGAACAGGCAAAATTGTTCACGCCACATGGATTTGGCTTTCCTCTGACAAACTGACGCATAACTACCTGCCCCCAGAATGGTACTATTTGTTCATCAATGGAATGTTTATCAATTCGTGGGTTATCTAGGCAAGCCTGCTGAATGATTTTGATCAGTGGTTTCAACTTCCAATACTTGTCGCTCAATTTTTCACTTGCATCCACTTCTGTGTCATCTACAAGTTTCAGGTTGCTCCTTATCTTGAAATATCTTGCTCTTGATATTTTGTCCGCAATCTGTGGGACCCGGGTCTTCCCGACCCAATACGTTCGTATACGGGAATATTTCAAATAAGACATAATAATGGTGGCAGCAAGAAAGTTCCTCATCTCTTCTACTGTAGCATCCAAACAAATCCCTTTGTAACGTAGGTATCTGCGGTTTGTAAACTCCGTCAGTGTGGCAAATATGTTGCTTCCAACGTATCTGTAGAATCTTGAGAGAGGTGGGAGTATTTTTGGCTCTTCTACAGGTTCTGGTGGAGGTGCTGGGGGAAATGGTTCAAATACATCAGACCTCTTCCAGATACCCTCGTACTGGACACTTTATTGATCATTTGCTCCTTCGTCATCTTCTCCATCCTCCTGAACACGTGTCCCGTCGGGGGGTACAGGAAGTAAAGTGACGAAAGTTCTTTCATCCTCGTCGTCAGAAAGGTCTGACATATCGGACACGTCCCCATTGACAATTTCCAGAATCGCATTGGAATCAAGGCCTAAAGAAAAGAACGAACATTGTATAAAATATTACTTCAAGTGAGACCCACTGTAACCTATAGGTTACATCAATACAAGATAAGACACTGTTCGTTACACTTTGCCGATTCCTATAAAATTACTCATGAATTGCGTATTAGTGAACTTGTAGAATCATTACTACTCTTTTTTAGAATACTAGAACTATTATTATTACTATTATTATTACTGGAAAAGTGTACTTACTTTCATTGTGATGCGATTTCCGCCAATAACTAGTGGACTCCATTTTGTAAACATTCATTGTGACCAACTGTGGCGAGAAAAGTGTCTAAAAGTCAGCGTAGCCGATGCTGCACTCTCTGAGATGGTATTAGAATCATTAGTAGTGGCCTGCACTGCTTGGCGACCGAGATAAAAAATTGGGAACCTATGGAACCTATAGGTTACGCGGGCTCTACTTTTAATCCTCTGAATTTTTGTATAGGGTGATTTTTTTCATGTCTTCCTCCTCTTCGTCAAAGATTATAGCTGTCATTGACAGTTCATCATGGACTACCGGGTTAACTGCACGAAACTGACGTGTGAGAACAGACGTTGGAAAATCATGTCGGAAAAGATGGATATGGAAACGGAAAGCACAGTCAGGTCCCGCAGATTTTAGAATCATCTAAGGGGACGTGATAGTGAAATTTCATGTATTTCCAGAAAAATATCGAAATTGGGTTTATAACACTAAAAATTACCCTGATGTATATGCTCTTTCAAAAAATGCTTTTATTTTTTAAATGCCGTCATTTTTAAGTCCACAGTGCCTCCCTTAAATGGCGCTGCGCTGGCATTTAATTGTCCTATGCTCTACTGGACACATCCCGACACAGCAGGGAAAGGAGCTCAGGTGAAAGAGTAAAGGGCCGAGAAAAGAGAAGGTGATGAAAATATCATTAGAGGAGAGAAGAAAGAAGTCTGAAGGGCACACTTATTGTGCACGGCAATACTAAAGTGAATGAAGTTGCATAGATTTTTATATTGCATTTTATGGCTTAGCATAATCTTCATGTTTTCTTTCATAAAAATAGGTACAATCCGCCTCTGTGGTGTAGCGGTTAGTGTGATTAGCTGCCACCCCCGGAGGCCCGGGTTTGATTCCCGGCTCTGCCACGAATTTTGTAAAGTGGTACGAGGGCTGGAACGGGGTCCACTCAGCCTCGGGAGGTCAACTGGGTAGAGGTGGGTTCGATTCCCACCTCAGCCATCCTGGAAGTGGTTTTCCGTGGTTTCCCACTTCTCCTCCAGGTAAATGCCGGGATGGTACCTAACTTAAGGCCATGGTCGCTTCCTTCCCTCTTCCTTGTCTATCCCTTCCAATCCTCCCAACCACCAAAAGACCCCTGTTCAGCATAGCAGGTGAGACCGCCTGGGCGAGGTACTGGTCATCCTCCCCAGTTGTATCCCCCGACCCAAAGTCTGAAGCTCCAGGACACTGCCCTTGAGGCGGTAGAGGTTAGATCCCTCGCTGAGTCCGAGAGAAAAACCAACCTGGAGGGTAAACAGATTAAGAAAGCAAGAAAGAAAGAAAGAAAGAAAGAAAGAAAAATAGGTACAAAGATGTAGGTGACATTTTACACGGTAGTAGTTAGATAGGTGGTGCATAAATGATAACTGTCCATTGTATGGTGGAAGGTGACTCAAAATTATTTTTGACCTACGCAATGTTGTTTGTACAAATATGTTTCTTAACTTTAAACATCACATTTTGAAAAATCTACATGCCAATATATTTGTCAAACAACAATCTTTGATACTGATAATTGTTAGCTTAACCATCCATGAGATTATTCAAAATTTGGTGTCAAATGGAAAAAACAATTGTTATGGCAGGGACTTTGAACGATCCTGATAAAATGAAAGTTAAAAGAGTTCCTACTCAAAACATTTTACAGGTACAATATTGAAAGTTGGCAACATTACTATATCAGAGGAGATATGCCTCGGAAAGTAGGATAAGAATACATTTAAAAATATAGAAGTCAGAAATTTCCCTATAGTGCCCCGTGGCAGAAGTGGAGATAAAATCGATTAAATTTGGGCTCAGTTTGTAATGATTTTTAAGATGTGAGGTATAGAAATAGACGTGCCCGTTTCAAATAGAGGATTATGGAACTACTTAGTTGCCGGCCCGTGGTGTAGGGGTAGCGTACCTGCCTCTTACTCGGAGGCCCCGGGTTCGATTCCCGGCCAGGTCAGGGATTTTTACCTGGACCAGAGGGCTGGTTCGAGATCCACTCTGCCTACGTGATTAGAATTGAGGAGCTATCTGACGATGAGATAGCGACCCCGGTCTAGAAAGCCAAGAATAACGGCCGAGGGTATTCGTCGTGCTGACCACACGACACCTCGTAATCTGCAGGCCTGTGGCCTGAGCAGCGGTCGCTTGGTAGGCCAAGGCCCTTCAAGGGCTCTAGTGCCATGGGGAACTACTTAGTTCATTCACAGACATCTTTAATATTACTGTGTTGATGCGTGAATGTAACTCATAGGGGTCACTGTAAGTACCCTAGGTGTTGGTATAAGGAATGATCTGCATTGGGGTAATCATATAATCATATAAATTGGTTGGGGTCGCGCGGCTGTGAGCTTGAATTTGGGTGATAGTGGGTTCGATCCACAATGTCGACAGCCCTGAAGATGATTTTCCGTGATTTCCCGTTTTCACACGAGGCTGTATCTTAATCAAGGCCACGTCCGCTTCCTGTTAAGCAAGTTCTAAAAACGATCATATAAACTGGATTGTAGATAAAGGTTACAGATCTCTTCATACGGTCATTACGGTATTTAGTGGTTGTGGTAACAACGCAAACAGAGCATGGTTCCAGTGTATGGGTACCACATCAGAAGTATTTGATTCTTTTTTTTTTTCTGTTTGCTTTACGTCGCAGCAACACAGATAGGTCTTATGGCGACGATGGGATAGGAAAGGCCTAGGAAGTGGAAGGAATTGGCCGTGGCCTTAATTAAGGTACAGCCCCGGCATTTTCCTGGTGTGAAAATGGGAAACCACGGAGAACCATCTTCAGGGCTACCGACAGAAACCACTATCGTATTTGATTCTAGAACTGGAACAAATCGAAAGGAGAGCAGCACGATTTGCACTGGGTTTCTTTCGACAAAAGAGAAGTGTTAGGAAAATGTTGCGAAATTTGGGCTGGGAAGTCTTCGGAGTAAAGGGACTAGCTAGTCGACTAAGTGGTATATTCCGAGCTGTCTGTGGAAAAATGGTGTGGAATGACGTTGGTAGGCGAATAAGCTTGAATAGAGTTTCCAAATATAGGGAGATCATAATTGGAATTCAAGAGGTTAAATTGGGTCAAATATTCATTTATAAGAATAGGAAATAAGGTTTATAAAACTTTACCAATATACTTGTTCAATAAATTTCCAAATTCTTTCAAATCATTTAAGAAAAATATAAGAAAAAATCTGGTATCTAATCTGCCACCTAGTTGACAGCCCTGAATATCCATCAGTCATGACTGATTGACTGGTTTATTTATTTATTTATTTATTGATGTCCGCCAGTCTATAATTGGTCTTGCATGACCGCATGTTAGCCATTGACCTCATTATTACGTGCCCTTAGACCTATTTTTAATGTTATTTTATTAGTAAAAGGTTTTTTTTTTAATTTCAAACGTGCAGTGGCACTGGTTAGGATTTATGTTGGCCCTTAAAACTCGCCCTACGCCAGTATTAAAGCTTGCCTAAACCATACAATGTTACCACAGTATATTTCCGTGCACACTAGAGCGAATAGCTAGTTGTGTAAGAAGGTGAAGTAACAGCTCATAGTTTGAACGTAGCGCATGCCTTGTGTGTCTGCTTAGTGACTAATGGAATAGGACCACTGATGGCTGCTGAGCGGAGCACGTTTGAAGACTTCCCATTTTTCTCGAGAAGTACTTGCAGGATTTTGAAAACAATCACACCCCTGAATTGACAGTGTCCATGATTCTAATGAGTGGTGTAGACATTTATTCAATTTAAACAACAAAGTCAGTATCCTTTACTCGGGAAATATTGGCACTCAAAGTACTGTAGCTTAAGATACGAGCCTCTTAGGAATATTACCGTAAGTAAACTCGTCCCAAGGTGCGGCTCTTTTCAGCAACACCCCCTGCAATGTAGATGAACTGTATGTACCATTTTTACCATATACCACTTCTCCTGCCATTCTTAAATCTTTGACGGTACTAGGAATCGAACCCGGCCATCTGAGGACGGTAGTTATTAATGCTAACCGTTACGCTACGGAAGTGGATGTTACGGAATGTGAAAACCGATTTTCAGTATATTTTACAATGTACGACTTAATTCAGGTGAATGTTTTTTAGCTAATTCATCCACTGTATTTATTTATTTATTTATTTACTATTTATTTATGTGTGTCTGTTCCTTTCGGTTTATGAATAAGATGCCGTGTTCTGAGTTCACACAGCTTTCGCTCCCGTGTATATAAACGCAGAGGCATGAAGATATTTTTTTTAGGCCCTAACATCTAGGTTAGGCCACCAATGCGGTCTAGGGGGAAAGCATGTGCCTGCCTCTTATCCGGAGGCTCCGGTTCGATTTCCGGCCTGGTCTGAGATTTTACCTCGTTCTTAGAGCTGATTCGAGATCCACTCTCCCTACGGAATTACAGTTGAGGAGGTGTGTATCGGTGAGGAGACTGCTCCGGTGCAGAAAGGCAAGAATATCGGCCGGGAGGATTCGATGCGCTGACCACGTGGCACTTCGTAATCTGCATGCCTTCAGGATGAGCAGCAGAAGCTTAGTAGACCAAGGCCCATAAGGGATGTTGTACCATGTCTGGGGTTAATGTCTAAGTCGTAAACCCACCAGAGGAATGTATGTATGTATGTAGGCCTATGCATGTTTGTATGCAGGTATGTAGGGTAGTGTACGTATGTGTGTGGGTTTTTTCTTAAGTATCGACATAATATGTACTTAACTCTGAGCGAAATTTGATAATTAGTTTTCCGGTGTCGCAAAATATTACCCACTCCGTCTCTAAGCTATTTTTCTTTTCATAATTCTTAATTAATTAAACGTTGTACAAGGAGATATAAATTATTTTTAAAAAATAATGGGTCGTTTGTGCCATTCAACGGAGAGAGGACTCCTTAAAACTGTAAATTCAGTGAATACAACCGGCTTTATTCATTAATCCAGGCTTACTGCTCTCCCAATTAGTGTTGATTGTGCCAAGCAGGAAAACGAGAGGATCTACCTTACGATATGGTATAGAAAAAAGTTTTTAATTGGATATATGATGTCAAAGACAAAGAGATAGCGTAAATACGCCTGATACTGGATGAGAATAGAAGCATACAAATTTAACTGAGTTAGATGAATATTATTAGTACTCCCTGATATCTTCACATTCATTTCCGGAGAGCTAACGGTTTATTATGATCTTGGTCCGTTGGCAGAGGAGTCGTGGATATCGTCGCTCTTCAGAACTAGTATGTTTGAATGGTAATGCTGCGACCTATATTTTAAATTTTTATCTTTCTTTCTTTCCTTCTTTCTTTCTTTCTTTCTTTCTTTCTTTCTTTCCTGAACTTATGTATGTGTGTATTGCAGCGTTACTATATGTGCTACACTTTAAATGATAGGTGCAGGTCCATTGCTCACGGTAGCCTCATCAGTAGATTTGCATAAGATCTCACGGGTATGGTATCCTGGCTGGATGGCGGACTATGATAACTTGTCGTAAAATTGCTTATACTCCGAAAACATAATCTTCTCGTATTTTTTCTTAATATTTTCATAATCATAGGATGATGTACTAATCACAATCCATTCATGTACAGAATGCTGAAATAATTGAATATACCAGTTAACGAGCAAAATAGTAAATAAAGGACTAACGCTGGCTACGTTCAATTTTCTCGATTTTTAAAATTTTAAGATTAATCTTATAAATAAAGTTGTTCGTGTCTGTCTGTCTGTTTGTTTGTTCCACCATCACGTCGAAACGGCTGGATAGATCTCAACCAAACTTCATATTTAGATATACTCACCCCGGGGAAGGTTTCGATATGCATATTATTTTAAAATCTTTGAAAAGACGGGAGTTTTATAGGAAAACCGTTTTCTCTTATACTATTATAGGAAAAATATCGAATTTGTCGTATAAGGACGAGAGAAAGCTCAATTTAATCCTCTTGACGCAAAGAACAAAACTCGGTAAGCCCTACGGGCCCGAAAACCATGTTTTAAGGCCCTAAAACCAACCGTTACGGAGATATTGGCACCACACTATCCCTGCTCTAGGAATCGGATAAAGAAATGAACTGTCGTAACCATGGCAACGTCAGCTCCAGGATTCTAGAGCAGTGAGATTATTATGTACGTTTGGGCATAGCTGACAACCAAAATTGGTACAAATAAGACTTAATATCTGGAAAAAATATACTGTTGTGTAAGGCACTCATAGGACTCCTTTGGGCGGAGATGGAAAGGGGGTGAAGTACGAGTATAAAAATCTTACTATATATATAAATGGAAGTGTGTGTGTAAATGACACATCTCCTTCTAAACCACTGGAGCAGTTTCAACCAAACTTGGTACACGTATTACTTACTATCGGGAGACGATCACTGTGGGGGGTAAGCCATCCCTAGCGCCCTTAAGGGAGAGGGTCAGGGGGGTAGTTACAATAATAATCGAGAATAGTGTCGAATTCATAGTTTTCGGGTTCATTGAGTTGAAAAGTAATACTCTAGAATTTTTTAAAGTCCAGCCCCCGTTCAGGTGGGGAGCAAAGGGGGGGGGTGAGATATAGAAATAATTAAAAACAGTTTCGAATCCATAGATTTCAGGGTCTCTGAGATGAATAGTATTACTCCGGATTTTTTTGCAAGTCCAAGTGGGGAGCGTAGGGGGTGAGATATAAAATTAATCGAAAAACTACATATAAAAATATTATCTTCTTCTTCTTACTATATATAAATTGATGTATGTGTGTGCGTGGGTGTGTGGGTGTGGGTGTGTAAATGACACATCTCCTCCTAAACCACTGGAGCAATTTCACCAAACTTTGTACACTTATCAATTAGTATCAGGAGACAAACCGCGTGAGGGTAAGACACCCCTAGCACCCTTATGGGCAGGGGGCGAGGGGGTGGTATAAAAATAATCTAGAATATTATCGAATCCATAGTTTTCGTGGTAGCTGAAATAATTAGTGACACTCCGAATTTTTTTAAATTCATGTTCAGCCCCCTTTGGGGTGTGGGTGAGGGGGAGTGAGATATAAAAGCAATCTAAAACAGAGTCGAATCTACAGTTTTCTGGGTCACTGAGATGAATGGTGACAATCCAGATTTTATATCTCTTAGTGGTGGAGGGCGGGAGGGGGACAGTCTCATTGACAGTTGAAATCCTGTACATCGTATCTATAGTGCGACGGCTAAATACATATAGTTATAACTTATTAATTTTTGACAGGATCAAATACTTTCCAGTCGATTCGAGCTCCCATAAGGACGAAGTTTTACTCGAAAATTAAATAATCTAAAACTTGAAATCAAACACATCTAAATAATTTTAAAACTACATAATAGATCATAACATATCAATCTGCAAGTCAAAAAGGAATTCTATAAAAATTCACATCACACATAACTAACTGGTAATGCAAATCTTAAAGGTAAATATTCAGAAACTATCCGGGCAACGCCGGGTACTACAGCTAGTATTAATATATTTTTAAATTGAATTATCTAAAAGGTATTGTTTGAAATTAAAGTTAGACACACTGGTTTGGCATTCAAAAATCTTTTATGAAATTAGTTTATGCTAATTTTGAATTGACGATACCAGACGAAACCAGAAATTACTTATTCAACCTCTGTTCCATTCATACGCTTTTAAATGATGGGATTCAACTTAATTCAACACGAATATTATATCATCAAATTTTTACATATATAACCATAGTCAACCGAAAGATTAAATAACCAATGCACATTTACCCTTTGGAATATTCTCTTATTCTTCCAACTAAGTAAACGGAATTATATCCTATATATTAAAATCCGTCCGTCCGTCCTACTGGACCGATTTGCTTCATTTCTGTTTTATTCTCCCCGGAATTACCTGCCAGTGAATCATGAGACACTGATAGGTCTGTAAGTTCCGCCAACTTTGAGTAATCATAAAATCAAATCATTAAATGATCACTCTGTTAATTGCAGGTGTAGTCTTACCCTAACCCGCAATACATTCTGTACTAAGCGACTAACACATCCATTGATAATCTGATACATGTGATTTTCATCCTTAATAATGTCATTGCATGCACCCATGTTTGATTACTACCTGTCAAGCCAGAGAGTATACACTTCCTCTGATGGTGGAAGAATACTATTCTAGATACTCTTAGATTTTCTGACCTTCCCCAGCTTCTGAATGTACTCAACAGGTGGCAAAACGTTCCTAATTACTTACATATTGCTAAGAGGAAACAGTCTACGTACGTACAGACGGGAAGGTATCAAGCTGACTAGCCTTCGCCTTCCTTATCACCATTTATAAAGCCACCGAGCGAGTGGCCGCGTGGTTTGAGTCACGTAGCTGTCAGCTTGCATTCGGGAGATAGTGGGTTTGAACCCCATTGTCGGCAGCCCTGAAGATGGTTTTCCTTGGTTTCCCATTTTCACACCAGGCAAATGCTGGGGATTTATCTTAATTAAGGCCACGGCCACTTCCTTCCCACTCCTAGCCCTTCCCTCTCCCCTCGTCGCCACAAGACCTGTCTGTGTCGGTGCGACGTAAAGCAACCTGCAAAACAATACCTAATAAAGGTTTAAGACCGCCAGCGAAAATCAATTAATGAAGTCCTGGTCCTGCATTTATGATAGGAATTGGACAGCAAATAAGTTTTGGCTTATTGTTGATATACACATTATTTGAAAAAAAAAAACACTGAAATATCGAATGAAGTTTAAGAGTTGCAATGTTTTAAACATTTAGAGAACCTATAAAGGTGGCCCAGATTTGGGTGTAATCAATAAACTAGAGCAGGTATTATGGCTACTTGTTCGTTCTTAATTCCTATCCAATGTAGTTTGTATGTACGTAAAAGCCGAAAGATGAAAATATCACAGGGTCGTTTCTTCTGCATTTTTCACGATTTTTCACGACACACTTCCTAGTTCGGACGGTGACTGTTACCTCGAAGATAGGATGCCACTCTGCGAAAATTATCAATCCGTAGCGTGCAACAGCCCCTGTAAGCTGTTGAGCGAAGCCTGTACTACGTGAGGAGTGCAAGTTCGGTGACGGTAGCTCATTCCAAAGATTTTTCAATCATTTCTAAATATGGCGTTAGTTATTATTACTTAAATGCGAAATTTCAAAAGAAACATCCCCAGGAAAAGAAGGACCCTATGATACCTTCATCCTTCGGCTTTTAACCCAATATACCTTCTGTAGTATTCTTGAACAGGTTGGTATTTACACCCCAATGTTGATATTTATATTTCTCAAAATATTTGAAAATATATATCTCTAAAATTAATTCTATATTCCGATGATCGTTTTCCATAATCCACAAAATACACTGCCTTAAAATAGATTGAGCGCTCAGAAGGAGTGGTTGAAACTGCATAATATGCTGAAAGACCCTGTGTCATTTTTTGAACAGCCGTCAAAGTCTGCCGGAGAAATATTACAGGTCAGCCGCACCGTTTGCCTGTTCTGAAGATGTCGCGTTCCTAGCGATCTCTTGTATCAATTGTGAACTGTTACTCTCTCTCATCATATGTTGTTACTACTACGTAAACTTTTCCCTATTCCGGTAGATGGCATCTCATGCGTCAGCATATGTCAAAGCATTACTTTTCTGCCCTGTCTTGTTGGGTTATCTTTCCGATTGGTTGGCTGGAGTGTTTTTTGATGTGAGAATGTGGAAGCGAAGGATTTCCAAGTCACCTTTGTGGCGTATAAAAGATATTTTGACCGATTCAAGATGTATCTGAGGTATTTATTTCTCATTAATCTTCTCTTGCTCTGAAAATTGCTTCATCCTATGTTGGTCATGTTTGGCTTAGAAAGGCTTCTCTCAGTACATATGTTTCTAATTGATTTGTGTGTTAGCTTTGCTTTTACACGCTTCTTTCGGTATTTTCCTTTACTGATCCAGTATGGTTGTTTTGAAAACAGAAGGTGACACGGATTCACTGAACATGATGCGACGCCAGTCCTCTGTCCATGCTTCCCGGGCAAGGCACCACTCCAAACGAAGGCGTTTGTGTTCTTGTGTCAATGGCAACCGACGCATGGGGCCGTATGACTCCAGTCCGGCGGATGCGAGTTGTCGAGACACTGTGCGTGAACTCGCAGGATGTTGTAGAATATCCAGTATATGTTAGTGGATGGCGGGTGCCGAAGCTATGGGGTCCCTCAATGATTGACAAACCATACGATGGTTCTCCCTCGGAATGGTGTTTCTTGATCGACCCTAACCTGCACGACGTGATTGGGTGCCTCATGTACTCACTGAATCCAACATCGGGCCACTGTGACATCTGATGGCATGCATGCCTGGCAATTGCACGGTACGACCAACCAGTCTCATGCAGTTCCAAAATGCTGCATTTGTCAAATGCTGTCAGTTGGTGGAGGCATCGCGAGTAGTCCTCTCTGCACGTCTTACTGAACTGTCTGACGCGCAGCAGTTGACTGGCAACAACTTATCAACAACAGGACGGCGCCATCACAAATGCACTCTGCTGGGCGTACTATACATTACAGATCCTTGTAAATCTAATCATTTACTCACACGTCAACGGTATGTATGTATGTATACCGAAATGGGATAATATTGGACAACTCGTTCTGGGTGCTTAACATTTTTTGACAGGCAGTGTATTCTGAAGACGAATTCGTACAATAAATGTGCGACAAAGAGTGCATTAACTGATTTTCGCTGGTGGTCTTAAACGTTTATTAGGTACTAGGCCTATATATTTAACCTGTTATATTCATTATTAGACATCATTTTGCAATATATCGTTACTACGCCTGCTAAAACAGCTAAGTGAATTTTTTTTAGCTTGGAACTTTGTCCGATAAGTTTCTGTCATCATAGGTCCAATATTGTACGAATATTGCCAAGGAATTCTCGGTCTACATAATATATGTGCTGCGGGTCTGTATTTATGTTTTCGTAGCCGCAGCGATGACACAAACAGCTTGATGTAGGGAAGTCTATGAACCTGGTTACAAAGAAAATGCCAACCAGCATTGATATTGCCTGTATACATCAGTCAGTTTCCTGTAATTTGTTTACTTACCAGACAAGGGAGTTGTTCGCAGAGCTATTGCAGCCAGCATCGAACATATAGACTGTGACAGTTTATTGAGCAAGCAGTAACTTTAGCAGAAGTAACCACGCCCCTGAACAGTAGACATAAACATAGTTGTTTATGAGGCGAACACCCGTAATGTAAATTCTACTTAATATGTTAATGGCAGGAACGGTGGAAAGTAATGTTTTTGCAAGTTACTGCATCATATTTTACGTCAATGACTCATTCTCACCGCTTCAGCGCTAACGATGCCAATAAGATAGAGAATGTTCATGAAGGTATAACGCCGAATGTCCCATATTCTCTTCACAATGAAAACGTTTCCACACAGTTTAATGACCTTCCATTAAAATGGCATGCTTATAACACGAAATTTCTCTCTCCAGAATATTGCTGCGTTCAATATTGATTTGCAACTGCATACGATTCTGTGAAACCGAACGACTGAAATTATATCTGGAATAAAACGATTGCTTTTAACAATCCGTGGAATGATTTGTACATGTATACATCCTGCAAATGTTAGGAACTTGAATTACGGTACTAGGTGTTATCACATTAACGGTGTCCAAATTTACGAAATAAACCTGATATTCCCTGTGAGACCTCTTCGTTAGGCTTCATTCTGAAATGGGGAATAGTAATGGTATGGTAACTGTCGTGGTGGTTGTTATAGCCTCTTCAATCCTGAGGTAAAACTGGGAACATTTTTGTGTAAAACATTAATAATGCAGAGAACAGTTAACCAATAAAACCATAGTTTAATAAATGATTTCAGTTTATAACTTTAGATAACCTAACTATCGTATTCACCTGTTGCGATTTGTTGATAGGTGCTGTTCTTTACCATCTACTTTTTGGCATAAATGATCAAAATATTTACCTTCTATTGAAGTCTTCTTCTCATTAATGGCTGTCACAATACTGTATTTACTCAAGTTTCATATGCCATAGAATCTAATGCGCACTCTAATTTTGGAGGCTTGAGATAAATGTCTGTTTACGATTGTGCTTCCTAGCTGCAAATCAGATAAAGAGAAAAATAATTTTGCTGCATACAGTAGTGAGTTCTATTTATGGACTTCCCGGTATGTTTTCAGTACATAACAATGAGCTTATGTTGCGAATTTCTAAACCTCAGGATGTCTTCCATTTCAAGAGCCGGTGAACTTTCTTTTCGTCACCTTAAAAGCAAATATCCCCATTTTTGTTGGTGCCAAAGTTGACTGTTGCTCCTTAGTACACCTTGTTCAGCAGTCTGCCGGTTTTCGAATTTTCTGCATAGAGTAATACGCGACGTTTGAAAATCGCTTCATAATGAAACCCTCCGCTTTTTATCACCCACCACTTTATTAAAGTCACAAGGAAGATCTTATTGTCAACAATGCCTAAGAAAATAGGATCACCGTAGACAAATAAAATACTAAAAATATGCAAGCACAAAATACGGGAGCCAGGAGCTACGAGATGGACAGATAGATAGACAGACAGATAGATAGATATATGTTGGCGAAGTTAAGGTCATAGGCTTTCTCGTACACTGAATCACTTATTGTATACTAGAATCATAATTAATACTAAATATAGTACAGTTACTCTAACACAATAAAAATATCTTACAACAAATACAATTCCACCCCAGTGAGACATACATAGTTACGTAATTGTACTACTAATACTACTACTACCGTAGTACCACGATCAATGAAAGCCCAGAAATGCACAGTTGCTGTACGTTTTAACGCTCCTTTAAATAACACTGTGGTTGGTATTTCTCTGACGTCACCCGGTAAATGGTTCCATTTTCGTGCAACAGACACATACAATGAGTTGTTATTTGCGGCAGTTCAGTAGCAAGTAATGTCGAACTGATTTAATGTTTGTGCCCTTGTATGTCCGTTATGGTCATTCTAGAAAAAATGGAAACACTATGAAAGGTAAGATTGGGAAGATGTAGTAAGAACTCGGTGGAGGAGAGACAAAGTATGATTGCGATCACATAGGTTCAAGGGAAGGTGATGAAACATGGTCATTGTTTCTTAAATTACATGCTATTTATTTAGCGTATGTATAACTCATACGCACATTTTGAGTGTTCTCTAGCCTTAGGGGCAATTTTGGCCTCACATAATTGAGAACAACATCACAATAGTCAAAATAGTCAGGAG
This sequence comes from Anabrus simplex, assembly GCF_040414725.1. Classification (NCBI taxonomy): domain Eukaryota; kingdom Metazoa; phylum Arthropoda; class Insecta; order Orthoptera; family Tettigoniidae; genus Anabrus; species Anabrus simplex. Next base: position 139,615,702 of record NC_090272.1, read on the forward strand.
CTTCAGTTACTTCCTTTTCAAATTTTAGTGGAAAGATATGTTCAAATTTGTTATAAATAATGAGGTCTGAGGAAGCCTTTTGGCAGATATGTATGACACGTGCAGCCCAAGTCGTGCGTTCGTCCATCATAAAGCCGAGATTTTTTCACTCTTGGTACAAAATGAATTGGAATATCTTGAAGGATTACTCTGGGTAACGGACGAATACGTATAGCTGTCATTTGACAATGAAGGATTACTCGTGACTTTGTAGGGTTCAATTTCAGGCCGTGCGCATCAGACCAGTCACTAACAGCTTTTAAGTCAATGTTTTCTAAGTCGATATTTTCGTGAAGGTCTCGTGCTGTGGAGTCTGCGTAGAGTTTAATGTCGTCAGCGAACATACGATATTTTCAATGCTTTAGATTCGATGATGACATTTACAGCGAATGACAAAAGAAGTGGTCCGAGTACAGAGCCTTGAGGAACTCCTCAATTCACATGGCATCATAATTACTTTCCACCGGGCGAGTTGGCCGTGCGCGTAGAGGCGCGCGGCTGTGAGCTTGCATCCGGGAGATAGTAGGTTCGAATCCCACTATCGGCAGCCCTGAAAATGGTTTTCCGTGGTTTCCCATTTTCACACCAGGCAAATGCTGGGGCTGTACCTTAATTAAGGCCACGGCCGCTTCCTTCCAACTCCTAGGCCTTTCCTATCCCATCGTCGCCATAAGACCTATCTGTGTCGGTGCGACGTAAAGCCCGTAGCAAAAAAAAAAATTACTTTCCAAACATTATTGACGCTCGTGAATATAATAATGCATCCAAGCAATCTTATTCTGAGAGAAACTTCAGTGTTAAAAGTAATATATCAATGTCTACGCTGTCAAAAGCTTTACTGCGATTTCGGAGTACCAGAACTGTGAACCGTCCTCCTGTATTACCGGTCTAACGTCCTCAGTCACTTTGAAAAAGGCTATAGTTTTAACTTATTTTGTCCGTGTATTAGGTAATCCGAGCAAAGCCGAAGCACATGCGGACCCATAAAGTTAAACTGTGGTAATTTTCGAGTAAGCATACGAAACTACTGTTCTTTCGATTCTGATGCGCACCCCAGTTATGGAGACAATATTTGGCTGAGAAAGTTGCGCATTCAATTCTCGTTAATACGGTAGTAATGTAACTGCGAATATATGGGCAGTAGTTAATAATGTCATTCACAGAGTCACTCCTGAGTCTCAGTGCTGTTAATGGTGTTACTTGTAATCTGTCATACTACAGTAGTAATTTCCTGTCCAATGAGGAATACAATGCCAAACTGCGTCATTCTTCATCTTGTCTGGATGAAATCTTTACAAGCGTCACCATCGAATTTCATTATTTCCCTATAACTACATCCACCCAGCCTCGACAGACAGATAGACAGACTGACAGACAGACAGACAGAAACCGAGTGAGATGGCTGCACGCTGCAAACGGTGTAGCTGTTAGCTTGCATATGGGAGGTAATGGGTACGGACCCAGCTGTTGGAAACCCTGAAAATCTTATTTCGTGGGTTTCCGTTTTCACACCTACAAATGCTCGCGATGTACCACTACTGAGGCCACTGTCACTTCCTCCTCAGTCCTACACCAGCTATGTTCTTGGTGGTCAGACACCCGCCTCGCTGTGTAATGGGCCTAAGAGGCCGATTCGATGGTTCATTCAATTTCGTGTCAAAATATGTCTTTTAAAACTGAAAAATTATGTCTGAGCATTAAGATATATTAAGGAAAGTGAAGGTACAAGTGAACATTAAATAATTGCTCTACAAAACAACTTGTGTTTGGAGAGCTTCGTTGGTCAATAAACTAAATGCAGATTCTGGTCTGTTGTGTCCAGTGACAAATACCCAGTATTGACCAATGCAGCTCCAAAAATGCAGTCTTTATATTGCTCAACTTGTTTCTTTGAATCGACATTTTCAGGTATGAAATTGATAAGAAATGAATATAGAAACAGGCTAACAGATGAACTAATGGATTCTTACATCCTATTTGGCATAACGAACTATGATCCAGACGGCAATAACCAATGTGATGAAAATGACTGCCGAACATGAAGACGATCGTAGTGTTGTTCTCTAAGTGCACTACAAGTGAACTGTGTACTTAATTTTTTTTTTACTAGTTGTTTTACGTCGCACCGACACAGATAGGTCTTATGGCGACGATGGGACAAGAAAGAGCTGGGAGTGGGAAGGAAGCGGCCGTGGCCTTAATTAAGGTACAGCCCCAGCATTTGCCTGGTGTGAAAATGGGAAACCACGGAAAACCATTTTCAGGACTGCCGACAGTGGGGTTCGAACCTATCTCCCGAATACTGGATACTGGCCGCACTTAAGCGACTGCAGCTATCGAGCTCGGTACTTTAATATCTAATTGACCTGCTAGTATGTTGTTATTGTCAAAAGAAGTGTGTACACAACAGCAGTAAAATACTTGTTCCAATTTCAACTAAGTCATCTTTCATAAGGAAAAATATGTTAATAACGATTCATATCTTTCTAGTGTACTTCGTACAAATATAGGCCTATACCCAGTATTTCTACTTCTTCTTTTTCTTATCCTTCTTATGATTCCTGATCCTCCTCACAATTTATTTAGGTCAACGCGAGATGTGAATTTGGTCCTGTTTTACGACTGGATGACCTTCCTGACACTAATGCTTTCTTGAAAGATGCATTGATTATTGCATATCTCTGTGGTAGTTAGTAGTGTGATGCGTTGTATATAGATGACGAGAAGTGTATTAAACAAAACGCCAGTCCCCGAGCCAGACGAATTAACTATATCAAAACCAAAGCAAACACCGAAGCGCAGCAGCCATGGTCTATCAAGCGACCAATGCTCAGCCCGAAGGCTTACAGATTACGAGCTGTCTAGTAGTTGGCACAACAGTAGTTAAAAAGAGACGGTAGGTGTCACGCGCACGCGGTCGGGAGCGTGTGACGTCAGCGGACCGTGGATCGTCTGCCAGGCGCTGTAACTTACTACAAATCAGCGTGCCGATTATGTTCCTTGTCACAATTACGTTTATGTTGTAATAAAATAAATTCACATGAAAACCACTAAGATATTGCCTAGAACTATTATTTTTATTATTTTGTTTGTGTGCTTTCGTAAATATTGCAGATATACTATGAAATCCAGAATAGAGAGACCTTTTGCTAATATGTATAAAAATCATTTTTAAATGCTCAGTTATACCGGAAATGGTAGTATTTACAGTTCCCAATCCTATACACGTACAGATTAAATACATCAGAGCTTAACAATCAAGAAATAATATTAACCGAAACAGGCTGTGGATTTTCAAAATCTAAATAAAATACACAAGATTAAATACTGCATGTTGTTACTTTTCCTGAAAATAGTAAGTACTGTATTAATATTATTGCCTTTTTATTGCTAACAAAATATTATAATAATAATAATAATAATAATAATAATAATAATAATAATAATAATAATAATAATAATAATAATGATGAATATCCACTAGAGCACGAAGCCCTATTTGATAAAAGTGTATTAAGGCTGGGAGGGTTTGTACAGCCTGTCACCGCACAGCACGGCATTTTAACAGCACAAACACGAAATATACACTGGAATTCACTTCGTTCACGAACGATATGCACAAGTTCACGACTTTCAAAACATTCGCAAGCCTCGAAAGTAATTAAATAATTAAAGAAACAATGTGCAGACCGCAGACGAACAGCACTGCACCGAAATTCACTGCTTAGAATGAAATCACCGACACCAAACAGTATATAGACTGATATTAACGCGCCAAACAATGCGTAGTGTAATGGGAGCGACGGTCCAGTGACGTCACGACCACGACAGTCTACTGCGCATCCATCTCGTGACACCTACCGTCTCTCCTCTAGTTACCGTGGTTGGCACGACGAAACCTCTCGGACGTTATCTATCATTTTAATGTTTAATGTACATCGCATTTACCATATCAATCAAAATTTCTTATCTACCTTAAATAAGAAGCGATAAATTGCAATCAGTTTCGACCTGATCTTAGATGATTACATCCTTATTTATCTTGAAGAGGTTATTTATCATTTTCAATTTATGGAACTTGAAGTTAATGAAGTTTCTCACTTTCTCACCGTCAGATAACTAGGTTTTTTAAATTTCGTATGGCTATTTCTAGCCGAGTGCAGCCCTTGTAAGGCAGACCCTCCGATGAGTGTGGGCGGCATCTGCCATGTGTAGGTAACTGCGTATTATTGTGGTGGAGGATAGTGTTATGTGTGGTGTGTGAGTTGCAGGGATGTTGGGGACAACACAAACACCCAGCCGCCGGACCGCGGGAATTAACCAATGAAGGTTAAAATCCCCGACCCGGCCGGGAATCGAACCCGGGACCCTCTGAACCGAAGGCCAGTACGCTGACCATTCAGCCAACGAGTTGGACAGATAACTAGGTGCCTAAGGGGGACGCTACCTCCACAGTACACCACGGGGCCGGCATAGAGGAATTAACCATACGCAGTTAAGATCTTCAGCCCGGCTGGAAATCGAACCCATGACCTCTGAACCGAAGGCCACTACGGTGGGCGTTGAGCCAAGGAAACGGATATCGGCGTTTGGTCCATGAATGGAAGTATTTTTGAAACAGCAGAGTTTGAGAACTGTTCACGTGCTGCTATGGTGAGAGAGTATCGAGAATGGGGATATAGCACTAGTGTTGAGGAAACTGCAGAGAACCACTTGCTTGTGACGTAAAAGGCGAAGTTTGTGAAGGTCGACTAACAGTGGAGTAGCTTTTGTCAAAATATTTATTTATTTATTTATTTATTTATTTATTTATTTATTTATTTATTTATTTATTTACAATTCGCTTTACTTCGCCATGACACAGGTAGATCTTATGGTGACGATGGAATAGGAAAGGGCTAGGAGTGGTAAGAAAGCGACCGCGGCCGTAATGAATGTACAGCCCTGAAGATGATTTCCGTAATTTCCCATTTTCACACCAGGCAAATGCTGGGTCTGTGCCTTAAGGCCACAGCTATTTCCTTCCCACTGCTAGCACTTTCCTATCACATCGTCGCCATAAGACCTGTCTGTGTCGGTGCAACGTAAAGCAGATTGTTATAACAGAAAAAATTACTTCAATCTATTCAATTTTTGATTAATTAGATATTTCAACGGCCTACTTTTGAAAGTTGTTACAGGAAACAGCCTCAGATTATCTGGAAGGTTATTGAAGATATTTATTGAATAATGCCAGAAAGATTCATGGCCATACGGTGTAGAACGAATAGATACTATATTAATGATACTATAATACCTTGTAGCGTAGGCAAGGTTTTTAAAATCATTGAAGGAACTGTGAAGTACACATTTTTGGGACACACGTAATTTTACCGAGGGACTCACTGCTGGAATGTAATGCCAATCGTATTATACGTCAGAATTAATTACTTCCATAGGTATTTAAAAATCACTTTTACTGAAATACAGAAGTGAATTTTTCAACATTGTTTCCTGCATTAATAATGCTCTTGCTTTAAAACATCCCATATCGTTAACAGTATCTGGATTTTATTTCCTAACTTTATTGCTAGATAGATCGAGAGCATTCATTCATACCGCATTTTAGTAAATACTGAGAGTAACACAGTGTATTGTTCAACAGAATGTCGGTGTTTCTATTCTCCCTCATTTCATTCATACGCGATTGAGTCAGTACTCGGACAGACCTGAATAGAATATTGCACCCAATTGCTAGTGATGAAAATCTAGTTACGAGATATCACCAGTCAGAAGGAAAAAATAATGCTGCACTGAATAAATGCTATATTGCATGAGTGTATTGTACGGCAGCGCAAAGTGTTTATTGCTTTATCCATATTATCAGATATTGTCCGACTCGTTGGCTGAGTTGGCCTTTGGTTCAGAGGGTCCCGGGTTCGATTCCCGGCCGGGTCGTGGATTTTAACCTTCATTGGTTAATTCCAATGGCTCCGGGGCTGGGTATTTGTGCTGTCCCCAACATTCTTGCAACTCGCACACCACACATAACACTATCCTCCACCACAATAACACGCAGTTACCTACACATGGCAGATGACGCCCACCCTCATCGGAGGGTGTGCCTTACAGGGCTGCACCCGGCTAGAAATAGCCACACGAAATTAAATTAAATTATCAGGCATTACTAACGTATAAATGTACCCGATACGAGATGAAATCCCTCTAGAAACTAACTCTTTCCCTCTATAAAGATTGTGTTACATGTTATTAAAATTTAAATCAATTTAAGGGATTTTAAAGGGACACCAGGGTGAAAGAATTTTACTTTCAAGAGTGTTTCAAAGTGTCAGTCGTATTTGTATACCCTTAAACACCAATAGACTTCCCCAGGATTTCATTCGACAACATGGACTACAAGATACAGGTGGGAAGATCTATAAATGCATATTGTTATTATCATTATTATTATTACGCGATAATTACATTAAGCGATATGACTCTCTTGTTGTAGTAATTCCAAGTTAGTCTGTACTCCTTATGGAGTTAGTGACTCTTTCTATGTTGGCCCTACTGTCGAGTCCCGATGGTAGTAAGATTTCTCCAAGTTGTTATTATTATTATTACTGTTATTATTATTATTATTATTATTATTATTATTATTATTATTATTATTATTATTATTATTATTGAAAATAGACTATTGTGGATGCATTTAGTTATATCATCAAGACTCGCAGACTGAACTCTGAAAGTCAGAACCTGAATGTTTTTCTCCTACAAGAATATTAGGCTACTCGTATAAATTTGTCCCCCAGGACAGGAAATGAGATCCACTCCTAAATATAATATAATATTTTTGAACTTATGTAGACGTGACATGTTCACTCACAAGTTGCTCAGAAGGTTGTAATGTTTAATTTGAACTAATTAAAAGTAAGTGCTAAACAAACCAAACAAAACAAACCCCATGGCACTACAGCCCTTGAAGGGCCTTGGCCTACCAAGCGACCGCTGCTCAGCCCGTAGGCTTGCAGATTACGAGGTGTCGTGTGGTCAGCACGACGAATCCTCTCGGCCGTTATTCTTGGCTTTCTAGACCGGGGCCGCTATCTCACCGTCAGATAGCTCCTCAATTCTAATCACGTAGGCTGAGTGGACCTCGAACCAGCCCTCAGGTCCAGGTGAAAATCCCTGACCTGGCCGGGAATCGAACCCGCGGCCTGCGGGTAAGAGTCAGGCACGCTACCCCTACACCACGGGGCCGGCAAGTGCAAAACAGAAGAAAATGTATATCAAACATATCTACCTGCTCTGTAAATGTAGATGATGTGAATTCACGTTTAACTTTTTAAGAGTGGTGCATTTTCAGCAATACATGCTAACTCATGTTTCTTTGTTTACAACTTCCGCTAAGTCATGAAAGATGGCAAAACCTCAATACGTACTTACAAACCATTTTGCAAGTTTTAAAATGAGGCGAATCATAACAGTTAAATACTGTACATTATAATGACCACTGGATGTGTGGGCGTTAATAGTGATGTACATTTTTACAATAGGATTTACGTCGCATCGATACAGATAGGTATTATGTCGACGATGGGGCATGAAAGGGTTTTGAGTGGGAAAGAAGCGACCGTGGTCTTATTAAGGTTCAGCCCCAACATCTTCCTGGTGTGAGAATGGTAAGCCACGGAACACCATCTTCAGGGCTGCCGACAGTGGGGTTTGAATTCACTATTTCCCGAACACAAGCTCACAACTGTGTACCCCTAACCGCACGGCCAACTCGCTCGGTGCTGATGTACAGTACCTTTTTTAAAATAATTCATTAATAGCATGCTCCATTACAGAACGTAATACTACACGCTTAAATACCTACACATAACAACAATACTAATTAATAACATATATGCAATTATTTACATATGTCTTTTGTCATTATTAACTGCTTGCCCGTTGCAAGATGTCAAAATTTAGTTAGTTTTCTAATTTAGAAAATTCCTTTAGCTGTTTGTCCACGAGTTCGTATTTCTCCACCGGCCATTGGCCTACTGAGCTCATAACACTTCTGCAGAGAGTTCACCTTTCTCGGAGTTGAGTAACTTACACTCCCAAAGGATACGGTCAACTGATGTGTGTATGTATGTATGTATGTATGTACGTACGTACAATCATTATGTATGGTAAATAATTATTTCTGTGGACCACTGGTAGAGTGCAGGCCTCCGGATTCCAATTTTTGAGGAGAGAAAAGTTAATTCCGCACTCAGTCATATAATATCGGTATGTAAAGATTTCTGGGGACACATTTAGTGTTTACACGATATAAGCAAACACAGGCATAGATCGCCCAAGAGATCTCCGATTTCCTTGCCAACTGGTGGAGTAAAGCAGAACGTGGAAATTGACACCCGGGCATCTTAAATTGTACCAGATCAAAATACCTGCACGTGATAGTTGAGGACATGCGATTATTATTATTATAATTATTATTATTATTAATTATTAATTATTATTATTATTATTATTATTATTATTATTATTATTACGGTATTATTATTATGGAAATTTTAGAACTATGAGCTTATACTAATTTATCTTTTCTTTTTGTTTTAGGCTATTTCTGGCACATCACAGATATCCACTATGATGACTTGTACGTAAAGGGTGGAGATACTATGAGAGGTAAGTGCTACAACAGAAGGATATATTGTATGTACAGTATGTATGCATGTATATCCTTTAGAAAGAATATGAATATCACTCAGCGAAATCACTGTACTAAAGAATGGCTATTATTCATTTCCCTGCATGTTCCACTTAAAACGATGCTCAGTTTTATAGTTTGTTGTGACGCATTAAATCATTTATGAATTATGGTGGTGATAATTATTTTGAGGGCACACAAGAAAAATTACAATTCTCTTACAATTTCAAATATTGCCACGCCTACGAGTGCTTTCCAAATCCTTCTATCCGAAGCTTTCCCAACATTTCCATTGACTCTTGAAGAACATGATGTACTTGTTCACTCCAGTGAAGTTTTGGTCTGCTTAGAAGTCTTTCTCCAACGAGCTGTGCAGTTATAGCTTCGTGCAGTAGACCATAATTACGTAGGATAAACACAAAACAGTCTCAAAAGTCTGCTACGGATTATAACTGTTACATCAGGTTTATCATAGGATAAGGGGCGATCAAAACGTTTCGGTTCGACGGCCGTGCAATCCTGAACCGGGATGCCAATAAGGCAAACTCTACGTGAGCAATGAGGCACGCATCGCACCAACGCACTAGTTTGGAAATCCCCGTGTTAAAAACACCGTGTCCTGTTGCGTGAAGAACCATAACCGCCTGCTGCACATCCTCGTCCGACGGGAAGCGTGGGAACTTCAAGGCCTTTTTGAAGGGACCGAACACGTGATAATCGCACGGGGAGAGATCAGGACTACAGGGTGTCATCGCCTCATCCACCGCCCGCTTGCTGTTGTCCGTGATGGATGAGACTGGCCTCTCAGATCGACCGGCATCTTGTGTCGAAAGGCGACCCGCACGAAACTTGGTGAACCATTCAACAACGGTGGTTTTAGATAGAAATGCTGCCCCACTTACAGTATTCATTCTCCGATGGATGTCCACCGGTGTTTGTCCTTCGGCAGAAAAGTACAGTTACAGCACGCTGGTCCTGTTTGGACGCATTTGGTAATAACGTCGCCATAATTCACGCGGCAGCATTTAACGCACGCACCTCAGCACGACACGACTGCAACACTAATCCCTTTTCCTGCACGTCCGTACTTATATATTCCCACCGGAGTCGTGCTACTTTGCATGTCCTCTGCAGCAACGCCCTCAGAGGAAAACTTTTCGATCACGCCTTATATTTATTAAGTCTTAATTGCCGTAGAGTCTCCAGGTGCCACTTTCTTTCAGTAGACCTAATTTTTCCTAATAATTTTACTTTCAAATGTGATTAGTGACCAGCTGATTTTTCTACTTAGAACCTAATTCTCAGCACCTGGTAGAATAATTATATTGTAGATCCTGAATTGTATGTTTCCTGACATTAACTTCGAGCTTAACAAGAGCTTCCTGGCTGGTAACATCTGTTCGCCTCTACGAGTCTTTAATCTATTTTGTAACATTTTGCCGGACTGAATGGCTGACCCCAACTTGGCAGGTTTGATCCTAGCTCAGTCCGGTGGTATTTGAAGGTGCTCAAATACGTCAGCCTCGTATCAATAGATTTACTGGCACGTAAAAGAACGCCTGAGAGACAAAATTCCGACACCTCGGCGTCTCCGAAAACCGAAAACTAGTTAGTGGGACGTAACGCAAATAACATTATTATTATTATTATTATTATTATTATTATTATTATTATTATTATTATTATTATTATTATTATTAAGTTATTGTATTTTCCTCTCTGAGTTTGTTCAATAATTTTGACACAAAGATTCAAAATCCGAAATCTTATCGAGTGAAACATTTTGTACATTTTATGCTCTGCCTGGTATTCTGCCTTTTTTGATGATGTGTATAAATTTGGTTTCCTTATCATTAACTTTGAATCAGCATAACTTAATTATCATTATTATTAAAGTTACCCAGGCCACGTCATTGCAGAATTATGGGACCACTAATGTCTTTCTCGTAGGTTCTAATAAACTTTCTGATTGGTCTAGGGGGTAAGCGGGAGTTGAAATATTCCTTCTTACAAGGCATGGACAACCTTCGCGATCATTTGCCCGGAGGCTTGAACGAGCAGTCACGCTAGTTAGCATATTAGAACTTTGGAGTAGACTACATTTTCGTGCCCCCCCCCCCTCCCATCTGATAATTAGTGACCCGGCATTTTCTTATGATCTTTTCCCGGCTAAGCTACTTAACTAGAAATACTTTTATAAGTGAAAATTTTCCATAAATATTGTTGAGAAGTTGAACACCTTAATCTTTTTGGAGACAACCGTCCGCTTCCCTGTTTCTTGGTGGGTAGTGAATATTGCCAAAGCGAGCAACTTGTGTTCCCAGAAATTGTATGTCGGCCAAAAATCATTATATGCCTGCGATATCTTAAATTATGACCCGAAGCCTATCCCATCTGGGTTCAGCACGATATTGCAGTGGTAGTGCACTAGGGGAAGTACTTCCCCTCGAATAAATGCCTCACTGGCTTTTATATCAATAATTCTGATTCCTGGAAATGGATACGTTAAATTATTAAAATTATTGCAGTTCCTTATGGTAATGACCATCGAAACGTCCCACGATGGTGGTGCGGTAATCAGCAGAAATTAGGCTTACTTATCATCAGTGTTAAAGTTAGCCAGGTCACGTCATCACAGAATCATGGCGGCACTACTGTATTTCTCCGAAGTTGAAATAGAAATTTCTAATTGGTCTAGGGGAGTAAGCGGGAGTTCAGATATTCCTTCCAACAAGGCATAGTCAAACTTTGCAACAATTTCCCCGGAGGCTTGGACGAACATTAGTTACTAGAATTTCAGCGTACATGAAATTTCCCACCAAAAAAGCATGAATTAATTCCGAATGTTAAAAACATTAAATCTCTTTAGGCCATTTCAAACATTTTCAATCGATGAAATTAAATTATTTTTTCTGGAAACTTAATTTTTGAAAATAATTCAATTTCTTGTGCAGCTTGTCCCAATTAATCTGCACACTACTGTACTCTTATTTCTCTTAAATCGATGAACACGTGTGTTCGCTACGCGCTCTCGAAGTAGGTTAGCACCAAGACTCGAATCCTCAAGAAAGATTTCGATTCCTCGTCGTGACTTCAAATACTTTCAAGAACCGTTCTAATAGGTGGGCGCATAACTCATAAACTACGTATGTGTCTATGCAACAAGACTATATTGTGCGTGGTTTGTATTTTACAACGTTTCAAAATATTCCATATTTTCGTCTCATCTAACTTTCCAAACTTGCATCCCGAGCTATAAGACATATTCCAGTTAACATTAATATTTATGTAGTATATGTAGCTATGTCTATGTATGTAAGCTCACTGGGCAAAAAGTTCGTCACCCGTGGAGAAATCATTACAAGATTCTTTTAATCGCATGTAACTCTGTCCCTGGACTTGATAACCACCTGAATTCTACTAGGAAGTGAGTCCACAAGGTTGTGCAGGTACGTAGCATCCAGGTTAAGCCACACGCTGAGGATTTGATCGCCCATTTACCCAAAATTTCGGGGATACTGGTGTCGGCATTATACTCGCTGTTCCAACATGTCCCACATACTTTCAATGGCGTTCAAGTCGTGATTTTTCAGGCCAACTGAGATGTAATAGGGTAGGAAAGTGTTCATAAAACCAGTCACATATGCGTCCAGCCTGGTCACCTCAGTGAGCGGGTCTTATCTACGATACGAAAAAACAGCCCCAAAACATCACAGACCCACCTCCGGCTTCAACCTGACCTTGCACACATCCAGGATGAAATGCTTCATTTGGCCTTCGGTGTGCTCGACTACGTATTTCATTGGAGTACAGGCAAAACGAGGGGCTGCCTGGCCGAGGCGGTAAAGGCGTGCTCTGTTCGCCCGGAAGGACGTGGGTTCGAATCCCCGTCAAAAAGTCGTAAAATTTAAAAAACGAGATTTCCACTTCCGGAGGTGCATATGGCCCTGAGGTACACTTAGCCTACACCAAAAATGAGTACCAGGTTAATTCCTGGGGGCAAAGGCAGCCGGGCGTAGAGCTAACCTCTCTATCCCATCACGTGCCGAGGTTAACAATGGTGGAAGCCTTTACCATCCACTCCACGGAGGTGTCTTTGTCTTGACATGCAAAAACATGATTCCTCAGACCACATTACGTTCCGCCAGTCCACGTTCGATGATTTCTAGGCAGCTTTCTATGCCTGTGTGAGCAATGGCCTCTTGCGCGGTGAACGACGCAAGTGTCCATTGCATGCAGTTCCCGTCGCAATCTTATCTCGCTAACAGATTGGGATTGACCTCCGTTGGCTGAATGCAGCCATTCCTGTCGGGTTTGGAAACGATTTTGATTCACAAGCCGTGAAACGCGTCTTCGCTCCCTCTCAGGCAGGATTTTTTTCCGACCACACTTCTGACGTCGCTTGTAGACACGTTGAACTGTCCACTGCGAAGCGCCGACAAATCCAGCAACTTCACGCACCGTATGGCCATGGGCACAGCCAAACACGATTGCCCCTTTCTGCCACCCTGACACATCCTTACATCTACCCATATTGACGTACACTGTCCTCTTGAAGCATAAATGTCGCGCTGATCGCTATTGCGTTATGCCCACGTAGAGGCAGGGTGCGTGCGGTTGAGCATGGGAAACGTTCGCTGCGGCGCCATCTGTACAGGCTTAACGATCGATCTCTACGTGAGTACTAGGGCGAGTAAATTTTTGTTCGGTGAGCTTATATTGAGTATTCAGCCCGAAAGCTGGCTTGATCCACAACCGCTCCGCCATCAGCTGTCATAAATGACCTAGGAGTAACTTCAGAGACATACTGGGGACCTGATGGTCCGGCCACGCGGTGTAGGGGGCAACGCGTCTGCCTGTCACCCGGCGAACCCGGGTTCGATTCTCAGCCGAGCCAGGGGTTTTTAATTGTAATGATTAATATCGCTGGCCTGGAGACTGTGTGTTTGTGACGTCCTTAATATTCCTTTCCTTACACACAACTTTCCACACTACCGCCATTCCAATTACAATCGGCACTGCATTGTGCTTATCACATGTATGGCTTGCAGTGGTGTCGCTACCGGCGTGCTAGCCGGCCAGTGTCTTGGAGAAGGTGCGGTATCCAACTGATGAGCCCATGCCGCACTCTGGGCGAAACACTGGTAACTTTTGACGATTGAGTTTCCTGAATTTTATTTTCAGGTTTATACAATATGGTGCCAGTTGGGGCAAAAAACCACATGGGTCGACGCCCCAAAAAATAACATTTTGAATTTTTAAAAAGGGACGTGATGAGTGAGGCAGTTTACCGTTGCTTTCCTCTCCGAACCATCCGTTGCTATTTGATGTATCTGCCGAGCCCACTAATAAAAAGTAAACTCTTGTCCTCAAGCCAAGTCTCTTGTTACACACAACTCCAATGGAGGTGAGCTGTATGCACCATTCTAAACACATGCTAGTCCTTCTACCAATCTCTGCAGTACTGCGAATCGAACTCCAGCCTCCGAGCACGGCAGCTAATAGCGCTAACCGCTATGTAACGAACACTGACGCCAAGGCCACTGAAATGCACGCACCAACTGACTCTATGTGCGACGTTTTGACACCATTTATAACCGAGACCTGTTGCATAAGGAATGGCATTATAGTACTAGCATCACTCATACCTCAGTTATCTTCATGTTGTAAAAGATAAGGATGAGATTGAGACAAGTCAACGAAAGTAACAAATCCTTTCTATCCCTTATCAGAAACACTAAGTCTCGCCAGCAAAGGTAGCATGTACGAAATAAAAATTAAAAATTGCATTAACCCTTAAGTGCGCAATTTATTATTTCTTTAAAATATAATGGGTTTTCATTCCAAAACTAATAGTGTCTTAGCTGAAAAATACTTTTTTTAAATTTTTCAAAATTAATATATTTCCATGTATTTGTATCAGTCAAAATGTTAAGAGTTCTGAATGTTTTACGCACCGGTATATGCAAAGCTGTACGATTACCGTCGCTACTTCCAGACTTCAATCTTAGGAATGTCCTGGCTCATGAATTCTCTGAGGTAAACAACATTATTTTTTTGTTTTACCTTAACTGTTTAAATTTTACGCCATTCCAGCTGATTAGCAAGAGAAGTCGTAAAATAAAAGACTGTTCTTTTTCAATACACTAGCAACCCCTAGCGAGTTGGTTTGCAAGGCAGAAGTAAACGGACACTTGTAAAATCATGGAGCGGATATAACAAGCAAGTACATTCTCCTTTGCACATATGCAATGCTGTGTATTTAAGGGTTAATTCAGCCATCGTTTGCAGGCAGTTTGATTTCACGCCGCTTAGGCTGCCTAAGTGTCAATTTTGACGTTCTGATTTACTCTACCTGATGACAGAGGCAACGAACTCTGCTGGGTGTCCCATTTTTTTAGTATTATTAAATTATATTGTGTAAATAAGGAATGCGTCACCAGGGATCTTAAATTTTTCGATATAGAGTACTGAATGGACTTCTTCCCACCGCCCCTCAAAGACGCTGCCCAGTTTCGTCGTATTAATGCGACCCTAGGTAATGAAACATAAAAGCAAATTACCTACAGTCCATTTATCACGACATTTGTTTGTAAAATCAAGTGAAATACAATTTAAATGTTACAGTATGATAGTCATGGACTTGTAGTTAGAAATGTTGGTAGCCGTACTTCTCTTTCGTTCCAGACTTCCAGCAGAAAAGTCTACTCAAGGAGGATGAACGTAATGCTGGGCATATGAGGCGGAGGGCAATGGGTGTCTCGAGACACACTAATTTAGACTGAAGAACATAATCCGCAAGTCGGAGCTGTTTCTAAGTGGAACAAGTTACATTGCAATGAGCACGTGGCCGGGAACATGTTAATAAAATGAACCGTAGAAAAAGAAACGCACTCTACTAATGTTATTACTGCTTTTATTACTCTAACTGTTCTCTCGAGACTAATTCAGCGATTGTATAGGGGCATTCTTGTTCTCGTGTCGCTGTTGCCTCCCTTGCTTGGAACGTCGTAACATACGGATATTACACTACCACCACGAAAGGATCTCTGAATTATTGCAACTTAAGGTAACCATTTTTCAGCAGCATATTAATATTTTTGCTAACGCATGAACGCTTAATTAATCATGAAATATTCTTTACTATAAAGGATTTGTAAATTACTGGCAATAAACGATATCTACAATGCCAAAATTGACGTAACAATAATACTTGTTGCATCCTGAAGTACAAATCAAAATTGTAACGCAACCGCGTATCTCTTTCTTTATTAAAATGGTATACACAGTCCCCTACCATTTTATTATGGTGTTTCGCGATGTTGAGGACATAACATGCATTCCGGTAAGCAAGCAGTTTCTTATGAATTAAAATATTTTTGGTTATTTTTATTGTTACGGTCATCAGTGCATAGACTGGTTCGATCAAGCCATCCATGCCACCTTATTCTGTGCTAAACTTTTCATGCCTTCGTAACTACTGCATCCTACACCCACTCTAATCTGTTTGTTGTATTCATACTTTGGTGTTCCCCTGCAGGTGTTACCACCTACACTTCCCTCAAAAACTAACAGAACAAGTCTTGGATGTCTTCATATGTTCCTATCTCTTCTTCTAGCCAAATTTCACCAAATCGTTCTCTTATCACCAATTCGATTTACTATCACTTCATTCGCGCTTCTATTAACCCCTCTCACCTTCAGCATTATTCTGTAACACCACATCTCACAAATTCATGTTCTTTTCTTTTTCGTCTATGTTTCACTTCCATACAATGTCACACTGCAGAGGAAAGTCTTTAAAATATCTTTCTAATTCCTATATCAATGTTCGAATTGAGCAAATTTTGTTTCTTAAGAAAGTCCTTCTTTGCTTGTGCTAGTCTGCATTTTACGTCGTCCTTACTTCTGCCAACATTAGGTACTTTTTTTTTTCTATTTGCTTTACGTCACACCGACACAGCTAGGTCTTATGGACGCAATGGGATAGGGAAGGCCTAGGAATGGGAAGGAAGCGGCCGTGGCCTTAATTAAGGTACAGCGCCAGCATTTGCCTGGTGTAAAAATGGGAAACCACGGAAAACCATCTTCAGGGCTACCGACAGTGGGATTCGAATCCACTACCTCCCGGATCCATTAGTTATTCTGCTACCCAAGTAACAATATTCATCTTCATCCTTTAAGACTTCATTTCCTAATCCATCGAGCTCGATAGCTGCAGTCGCTTAAGTGCGGCCAGTATCTAGTAATCGGGAGATAGTGGGTTCGAGCCCCACTGTCGGCAGCCCTGAAGATGGTTTTCCGTGGTTTCCCATTTTCACACAAGGCAAATGCCGGGGCTGTACCTTAATTAAGGCCATGGCCGCTTCCTTCCAATTCCTAGGCCTTTCCTATCCATCGTCGCCATAAGACCTATCTGTGTCGGTGCGACGTAAAGCCACTAGCAAAAGAAATCTAGTATTTCCTGCATCATTTGAATTCATTCGACTACGCTCAATTACTTTTGTTTTGGATTTATTTATTTTCTTCTTTTACTCCTTCTACATGATTGTCCATTCCATTCAACAGTTTGTTCACATCTTCAGACTGAGGTAAAATAGCAATATCATATGCAAATCTCAGAGTTTTGATTCCCTCTTGTCGGGCTGTGAGTCCTTTTCAAAATTTTTCTTTGATTTCGTTTATCGCTTGTTCTGTGTAAACACTGAAAAAGGGAGGAAACAAACTGCAGCCTTGTCTCACTCCTTTTTGAATTGCTGCTTCCTTATCATAGCCTTCGATTCTCATCACTGTAGACTGATTTTTTTACAGATTGTAGATAATTCTTTTTTCTTTGTATCTGTTCCAGATCACCTTTTGGTTATGATGCACGAAATGTACACTTCCTCACACAAAAAACAGATACGGGAGAATCAGCGTCAAATTTTGTATACTTTGACCCGTGCTTTATTCTTACATAATTATATATTTTTTCGCTTCCCAGGCTGACTGGAGCAGAAAGTAGAGCTCTGACTTTCTTAGCTCAAGTTAGTGGGTTCTCTCCCAGCTCATTCCGATGTTAGTTCAAGGAGTTAGTGTTAGTAGATTTACCGCACTTAAATGAGCTTGCGAGGGGGAAAATTTTGGTACTTCGGCATTTACGCCAAACATAATACTAGGTACTGGGAAGTAAAACCAATATAATTATAAATATGTCTTATCTTTTTCTTTAGTATACATTACTTCACCAACAAACTTGTGTAGCCTAGTTCCCTTATGTTTAGGAAGTGATAAGCAATGTTTATGTACACTTTGACAAAAAAAAGGGTGTTTTCATATGACTATTCGTACTTCGCTACAATAATAATAATAATAATAATAATAATAATAATAATAATAATAATAATAATAATACGTATGACCTCCTGGAAGGCCTGGTGCATATTTTTAGAATTGACTCCCATAGGCAACCTGTGTGCCTATGAGAATGTGGTCCCACCTTTGATGAATTCTAATACTGAAGGCGGTATACACACCCTGCCGGAAATAGAACCCGAGGCTCCTTAGACCTGAGGCAAGCACGCTAACCATTTAACACGTTCGCTACCACCTAATGTATGGGAGATTTAAATGCCTAGCCCATCAATCAATATGCTGCACTGTTTCAAACTGATGCTGTACATCACTGAGTATTATTGATCACTGCTTCTGAGGTTCTTTATTTAAAAATCTGAAGTTTGTCACACACTTTTAACGAGAATCTCTAGTAGTGTTTGAAGGTACGATATCTGGTGACACTTCCCGGGATGCAAGGGAACGTCACACCTTCTTCAGTACCACCTGGTTTTACCGACTGTCTTCGAAAATTGGGTCCTCAGTCCAACACATTTTCAAATCCAGTTTTTTTTTAAATATTACTGTCACAAACATTAAACCTAAGAATACTTTTACTTGGAAACCTCTGCCACTTGCGATGTTTTGTACGCAAGAGTGTTTAGTGAAACGACGAGGTGAAGCGGTAACCATCCGCAAAAATATGCAAAAAAACGATCGGAAAAAAAATTCACGAAGGACATACAGTCTGTTTCATTGTCCGGCGTAACATTAAGCCCTGTATTGGTTGTAATGGTGGTGAACATGGCCTATATAGCGGATCTGTGTCAGATACTAAAACTTCTCCCGCCTCACGTTCTGTATGTAGTTCTTCAAATTGGCTGTCGCTGTCACTTTCTCCTTGTACTGGTATAAATTTATCACCAAGTCTTCCCTGAGCAACACGTCCAATATTTCACCGGTTCCCAAAATTCCTTTGTAAGCCATACTCTCTCGTTAATTTCACAACACTCACAATGCGTGCTTAGAAACATAATGAGGCACCCCGACTGCTCGACTTCGAACTTCCTTCAAATAAAAAATAGCAGGCATATGGCCTTCACTTCTGCACATAAGGAGGCTGAAAAATATACTTCACTGATCTACCATCTAGAGGTTAGAAGCATAACTACGACAATAGACGTGATTAGAGCTCCATTTACATTTCTTTAGTCCTCGCGAATGCTTGTCCGACTTAAGTCGCATACGGCCTCTTACAAATGGTGTCCACTGTCCGATTTGAGTCGGATACGGGGTTGAACGTGTTAACTATGTAACCGAACATCCCTACTGGGACCGACCCGCTATATGAATATCATGAATTTCAACCAATCAACAACTTTAACCACAACATTGTCCACCTCCGAAGCGTAACGGTTAGTGTTTTAGCTGCCGTCCTCGTGGGCCCGGGCTCGATTCCCGGTACTGCCAGAAATTTAAAAATGGCAGGAGGGCTGATATGTGGATTCAAATGGTACATGCAACTCACCTCCTTTCGAGGTGTGCCTGAAAAGAGCTGCGCCACCTCAGGATGAGGACACGAGTTTACTTTACCACAACATTACGCTGGATATTTTATCACTTTCATTTTATCGAAGTCCGGCCCCTTTTCTGAATGATCAGCGTACTAACCTTCAGTTGAGAGGGCCCCGAGCTCGAATCACGATCGGACCGAGGATATGGACTGCGTATGATTAATTCCTCTGGTTCACAAATTAGATGTTTGTGTTCGTCTTAATACACAACTCTTCGTCTACACACAGCACACCACGCAACTAACCACCGTAGGAGCACGCAATAGTGAATATATCCCCCCACACAGTGTTGGCGTCACCGGACATGCAGACAGGCAACTGCACCGCATAGGCTTCACCATTCGACAACGAACTCGTGTCCCTTTGCTGAAACCTCGAAACAGAGCTCAACGGCGTGCATGGGCCCATGAACATCGCCAATGGTCCATGGAACAGTGGCGGTGTGTGGTATGGTCGTATGGATCGCGGTTCCAGTTGTATCAAGCTTAACGGCGCATGAAAGTGTGGCGTATGCCCCATGAAGCTATGGATTCTGAGTGTCAACATGGCTTTGTCCACGTGGAAGGTGGCTCTCTTCTGTTCAGAGCGCCGTTTCCATGATCGCAATTAGCTCCATTGCTCGGCTGCAGGAAGCACTGACAGCTGCACGTTGTATGGACATTCTCTCAGACCATCTGCATCCCTTTCTGACCCTAGAGTACCATGGTGGAGATGCCATATTTCAACAGGACAATGCGCCATGTCACCACCCTGTGGTGGCACGCAAGTGTTTGGAGGAGCACTCCAGTGCAATTACGACCGTGAATGGCCCTTCAGATCCCCCGATCTTAATCTAATAAAGCATTTATGGGATGCTGTCGATGCTTGTGTACTCTCCATGTATCCCGCATAAACTACACAAGCCCAGTTGCGGGTAGCAGAGCAAATTGCTTGGGGCAAGATCCCTCCACAACGATTCCAACACCTTGTAAAGTCGATGCTTAGCCGTATTGCTGCCTTTCTGAGGGCTCGAGGAGGATCAACTCTTTATTAACATCACATTCAGTGTCTTCCCATGACTTTTGGCCACTCAGTATATATGCATATTAATGGGATACATTCCATGACCTCCGATTTTGTGAGCAATGTGTGACAATGTCTCGGTAGCTGTTGAATTTAGTACAACTTCTGTCTAGTTGCCAACGAATCGACCGACACCCAATGACGTTCAGTATTTCTGTCTTTTTTCCAGCGTTAATTTTCTTTGCCCAACACCTTAATTCATAGAAGGTTACGAGTGGCTACTAGAACTACAATAAAAATCTTCAGCCTGCTTTCAGTTTTAACTGGATCAGGAATGGAATGAATGAAGCCCCATCTAGCGGCGGGAATAGAAATTGTGCAGGTTTCCGAAGTCTGTCGCTCTCTTCTGGGGCAATGATTAATGACTGACAGATGAAATGAAATGATATTGGAAAGTTTTGCTGGAATGAAAGATGACAGTCGCTTAAGTGCAGCCAGTATCCAGTAATCGGGAGATAGTGGGTTCGAGCACCACTGTCGGCAGCCCTGAAGATGGATTTCCGTGGTTTACCATTTTCACACCAGGCAAATGCTGGGGCTGTACCTTAATTAAGGCCACGGCCGCTCCCTTCCACTTCCTAGGCCTTGCCTATCCCATCGTCGCCATAAGATATATCTGTGTCGGTGCGACGTAAAGCAAATAGCAAGAAAGATGACAGAGTAAATCGGAGTACATGGAGAAAACTCTATCCCGCCTTCGCTATGCCCAGCACAAATCTCACATGGAATTACCGGGATTTGAAGCACGGAACCCAGCTATGAGTGGCCCAGAACGGTGCAGACTACTATTAGAAGTAAAATAATGCGATACAATATTGTGTTGGTGACGTTTCATCTCATCACTTGGACTACAGCTCGGCAACCATCCTGTCTTCAAAAACGGCAGGAAGAATTGGAATATCCTACGCTTCGATCTATGACAGTATCAGAAAAAAGAAAGAAAGTGTAAATGAAGGACTCCCTACGCTTCACAGTCCTAAACTGTCGGGGTCAGAATAAGACAAGCGTTTGCCAGGGGAAGCCGAATTTCAAATGTGGATGTAATGATCCTGGTACAAATAAATGGAAGCAATGTGAGAGTCAGCTTGGAGCCTTGTGATCTCCAAGCCACACTCCTAAGTTGAGAGACCTTTATGGAATTTTTTCTCCACGTGTCATATTCTCTCAAAAAGTTGACGAGTATTACGGAGTAGTGTACCGCTAAAAGAGCCCGACTCTCAGATTATATTTTAAAGTAAGCAAGAATATATTTCTCAGGGATAAAACTGGGTGACTAGTAGCTAGGGCTCGGTACAGGAGGTAGGGTCCTATCTACAAGAAAACTTTGACTCTGACTGAACATGAGTTTATTCATATAAGACATGAAATTGCACATCACCTCCAGGTAGATATAAGCTGTCTTCCACATAGTCCTATAATATGGCTCGGATTCTCCAGTTCACCAAGCCGAGCAGGTTGGAACACGTTCCAGAAGATTCCAGGGACTCCGTACAGAAGCGGCTGGACAGTCTGGGTTGGTAGAAGGTAGAGATGCCTCGAACTTTCGAGGCCTAGGTTGAACCCCGATGATCCTGGTGATGTTGCAGATAATCATTTACTACTTCAGTCCAATGTGACTGAGAGGGTTGATGTCTCCAAGGTCACTCGCAGTACTGATAAATCTGAGTTCATAAAAACCTTGGATGATTAACCTATTAGCAAAGTCACTGATTGTTATTCGTCAAGGCTTTCAAAATTTAACACTCGTAAAATGATATGTCTCTGTATACGAGGATTATAAATAATTTCAGAGTTCACCACTAGCAAAGTCCTCATCTCTGAATAAATACTGGCAAAAAAACACAAGTCCCTTCTCATGAAACTATGACCAAATTTAAAGTTCATCACTGGCGAAGGTACAAGTCTTTGAGTGAACAAGGACGAAAAACACAAGTCCATCCACATGAATAAATTTATAGTCTATCACTGGCAAGGTATCCAAGTCTTTGAATAAACACAGGTGAAATCCTAAATTTATGTTTTAAAGACGTTGAATGAAGTTAGAGTTCATCACCGGCAAAGTTTATAAGTCTTTGAACCAGTACCGGCAAAATCACAAATTTATGCTTACGGGAACTTTGAGCACATTCAGAGATCATCACTAGCAAAGTTTGTAAATCACTGTTTATTAGAGGAATGAGTCCCTTAACACTCGCAAATATTGCAGGTTCAATTTATGAAGAATTCGTTCTTTAACACACGTAAATAATACAAGTCCAATTATGAATTTAACACACGTAAATAATACAAGTCCATTTCATGAATAATTGGAAAAATTCCAGTTTCGAACACCCGTAAATATTGTAAGTTTAATTATGAAGACTTAGAAAATGTTCTTTAACACTCGAAATATTGCAAGTCCACTTGAGAATACTTGGAAGAATTCGTACTCCCACACTCGAAACAAATACAAGTTCACTTTATGAATACTTAGAAAATTACAGAGTTCCTCGTCGGGACTGTCACTACACGACGATAGTAGCAGCGAGAGTGTCCACGCTGACTACTCAGCTGTAACTGAGTGAACAGGCTACAGTGGGCCCTCCTTTTATTCGATCCGGGGCGTCTACGTCACAATACGGCTTGACTGAATATCTCCTAAATCCCTCGATGGATTTTTTTGAAACTTGGGCATTGCGACGTTCAGGTGATCCCAAACAAGATGACATATCGCTCAAGCCGCTAGCATAATTATTACGGGAGTTACAAAATTTTCCCCGTCGATCATTCTGGAAGATGTGACGTGGAATCTAGAATATACGAGTCCAGGCTGGGAACACGTGGTGTGACGGGCGGGCGGTCTAGCTAGCCCCTGTGGCTACGTCACAGCTCACAGCTGTCCTTCACTCGCTTGCTTGCCCCGCTGATGGTAAACAAACCAGGCGTGCTCAGAACATTACGCGTGATAATTAAATGTCAGTTATACTAAAAAAATACTCATGTACATGTCGTAACCGGTACATTAGTTAATTCTTACTTTTTATTTTCCTGTATTATGATTATCGTTTCGTAAATGTCGAACCACTCTTGCAGGTTCTGCCCAGATAATCTTCTCTTCTGACGTCCTATTTTCCTTTTTATCCTACCTTGTAGAATAACTTGAATCGGGACCTATTTTTCATTTCAAAAATTGTGACATAAATAGACTAGGTCCCTGCGTTTTGCTATAGTTAAGACTTTACATGCTTTTCTGGCCTGAGTAATATCTATCTCCTGGCTGAGATACATCCATATTTCAAAACTCGGTAGTCCGTTCATTGTTGAAGCCTTCATTGTCTGACCTGCGACGCCGTAATGCAGTGCCGACGACGCATAACACTTCACAATAGACCAAGGTTTTCGAATCCAAAGTTAGAGTTCCATATAGCTGTGTTTTAGCTTCAGGAGCACACTCTTGCAAAGCTGATTCCGATTGTGATATTTCGTATATGAAGTGTGAAACCGTCTTAATGAAGTTTCCATCGATATTCTTATTCAGGTGGGAAGCTGCTTCCGTTGTGGCCTGGAGCAAGTGATATTTTACGTAGTGAAATTTTCTATGAAGCGCAGTGTATCGAGTTGGTGCAATAACGCGACAACGTAGCAGCCTCGTCTTTCAACAATTCTCTCGACGACAAAACACTTCCCATTGGCACAAAATATAGCGCTTGATGATATGCTTGATTTTTAGTTTCCGGGACGTTATCGAACGTTGATGTTAGTATTTATTTTAAGGGTAGCATAATGAAAGAAATTTTTAGTACTTATTTTATAATTAATCGGTGGATATCTAACTGAGATTGTGTACAAGTCCTCTTACTGAAGGTGAGTGCTAGACTTGAAAATATTATTAGTTTCTTTCAATACTATACTTAAATAAATATTATATTGAGTGAACATCATGAGACAACCTAGTATCGTACGTCATTTCACCGTTGTCTTCCTTTCCCGTTAGTTTTCGCAGCTTGATTTGCTCTTTTATCTCTGCTACTTGCCCGTCGAATATCGTTGGTTGGGAACAAACCATTCTACTTTATATTACCGCTTGTTAAGAGCGTTTAAACATTTAGTGAAACAGTGCTTGATGAAGCATGAGTCTAGGAAACGAACAACCTTAATACCACTCAAATAAAGCGTTCCCCAGGACACTCTCTTTTAGCCGGGCTGAGTGGCTTAGACGTTTGAGGCACTGGCCTTCTGACCCCAACTTGGCAAGTTCGATCATGGCTCAGTCCGGTGGTATTTGAAGGCGCTCAAATACATAAGCCTCACGTCGGTAGATTTAGTGGCACATAAAATAAATCATGCGGGACCAAATTCCGGCCCAGGAACCTACTACACTGGCGTAGCAGGGGGAGAGGTGATACTCCCACGTGGCGCGTCCCAGGTGGCGGACAGGGGTTCCTAACCGGCTTGCCGGTGGATTCAGGGAAATAAAATACCTCTCACGGACCGAACACACAAACCCCTATGGGTGGGGGACGCAGGCGAAGAATACACTCACGGTATCCCCTGCCTATCGTAAGAGGCGACTAAAAGGGGTGACCAAGTGATGATCAAATTAGAACCATGAGACTACTTGTAATTAGTACCATCACGCAGGGAACACCATGGGTCGCTTTTACTTACGCGTAGTACCACTATGTTAGATACAAAATAGGTTTGTGATTAGCAGCGACAGTGTGTGGCTGAGGATGCATTTTAGAGTACCTGTGATTCGTACCCTATATGAGCAACACCATGGGATGAGCGACACCATGGGTCTGCCTTGCCTTTGCTTAGTACCCACCACGTGAGGAACACCACGGGAGAGTGCGAGTCCCTGTGGTTATTCCACTTATGTTAGGATCGCTATAGGTTTGGGTCGCCTGTATAGGTTTGCGTTGCCTGTAAATAGCGCTGCAATGTGCGAAATACCATAGGTCTGTGTTACATGTGCGAATTTCATTGCCTGTGAGTAGTACCATAATGTGTGGAATACCGCGAGTCTACGCTACTTTTGATTAGTACCGCAAAATGACAAATGCCATGGTTCTACTTTTCTAGCGATAAGTACCATTATGAAGGGCCGATGACCTAGATTTTGGACCCGTTTCGACTACAAGCATCATCGATTCAGTATTGTGCTTTAGAAGCAATCCATTCGTTAGTAATACTATTGTTTAACGGTAGTTTCTGGGAATGTGGGGCATTGCGGGTCGGATCCACTGATTGTTTTAACTTCATATTCATCCATTCGTTCTTCGGAGGATTATGGATTTTTAAATTGTCATATCATTTCATCTCATTTCGTACCATTAGGGGCCGATGACGTAGATGTTAGGCCCCTTTAAACAACAAGCATCATCATCATCAATTTCAGGCACCTTGGCGTCTTAGAAAACCGTAAAAGTAGTTGGTGGGAGTAAAGAAAATAAAATTTGTCTATTATTACTTCACTTGTACAGCTATACATTTCTGCCGTACAGCAGTTCTCATTGCATCTCTAAGAGGTCATACAAAAATTGTCTTAATGTTCACCGCCGGAAAAAACATGCAACATCCTCAAGGACTGTGCTCAGTGGCAACAGGATATAATATGTGTATATTGAGGGGTAGTTATATTAGTGATTTATTTGTAACGGACATCAGCTATCAGATTGCGCTCGAGAGGCCTGTACATGCGCACTCGGTTTTGACTCTGCAGGCAGTAACAGCGCTGATATTAGATGTGAACAGTGTTAGCAACATTCAGGGTACAAGCATGCACTGCCGACGAGGACATGCTCCTGTTGAACAACTGCAGCCATTTGAACGGGGTCGGATTTTGGGTCTGCGGGAAACTCGGTGGACGTATCGAAGGATTACTGCACATGTTCGGCACAGTGTATCGTTACTTTCAGCAGTGGTCTGAGGAACAATCCTACACCCGTAGAACAGGCTCCGGATGTCAGCGTAGTACAGACGCACGTCAAGATCGTGCATTGTGCGAACAGCAATGGCGGACCGAACACCATCTAGGAACGGAAATCCGGTCACGTGTTGCACCTGCTATGTCACCAAGGACAATTGGGAACCGTCTGCTTGCAGCAGGATTAAGATCACGTGTCCCTCTGGCCAGGCTACCACTGACACCACGACACGACCAAGCATGGCTACTCTCTGTCGTGAATGAAATGTAATGTCGTATGGCTTTTAGTGCCGGGATATCCCAGGACGGATTCGGCTCGCCAGGTGCAGGTCTTTCTATTTGACGACCTGCGCGTCGTGATGAGGATGAAATGATGATGAAGTCAACACATACACCCAGCCTCCGTGCCATTGGAATTAACCAGTTAAGGTTAAAATCCCCGACCCGGCCGGGAATCGAACCCGGGACCCTCTGAACCGAAGGCCAGTACGCTGACCGTTCAGCCAACGAGTCGGACACTCTCTGTCGTGAAAGTCCGGCTCCATGGCTAAATGGTTAGCGTGCTGGCCTTTGGCCACAGGAGTCCCGGGTTCGATTCCCGGCGGGTTCGGGAATTTTAACCATAATTGGTTAATTTCGCTGACACGGGGGCTGGGTGTATGTGTCGTCTTCATCACCATTTCATCTTCATCACGACGCGCAGGTCGCCTACGGGAGTCAAATAGAAAGACCTGCACCTGGCGAGCCGAACTTGTCCTCGGACACTCCCGGCACTAACAGCCAGAGGTGAATGGCACTCTGTTGTCTTCAGTGACGAGAGTAGGTTGTGTCTTTATGAAGGTGATGGACATACACGTGTTCGGCGTAGACCTGATGAGCGGCCTATTCCAGGTCCCAGGTCCCACACCAGGCTTCATGGCGTGGAGGTCCATCAGTTACAACTCGCCGTAACAATTAGTGTTTCTGCAGAGTAACGTAACCAGTGTCCGCTACATTGCACTGGTTATTGTCCTCGTGTTAGTGCCATTTCTTCGAAAGGAAGGTGATGTGCTTTTTCAGCAGGACAATGCACGTCCACATACAGCTGATGCGCCGCAACGCGCTCTACGTGGTGAACAACAACTGCCCTAGCCAGCAAGATCACGGGATCTCTCGCCTATTGAACACGTACGGGACATGATGAAGCGGGAACTTACGTGTTCTCCAGAGCCTGCAAGGACCATTGCCGAATTGCATCAAAAGGTGCAAGATGCTTAGGACAATCTATCGCAGGATGAAATTCGATACCTTTATGATCGTTTGCGTGCGCGCACCTGCATTGCCACCACTGAGGTGTACACTGTGTATTGATGCGACTGTTAGGGCACCCTTTACTGTGACGTGTGTTTCATTTGGTCTGAATTTCTAATCATATACTCCTGCAATGATGAACTACCTGTCACATCGCTTGTGAATAAAATGACCTCGTCCTTGTAGATGTCGCATTTTTTTTCCGGTAGTGAAATTAATCTGAAACTGTACTTATTGATGTCTATTAGCAATAATATTTATGTTCTCATGACTTTTTGATAGTGTTTCAGTTTTAAGTCCTCATAAGTCCATTGAACTCGCTAATAGAGAGAGTCATTTGTGCATGTGTTGGAAGCAAAAGTTTCAAGCACCTAAGCGACATCTTAAACACGGTATTCCTTGTAACAGTCAATAATGGTGATCATAATATTGGAATACTAAAAATAGTATGGTGGGTTAAGTACCAATTTAATGATTTGTTCATAACGAGCCTTCAATATTTATTTCGTGTGGGACACTTCAGAATCTCAAGCCATAAATCTATCGCTTACTTATAATCAAGACGGTAGGCGTGCGTGAATTTTTTAAACAGTTATCTTTAAGTCACGGATTGAGTACAAGCGTAGCTTTATAAGAGGAACTTGCATTGTCCATATCTCGAAAAATTTACAGTACTAAGTACATGATACTGATTGTGCATGCATTAAAATGAGTGTTCTTTTTGTATATAGGATACAGCTATTGACTAAGTTACTGATATAAGGTATTTTTCCACAATAATTTCCAACAGTATAAGTGCTACTAAAAGAGCGAAACACCAGCCACACAAATATAATCATATAATAATCATATTATCGTGAAATACATGAAAGATACAAATGAATTACATCCTTGATGAATGTCAAGTACTGCGTCAACGAGCAACCATACGTATTTAGGTACGGTACCCTAGCGGTGAAAGCTCTATAAACTTAGTAAGACTAAATGAAATCCATATATTATTTCAAAGAACGTAGATTTTTTATTAGTAATGTTATGAAATATAAGTCAACTCAGTTTCATAAAAGAAATAGTCCTACCTTTGAAAGAGAGTCAGTGATCGATCCAAGGAGAGGCCAGAGAGATGATAATACTTGAGCAATGAATAAAACATATAATCTAATAATTATCCAACATTTAAACAATGTTTAGGATCTCTGGGAAAACTTCAACAAAGGATTAACTCCAAAATACCAAAACATTTCAGTTTTCTGGCAAGCTCAAAGTGATTTAAATTACTCTTTAATGCATGCAGAGTAAATTTAGTGAATAAAACATGGCAAGAAAAATGACAACTGTGCATTCAGTGCTGTTTTTAAACGAGAACATTAGGTGCGTTCGTTACCTTCCAATCCTCTTAGTCGACTAGAAATGTTATTTGCGAAATACGTGTATCCTATTATATTTGGATTTACAAGCCGCCAATTGCCGAATGACGCAAGTTAACTCACGTTGAAATATTACTGGATTATTATGATTTTTTGATAGGTTTCTTTGATAGTATTACAATGAAATGCCTTACAAGTGTTTCACTTACATTGTTAGCATACATCGTTGAGACGATATTACACGAAAATAAATCCGTGGTACAACAGCCAACCAAGGCTCATTGCATCCCAAGGGAGTCATGCAAAACACTGATGCCTTAATGTGAATTTTTAAATCATGAGTGGTCTACCAAGGTAAATTCTGCCAGGCAGAACGGTTTGAAAATACCGGAGGGCTACGTGGTAAACGTTATGGAATCTTCAGCCGTACCGTTGGCATTTTGACGCCTTATTATATTTGAACTGAACCCTGTTCCATCTTTTAGTCCACAATTAAGATCCCTGTACTAGCCGGGAATCGACAGGTATGTTAACTCTACATTACTGGTGGTACTGGAACAACATACTGTCTGTTATGGAATATCGAGTGTTTGATCCGATGGTTCATATTGACCTTAACAATTTCCTATTCCTGAGTCACTGAAAACTTATATAGGCCTATAAGTGTGTGCGACGTTAAAAATGTCCGGAAGAAAAGAGTTTTTAACATTTTTCTGTACATACCCAATTATAAAAAAGAATCATTTCATTTCGGTTCCTTCTCTAGAGCACAAAACACATGGAATTTATATATGAAAATCTTCCTACTGTCAGTAGGATAATACAGGTTTTCCTGTTATAGATCTCCCTTGAGATATCACAGCTGTATGCCGACACATCGAGAGTTTTGGCTTAATATCTACTGTACTTCCATGAATAACCTGTTACATTAGGCCATGAATCTTACTGAGATGTATGTGTCTGAAGCACGCGATACATGCAAAGAAATGGTGTCAAACTTCCCTTTAGAAAAATTAAATGTTCATAACTACAGCATGTCTTTCAAAAATGAAACGCAAATTGATAGCAATTAATTAATTTGCATGTAATCATTTTCGAGAGAGATATGTATGGAATTTGGAGTCGACAACTGTAGGATTCAATATACCAAAAGGAAGGGGACATGGCTCTGGGCCTATAAAACTACCACGAATGAAATAATCATTGCTCTAGTGTATGATGAGATGGGTCCTCCCAGTGGCTTGCATTCCGCGCAAAAGTGGATGTTTTATGGCTAAGTTCGTTATATCAAGACACATTAAGCTTCAAGGTTAATTTTAGAACGTCTTCATCACCGTGAACTAGAGTGGAGGGAACATCCTATTCTCCAATTTTAGTTTTGATATGTATACTAACAATATGACTCACTGCGCGGAAAGAGACGTAAAGTCGGAATTTCAATGTTTGAGTCTCTTGTGGTTCTAAACTTTTCATAAGATACTGAGCATTTTACAGACAGAAATTCACGCTTCTATGTGCAATACTTCAGAAAATATATTTGCAAGTGGCTTTTACGTCGCACCGACACAGATAGGTCTTGTGGCTACGATGGGACAGGAATGGCCCACGAATGGGAAGGAAGCGGCCATGGCCTTAATTAAGGTACAGCCCCAGCATTTGCCCGGTGTGAAAATGGGAAACCACGGAAAACATCTTCGGCCTACCGACAATGGGGTTCGAACCCACTATCTCCCGGATGCGAGCTCACAGCTGCGCGCTCCTAATAGCACGGCCAAGTCGCCCGGTTCAGAAGATATTAATTATTGATTGTTGCTATTAAGAAAACTATATTTTGAGAAAATCCCTTTCACTAGTTTTCTTAGCAATTGTACAAAGTGTTCACGACAGCGAGTGGTGAATACTCGAGATAATGCGTAACTTAGTTTCTTAAGAAAACCCATAGGCAGCGCAAGATGTCAAAATATAGAAAGCCGGACTGAGTGGCTCAAACAGTTGAGCCGCTCGCCTTCTGACATCAACTCGGCAGATGTCTGGCTCAGTCCGGTGGTATTTGAAGGCGCTCAAATACGTCAACCTCATGTTCATAGATTTACTGGCACGTAAAAGGACTCCTGCTGGACTAAATTCCGACATCTCGGTGTCTCTGATAACATTAAGAATGTAGTTAGTGTAGTTAGTGTTACGTAAAGTGAATTACATTATTATTATTATTATTATTATTATTATTATTATTATTATTATTATTATTATTATTATTATTATTATTATTATTATTATTATTATTATTATTATTATTATTATTATTATTTGGGTCTCTGTCCACGCAAGGGGTCACACGTATATGTGTGTGTTTGTGTGTGTGTGTGTGAGAGAGAGAGAGAGAGAATCTTGCATTAAAATGTGACTTTCATCTCATCATACGCCTGTGAAATAAACAGCGGAGATGAATGTATTGACCCGTTTCTACCAGCTTACTCATCCCGTATTTGTCCTCAGTCATATTTGTGTGCCCAACACGGTGCACACCGAAACAGAGCAACTGTTAATTGCAACTCAAACTCATTTCCAGTTCCTCTGGGCAGGTTTGTAGTAACTCAAGTGGAAACTCTCACGCCAAACCATGTTGCTGTCCTATCACTTGCACTTGAACTACAAAACTTACAGTGTTTTGATAAAGCTAGGGATTATTTTATTCCTGTAATTGCTAAACATGCAAATTAAAGTAAAACATTCGTTTCAGATCAAATTATGACTAATAAAGATATGTACAAATGCTTTTAAATGCTTAAAATGACTGCGTCTTCTTCATCGTCGCCGTCGTTTGGGCCTACCGAGGACGACAGAGCTCGTATTCTTTTCGGCACTTAGGCCATCTGTTTCCTTCTCTCCCAGTACTCCTTCATTTTCTGGCTGTGAGCCAACTTTCTTTCCTCTGTCCACATAGTCTGCTGGTTCCTGTGTTCTTCCTATAGGTAAGTGACGTTGGAAAAATTATCCGCTGGTTGGATTGTCTAAACTACGGGCGGTCATGCAGGATCTCCAGTTGTTCCAGATCCGACTTGACCGAAGAGATCCACTTTCTGCGGGGGTTCATGCGGAATTGGTGCCCATAGAAGACCAGGCAGATTTTTCTTATACAAGTAACGATGTCTTCCTGATGTTCGTATATATTATCGTAATGTCTCTAGGTGCCTCCCTCTTCTTTTACAGGTCCCAATATTCTCCATAGGATCTTTCTTTCTTTGAGTTCTAGTTTCCTGAGAGGGCCTTTCCTGGTCATAACTCAGAGAAGTAGATAACAGATGGTTTTTGTTGTAACCAAGGTTGAGATTTACAAAACACAACTTTATTATTCGCTTCAAATGCAAAATACACTATTTACACAAATAAAATGAAATTTAACTTGAAGCAAATGAATTAGGAATCTTGAGAATGAGTCTATCTTTTGGTACACTATATACAAGTTTACAGTATTTACATCCACTTCTATCTCGAAAAGATAGTCCTTGTGATAAGAAAAGTCGATAGTCGAAAACTATCCGAAGTACTGACATAAATGTTTTGGAAAGTCTTTCCTTGTTGAGTTCATAAAGGCAAGTTCAATGTTGGAAGAATTCTTACTTGGCGAAACCAAGGGAGCTTGCATTAATTAGTGAAATATAACGGTATGTAATAGTATGACTGGATATAGGCAGCGGAAGAGGAGCGGTGACCAGAGGTGAGACCTCGTACTGCCAGAAATTCAGTCCACCTGGTCGAAGCACATTTTCAAGAGGAGTAGCCTCCGTGCTCGACGTAGGGTGTATTCTGGAGCTGGACACCGGGGCAAGTGGGCATCTGGACAGGCTGGGGTTCCTCTTTATAGTACACACACGACTGTTCAGGCACGCGCACTGAGGGCTGCGCGTCGAGGCTAGAAGAATGACACTTGGCGCGCGTGTAGCTGGCTGGCGGAGCGAGAAGGGAGCGCCGGACATACAACAGTTTTACTACCGCATTATAGTGTCTGAGGTTGAGGTTCTCGGAGAGGTACTTTGATACGTAGGTGCTTCTTCAGGAGTGATAGGCCCTCTCGGACTTGGTGAACCTTGCGTCTATGCCTACGTTCTCACTGTGCTTTGATGAGATCCACTGTCCTATGTACTTGACCGCCGGGACCTTTCTGATGGTGGTGTATTCAGTGGTATGTGGAAGGGGCTTCCTTGATATTGGTCATGAATTCAGTTACGATAATTACATCTTTATGCTCCTAAAACGTTACTTTTAGCTTATTTGGTCGACATAGATTGAAGTCCGATCTCATCCTGAGGGGCTGAGAGAACATTCTCTTAAGCCGGGCTGAGTGGCTCTCACGCTTAAGGTGCTGGCTTTCTGAGCCCGAATTAGCTGGTTCGATCCTGGCTCAGTCCGGTGATATTTGAAGGTGCTCAAATACGTCAGCCCCGTGTTGGTGAAAATGAAATGAAATGTCGTATGGCTTTTAGTGCCGGGATATCCCAGGACGGGTTCGGCTCGCCAGGTGCAGGTCTGTCTAGTCGACACCTGTAGGCGACCTGCGCGTCGTGATGAGGATGAAATGATGATGAAGACAACACATACAGCCAGCCCCCGTGCCATTGGAATTAACCAATTAGGGTTTAAATTCCCGACCCGGCCGGGAATCGAACCCGGGACCCTCTGAACCGAAGGCCAGTACGCTGACCGTTCAGCCAACGAGTCGGACCCCGTGTTGGTAATTTTACCGGAACGTAAAAGAACTCCCACGGGACAAAATTTCGGCACCTCGGAGTCTTCTAAAACTGTAAAAGTAGTTAGTGGGACGTAAAATCATAAGCATTATTACATTGTCTTGAATAAGTATGTCCTGACTGAAACGAGGCATAAATGTACACCAGAAAACCGTCAAAATTGCGCAATAGTTAACTGTAATGTAACTAGAGAGTTATCTATTCAGTAGTTTCAGTACAGCTCAGTTTTCGTCTTCACAGAATTGACATCAATAACGAACTGACACTTTCAAATACAGTGAAATGTCTATTTAACACCGTCAAAGAGACATATAAAAGTTTAAACAGTTCTTAATACAAATTCCAGATTCTTGTTTGAATTGTGAGCATCTTCAGTTCAACAGGTTTCGGGTTTGATTCTAAGCCGGGTCGGGGATTTTTACCAAGTCTGCTTTTTTTTTATTTGCTTTAGTCGCCCCGACACAGATAGGTCTTACGGCAACGATGGGATAGGGAAGGGCTAGGAGTAGGAAGAAAGCGGCCGTGGACTTAATCAGGTACAGCCCCAGCATTTACCTGTTGTGGAAATGGGAAACCACGGAAAACCATCTTTGGGTTACCAACAGTGGGGCTTGAACCCTCTATATCCCTAATGTAAGTTCACAGTTGCGCACCTCTAACCGCACGGCCAACTCACTCGGTAGTCAGGTTAATACCTCTGACAGGGACTGGGTATTTGTCCCATCAAGTGCCTGAATACACATAACACCACACTGCTAACAGGAAATAATAGTCTATAGAACTGAACTTTAGATACCCACAGGCGTATAGTGCTTTTTGTAAAACAAGGGAGTAAATATTTTGAAAAACATATTTTGTCAATAAAATGGAATTGCATAGTAACGAAATTGCACAGTCTATTTGAGTTTCTTTTTTGATTCTATTATTCGAAGTTATCTCCTTCAGGGTAGATGATCCCGCTGCACACACTAAAGAGAGAAGTTTCAGACACATCGGTAGTTCGGGCAGGAAATCATTTCTTTTTTCGAAGCACCTGTTGCTATAGGCCACCCATCTCGCATATCTAGAGCACTTTGTACAGGATTTCAACACATCAAATTCAATGAACATGGACAAATGATTATGGTAAAACGTTATTGTGGAACTCTACAACGTTTTTACCAATAAGATAAAAGTAAGTGCCATAGTAGACTGTCTTGGCAGTTCTTCTTGTAAGGTTTCGTACAGCTGTCAAATTTCGAGGGAAGTATCTTATAAGAAACCCTCCAATATATTACTTACACTCCGGAAAATTTACGATGTCACTTCTGTGTGTTCGATTCACTAGACAAGAAGGTTAAATGTAAATAATTATTTTCTGTAAATTGGGACATCGTCACTTATTGAGGGGCCAGTTCGAAAGAACTTCAATCTTAATAATAATGTTATTGGTTTTTACGTGCCACTGACTACTTTGACGAGTTTCGGAGGGCTGACGTGCCGGAAGTTCGCCTTGTAGGAGTTCTCTTGTGTGACAGTAAATCTACCGACACTAGGCTGACGTATTTGAACACCTTCGAATACCATCGGACTGAACCAGGATCGCACCTGCCAAGTTGGGGACAGAAGGTCAAGTGCCTCAACTGTTTGAGACACTCATCCCAACGATATTCAATCTTGATTTGGTAAGTGTAGGATAAGAAGGAACATAAATAGAGAAAAAGGGAAAGGACAAAAACATGAAGATGAATGCTGGTGGTAAGAGAACAGAAACACAGAAAACAGAAAAGGAAAATATCCCCAAGATGGTGGAAAGGGACAAGTGACATGAACATTAAAAGGAACTTACAATTGGACAAACATAATGAAACGTATCAGGTGTTTAGTAGAGTTTGGAATATATCTCAATCAATGGGAATTTAATAAATAACATTCCGTATGCAAACAATAGTGTTTCACTGTACACTCAGACGAAGACTTACAAAATGTAATCCATTGTGCAAAGTAAATTTTAAAAGGGTATGGTTTGGAAATTAATGTTGAGGAAACAAGGTGTATAAAACATTTCTTCCACGCATTGAAATATTATGTTCGTCAACACTTCGTATAATGCATTCCTGTTTGTTCGATACAGTTGTGACACCTGTATCTTGTTTGCAACCATTATTTAAAATTGTTTTCAAATTGCTTGTTATAGCTCTGTGTCTGTCATTGCAGGCTGCCGAGCGACAGAAAGTGGACTCAGTGGCGCCTCCAAGCCGGCAGGAAGGTTCGGAGACTTCAACTGTGACTCCCCGTTGGCCCTTGTAGATTCTGCTGCCTCAGCAATGCGCAGCAAGCACGGAGAGAACATCGAGTTTGTACTCTGGACAGGGTGAGTCCAAGATTTATTTTAATCACAGTGACTAGCAATGAAATTAAATGAAAAAAAAATGAACTGTACCACTGTTGTAGTAGTTCCGTACTCCCTGATTTTGCCAGGTCAGTTCCTCAGTCAGATTTTAATTAACAGGTGTCTAGTGGTATAATTCACATGTTCCTAAAAATTAAAGCCATTTTTCTACAGTGACTCAATTCAGTTGTGTTAAAAATTTGTAGCATGGCTTATCTTCACTATTTTCCTTGAATAATGCTTACGAAGAGGGAGAGAAAGAGATTATTCAGCAGGTGATACATATTTAGAGCAATTATTTTACTTTACAGATGTGAGAGTGACCTGAAAATTAAACCTTAAGTCGAAAATGTCCTATTTCTGATTTGTGTCATTTGGGAGTGTATAATATAGTGAACATTTCCTTAAGAACCGGACGTCTCCAGCTTGAATATTGGGCATTTTCCGTAAATTTAACGTTCAAACAGAATTTACAGAATTATTTGTTACGTGTTCATAAGCTGTATCGACGGAACTGCTGATGCTATCGCCATTCAGGCTCAGGATTAGGCTAACAAATGGCACTAAAATAAAACATCGATAGTTATCAACACTCCACGTACTTTCCTCGTCTTTTAAAATCTTGCCGCACGACTTGAGACATGCTGTCACCGAGACATCGAAACGAGCGATGTTTAAAACTGAAGTTTTGATTAACTCTAATTGTTGCATAAAAGATCTGAAATTACAGCTTATGTTAAGAGCAATGAAAGACTAAAAATTAATATTTGGCTAATACAAAAAATATATATACATTACTACCTACAGTTCTACCGGTTTCTAAGAAATTCGGTCCCGCTGAGTAGTGGTAAGAGAGAAAAAATGTATGAATACACTGCCGTGAAGAAGTTTTTAATCTGTTTTACGATGCATGAACTGCCTCCCACCCGAAATGTAGGCAATTTTTTTAGAAATATTCATCCATACTACAAATAACTGAGGGGCATTTCATGTTAAGCTGAACAGATTGTTCTATTCCTTACCCTCACACACATATTCCGATTGACTGAAGTATTTAGGAATGTCCGTGTGATGTACAATTCTTGTCATGTTGAAAGGTAAGGTAAGACAAACTGATGCTGCTATAGTATTTGGTACATATCCCTTGAAACATTTATATTTTTAATACTCCTTTGAGTACCATATTTTATACATTCCCTTTCAGATGAATTATTTTAACTATACCTTTCTAATTGTCCCGCTATGCGAAGTGCCTTTCGTTAATTTACTTTTATTTCTCTTGACACAACCATCAGAGCGCTCGGAACGTCATGGTACACAAAAATATGAAGCACATCAGCAGCATCAGTGGTGACAGTTCTAAGTCTGAAACAAGAAGGATTTTTTTTTCTACCTGGACGGCTGGGATCGAACTCATGTTTTAAACTGTGAATACGAAGGAAATCACAGGGCCTAATTGATGTGATCGCTGAGGGCAAATATATGAGAGATAAGGGTGCTTAGGACCGAATTTGAGACACAGTTCCATCGTAGAAAATGAGAAGAATAAAGTACCAAAACAAAACTTCTTCCCACTACACAGGGTGGTCGAAAACAAAGTTAACCAGGTATATTACGTTAGAGGATTGGTCATACTGATGAACGACTTGATAAAATCAATTACCGAGCTCGATAGCTGCACTCGCTTAAGTGCAGCCAGTATCCAGTATTCGGGAGATAGTAGGTTCGATCTCCACTGTCGGCAGCCCTGAAAATGGTTTTCCGTGGTTTCCCATTTTCACACTAGGCCAATGCTGGGGCTGTACCTTAATTAAGGCCACGGCCGCTTCCTTCCCACTCCTAGCCCTTCCCTGTCCCATCCGTCGCCATAAGACCTACCTGTGTCGGTGGGACGTAAAGTAAATCGAAAAAATTAAAGGGCAAATTTCTCATTAAATAAGGGCCACTAGCACGAACCATAGGACACGTAGCAGCTTACCTCCCAAACTGTGAATGAAATTGGTGACCCGATTGCTGTGAGCTACTCTTGAGATATCCTGGAATCATTATTCTTAGTTGAGTTTTTCAAAAGTTTGATCGTTCCCAACAATCTGTACTGTGATTTAGCCGCCTTGGCCATTAAACGCTACGCCCAAATGATTAGAAATCACCTCTACAATACTGCATATGAGAAGGATTAACTCCAGAATAATCTTCATGTTTGAACATAATTCAATATTCAAGTGTTATGGTATATTTGCCCCTACCTGGGCACCCTATCATTGTAGGAAGTAAAAATTTAAAAATGTAACAAATATATTAGTCAGTTACTTAAAAACTAGAAGTCTGTAGCTTCCCTCTATGGGATTGCTCAAACTCCAGCTAGAGCTTGTGACTGAACCTCGATCCTCCCTTTCAGCAAAAAAAAAAAGCAAAGTCACCTCCGTACAGGCCATGAAGGCCCTTGGAGGAGTGGAAGGTAAAGGCTTCCACCATTGTTAACCTCGGCACGTGATGGGGTGGAGTGGTTAGCTCTACGCCCGGCCGCCTTTGCCCCCCAGGAATTAACCTGGTACTCATTTTTGGGGTAGGTTGAGTGAACCTCAGGGCCATATGCACCTCCGGAATAGGAAATCTTATTTCTTAAATTTTACGACTTCCTGACGGGGATTCGAACCCACGTCCTTGCAGGCGAACCGAGTACGCCTTTACCGCCTCAGCCAGGCAACCCCTTCCCTTTCAGCAGTGAATCCATAAAAGTTGTGCTATACCGTATTCAGCGAAGTGAGTTCCTTGGAGATAATTATCATAATTATCGGGAAAGTTCCCAGTCGTAGATTCGAATTTTCGTTAAATTCCTTGCAGACAAATTGAGAAAACAATAAATTGTAACATTTAATGGAGATTATCTTTGCATATCATTCTCATTCCATTTAAACATGATAACCGTTATAACAGAGTAATGACTGGGATCTTAATAATAATAATAATAATAATAATAATAATAATAATAATAATAATAATAATAATAATAATGTCCGCCTCTGTGGTGTAATGGTTAGCGTGATTAGCTGCCACCCCCGAAGGCCCGGGTTCGATTCCCGGCTCTGCTACGAAATTTGAAAAGTGGTACGAGGGCTGGAACGGGGTCCACTCAGCCTTGGGAGGTCAACTGAGTAGAGGTGGGTTCGATTGCCACCTCAGCCATCCTGGAAGTGGTTTTCCGTGGTTTCCCACTTCTCCTCCAGGCGAATGCCGGGATGGTACCTAACTTAAGGCCACGGCCGCTTCCTTCCCTCTTCCTTGCCTATCCCTTCCAATCTTCCCATCCCTCCACAAGGCCCCTGTTCAGCATAGCAGGTGAGGCCGCCTGGGCGAGGTACTGGTCATACTCCCCAGTTGTATCCCCCGACCAAGAGTCGGAAGCTCCAGGACACTGCCCTTGAGGCGGTAGAGGTGGGATCCCTCGCTAAGTCCGAGGGAAAAACCGAACCTGGAGGGTAAACAGATGAATAATAATAATAATAATAATAATAATAATAATAATAATAATAATAATAATAATGTTATTTGCTTTACGTCCCATTAACCACTTATACGGTTTTAGGTGACGGCAAGGTGCCAGACTTTTGTTCCGCAGGAGTTCTTGAGCACCTTCAAATACCACTGGACTGAGCCAGGATCGAACCTGCGGAGTTGGAGTCAGGCCAGCTTCTCAACCGTCTGAGCCACTCTGCCCGGCGTCTGGGATGTTGCGGTCATTTAAAAGTACAGCTTGTTCAAGAAGTAATTGTGTAATATAGATTTTACATTTGAAATTTTAAGTGGTACTTACGGCAGTCCTGAGTCCTGCAGACGTGTTTACTCATGACGCTCCGTATTGTCTTGTTGGACCCAGCCTTCTTGAATCTCACGCTCATTGAGTTGGGTCATGAAAAGCTCCAGAATTTCGACGTGGTAACGTTCTGCGTTGATGAAGTCGTGGAAGAAATTCGCCCCTGTAACACGCATCTTCTGATCTTGTAAGAAGGCACGATGCTTGTTAGTGCTCCAGACACGTGTGTTAAGACTGTTAACATATCCGGACAGATGAAACTACCCTGTAATTCCTAAATTTCCTCTACACTACATTGAACAGTTATTTTAAGGACACCCGGCACTGTGTTACATCTCCTAGGTTGAGAAAGTTTGCCCTTTTCAACTTTTCAGATTCAGTTATATTCGATGTGAAAATGATTTTATCAAATCTGTGTATGCGCCATCGCTCGGTCTAGAA
The DNA here is from genome assembly GCF_040414725.1 of Anabrus simplex. Classification (NCBI taxonomy): domain Eukaryota; kingdom Metazoa; phylum Arthropoda; class Insecta; order Orthoptera; family Tettigoniidae; genus Anabrus; species Anabrus simplex. The sequence goes on from NC_090272.1 coordinate 139,656,320, forward strand.
TTCTTTTAACCTTCCGGTATAACATATTTGATGATATAGTTCAGTTACCAGATTTATTCGGGCAAATGCCTCAATACTTCGTGACGAAAATATTTGTTTCTCGGGGAAGGAAAGCAATTCAGGTCTGTTGCAAATGGCCAAAAAAATCGAATTAAAAGTATACTTCATTTTTAAGATTTACTGTATTTGTGTTCATAGTTCATGTTTGTGGTGGAATGTTCTATAGAAAATACATGTGCGTATACAGAATTATATTTTAAGGGTGAGGCCGAAAGACACGAACATGCATTAAATTTTAGAACACCAATGAACGAGGCACAACAACAATAACACACACAATTACTAATCCCGCTGATTTCGTGTGATAACTCTGTATAACAGTACAGCTTCTTATAACGAAGATTTTGCAAATTGTTAATAAGAATATTGTTCACGTATTTTGAATAATTGTTTTATAAAGTATCTCTATGTTCAAAGTCATGCTTTCTTGGAATACCTGAAAATTTATCTAAAACTTATTCTTCATGATTAATCAAAAACAGAAGTCAATTTAATCGTTTTTCAGGTTTTGTACTTCTTAGATACGTCTTCAATTGTTTCAGTGTGGATAATGTTATACTTGGAGAAGCAGTCACAAAGCAGCTGATAGAATATACTTACATGAACAGAGATATTAAGAAAATATTGTTTGTCATATGTAGACATAGGATTCACTGCAGTTATGGGAATGTCTGTTTCACCCGACCAATTTTCCGCCATAATGAATATTCATTTTCAATCATTAATTTCTCCGCAATACAAGTCTCTTTCTTCGCAGAACTTCACAGCAGGCTGAATAGATGACGTCAACGACAACCCAAGAGGTCGTATCTTGTCTTCTGATAAAATAAACTTTACTTTTTTTAAGCAACGTTTCTCTGTATACACTGATTTTTACTAAATGCGTATGATTGTATTTTCTTATGGATTCATTTCACGGCTGCAGGTCCAGGGAAGAACAAATGTTAGGATGGCAGAGCCCCTTCCACACCCCACCTTAGATATGCCCGCTGACAGGAAGCTTCTTCTTAAACTTCTCGTAAAATAAACTCCGAGTGACGAACTCTTGGAAATAGATAATCTTGAGCAAATGACAAAGTACGTCGTAGCGAAGTTACTTATTCCTTTTACTGACGTAGTTTTTTAGTTTGTTTGACGACGTGTAGAGTTATTTTGATAATATGAACTTAGCATCATTTTTAAATGGATGGAATAATTGATTTGTAGAAGCGCAACTGGAATATACTTGAATGCAACGAGTTGAAACTGTGAAACTCAATGGGTACAGAGCGTACATACATCACACCTGCAAATCTTTTGTTTCCATTAGAATAATGATCAACAGTCATGTCAATACAGTAGGTATGAATTTATATTTAAAATAAGATTTACAAATAATTTTGATCCACCATACTCCCTCTGCAAACGGAAAATGTAAATTTTTAATGTAATCTAATCCTGGTCCCATAAAGAGCAAAGTCATCTCCGTACAGGCCATGAAGGTGCTTGTAGGAGTGGAAGGTAAAGGCTTCCACTATCCGTAACCTCAGCACTTGATGGCGTAGAGTGGATAGCTCTACGCTCGGCCGCCTTTGCCCCCAGGAATTAACCTGGTGCTAATTTTTGGTGTAGGCTGAGTGAAGCTCAGGTCCATATGCACCTCCGGAAGTGGAAATCTCGTTTCTTAAATGTTACGACTTCCTGACGGAGAATCGAACCCATGTCCTTCCGGGCGAGCCGAATACGCCTTTACCACCTCGACCAGGTAGCATCCTCATCCCATACTTAATCCAATTATTTCAAACAAATATTAACACGTAAGAAATGCATTTGGTTCAGCTATTGAGTGATACGGAGAATAGCAATCCCAACTTTGGACATGAATTAATATGTTATAATCCCCTGTAAACATTGTTCAGATAAATTTCCTTTCAAAAGCTGTAATGTGGAGTTCGGAACAGGGTGTACTGTTTTCTCTACGAAGCAACAGAGTACGAACATGAATGGTACATTTAGTGCACCATTATCACCAAAAGTATTGTGCTACAGCATGATTGAATTAGCATTACAGTGAATAAACAACCAATAAAATTTAATGAACTCATGTTGGTAAACCATTTGGAACATAATAATCATCGGTGAAATCATTACCACTACCGACAATGAGGCAGTGTTGTCAAATTTACTACTATTGCCAACACTTTTGCATACCACATGTGCCCACCGCTACTAAATTGCAGACAGAACTTTGATATCTATCCATGAGTTTGAAATAGACTGTATAGAATAATGTATATGAGGTATGTACTGCAGTGTTTGAAATATGTTCTTGACCGAGCTCGATAGCTGCAGTCGCTTAAGCGCGGCCAGTATCCGTTATTCGGGAGATATTGGGTTCGAACCCCACTGTCGGCAGCTGTGAAGATGGCTTTCCGTGGTTTCCCATTTTCACACCTGGCAAATGCTGAGGCTGTACATTAATAAGGCCAGGGCCGCTTCCTTCCCACTCTAGCCTTCCTAGACCTATCTGTGTCGGTGCGACGTAAAGCAACTTGCAAAAAAAACTGTTCTGGAGCTCTCAGAAAATAATTTATTTTTCAAGCTGACTGCAACGATATGAACGAATTTTGTTAACACTGCAATACTGGCGCTCTACGTTGAGACTTGAGTGCTGGCGCCTAGTCTCACAGACTCATGTATCCATTTTTTTAATATGCTAGTTGCTTTACGTCGCACCGATACAGATAGGTCTTATGGCGATGATGGGACAGGAAGGAGCTAGGAGTGGGAACGAAGCGGCCGTGGCCTTAATTAAGGTACAGCCCCAGCATTTGTCTGGTATGAAAATGGGAGAGTACGGAAAACCATTTTCAGGGCTGCCGACAGTGCGGTTCGAACCCAATATCTCCCTAATACTGGACACTGGCCGCAATTAAGCGACTGCAGGTATCGAGTTCGGTAATACCGTTTTGAGCTTATATAGCGCCTAACTGAATCATATGTATCTACGGGCTTGTACTGAATACAGTATTTTTACAGTATTTAAAATATACTAACGAACTAGTATTTTACAGCATCGCTTTAATTATGACCCTTATTAAAGTAACTTTCTAGAAGATAGAATACGATACATACAGTAGAGAAACAAGCATACCTCTTTTAACGCCTTTGGAAACAATTCGTTAGTCTCTTCTGTTCTTTACTGTTACCCTTCTTTTCCGTAATTTATGTTCGAATGACTCTGTATTGTACCGGTTACGACCTGTACATGCATATTTTTTGAGAGATAATTGTATTTAATCATCACGCGTATTACTCCGTGCAAGCCTGGTTTGTTTACATTCAGCGGGACGAGCGAGCAAGCTGAGAACAGCTGTATGTGTGACGTAGCTGCAGGGGCTAGTTAGATCACCCGCCTGTCATGCCACGTGCCGCTGGCCTGAACTCGTATGTTCTAGATTCAAGCGTCACACCTTCCCGAACATTCGACGGAAAAAATTTTTAACTCCTATAATAATTATGGTAGCGACTTGAACAACGTGTCATTTTAAAGGGAATCATAAACGTCGCAATGCTTGAATTTCAAGAAAGTCCGTCGTGGAATTCAGGAGATAACCAGCTTCACGGCATATGTGACGTAGATGTCCCCAAACCGAATATAAGGAGGGCTCAATATAGCCTGATATCTCAGTCAGTCAGTCAGTCAGTCAGTCACAGTCGAGTAGTCAACGTGACTCTACTCGCTGCCATATTCGTCGGAGGCTATCTTCGTGTGGTTATAGTCTCACTGAGGAACTCTGAATTTCCTCGAAGTCTTAATTTACGAGCGTTGAGGAACGAATTCTTCTTAAGTCTTTATAAATGAGACTTGTAATATTTACGAGTGTTGAGGAACGAATTCTTCTAAGTCTTTATAAATGGGACTTGTAATATTTACCAGTGATGGACTCTAAAATTTCGCCAGTAATTATTCAAAGACTTGTAATATTCACGAGTGATGAACTCTAAATTTATTCGAAGTTTCCATGAGCATAGACTTGTGATTTTTGCCAGTGATTACTTAAAGACTTGTAATTTTTGCCATTGATGGACTGTAACATTATTGAAAGTCTTAGTGGACTTGTCATTTCTATGAGAGTTAAAGAGTGAATTCTTGAAAGTCTTTATGAACATTGACTAGTGATTTTACTAGTGGTGAGGAAACTAATTATTCAAGGTTTTCATGAACTTTGAGTCATAAACTCTGCGAGTGACGAAGAACACATTTTCGGAGTTTTGTGAGCATTGATTCTATCAACCTCATTGTACTTGGGTAATGTGATTACCTGCAACATCGTCAGGAGCCATCGGAAGTCATCCCGAGCATCGGGAATTTGGGGCGTATTCCATGCAACCAACCTGGATGGTCCATCCACATCTTGACGGAGTACTTGGGCGTCTTCTGGAACGTGTTCCAGCCGGTGCGGCCTGGTGAGCTGGAGACCCGGGCCATTTAAAGGACAGTGTGGAAGACAACCCCTATCTACCATGAGGTGATGTGCAATTTAATATGCATTACATGAATAAACTCTTATCAAGTCAGATTCAAACTTTTCTTGTAGATAGGACCCTGCCTCCTGTACCAAGCCCTAGCTAATATTCATCCAGTTTAGCCCTGAGAACTACTCCATGCTTACGTTGAAAATAAATCTTAAAGTCGGGCTCTTTTACTGGTACAGTATGTAGGTTCGAAACCTCACAGCCATTTCTGAATGGAGCTTGTTATCCATGACTTCCGGGGTTGCTTTCGTATGTGACCGGTAATGAATTCACACCCGGAAAACGACGGAGCTTCGCCGTTTATCCGATCACTAGAAGTTTTAGTTTTTCGGCTCCCGTCATATTCTCTCCCAGCATCACTGTAACCGTTTCCTTACTTGTTAACTGTTCCTCACAAACCACAAATGCGGTATTGCACAGTTAATGTTGAACAAAATTCGAATTAGAGTATTTTTGGTTTCAAGGGAAGAAACGTTTGTTTCGAGAAATCGAGAAATCAAGAAATTCGTGTAACCGAATTTCGAGGAATAGAGAAATAAATACACTTGAAGAATAGGACAAACGGCCGGGAAATGGAAGTTCCTTCGAGATACTGAAAATTCGATTAATGGAGGTTCGAGATATCGATGTTCGACTGTATTACATAACAATACTAGTGTCTAAAATTTGAAATTATTTGATATTAAACCATATTCTAAAATAGCAAAACACCAAATGCAAAATATTTCTTTCAAAAAGTAATCACTCTGGGCATGAAATTCTATAATTGAATTTTCTATTCGTAAATTATTTGGAAACTCGACATTCCTGGCATGAAAAATCAGCATGACATAGAACATGAGACAATAACCTTTTACAAAATTTGCAATAGTCTCGTTCTCTATTCTGTACATGAATCACATTATGTTTCTCTTCCCGATCTGATTCGTCAGTGTTGGATTCCAAATCGCTTTCACAGTCTTCTTCCAGTAATACACTTACGAGTTCACTTTCTTGTTCACTGGCCATAGTTCACTAAATAAAATTTTATTAATATAAAATATCACACTAAACCCACCAATAAGTAAGTAATCAACATATGAAACATTATTTTAATACCCTAATGTACGCAGATGTAATTTTATAGAAATGTGTATCCACTTAGATGTGTAACACGAATACTGGCGCCAAGTCTGGCAGACCCAAACGGCTATTATTTCCGGTTCTATAGGCTAACTGATCTCACAAATCGAGAGTGGGAAGTCAAACTAGATAAGGGAAGAGGAAGGTACGCAGTGAAAGAGGTTTGCAACCCCCATCATTCGCCCAAAATGTGTAAAAACATGTGGCATGGTCGGAGAGACTAAGCACCCATGTTAAGCGTTAATACACCTGATATCCTGATTCAATGAAGTTGTGCATCGGTGATGATTTTCTACTATTTAATCCATATCCAGCTATATACACCTTAGAAACACTTCATCAACAGACTGACAGGGGTAACGACTAATTCGTTAGTATTAAATATCAAGTTAATATCAAGACTGGAGTTGCTACAATTTCGGATCAGATTACCTTGCAACAGATGAATCGGTGGTAGAGTATCGCCCTCCGAATTCCAAGTCGCGAGTTCAAGCCCCGCAGAGATAATCGGATTTTTGAAGTTTGGAAAAATTCCATTCAATGCTCCATATCATACGATGTCGGCATGTAAAATTACTCTGGTGACAAATATGGTGTTCACCCGACAAAATCAATAAACACTCGGCCAAAGATGTTTAAATGAGTTCCGTTCATCTACCAATTGGTATAATAAAACAGACTGTCGAAATTGACACCTGCGCAGCCTAGATGGTGTCAAATCAAAATGTCTCCACATGGAATATGAGGCCATTCAATTATTACTATTATTATTATTATTATTATTATTATTATTATTATTATTATTATTATTATTGCCCTGGAGTTGACATCGCGATCAAAATCCTCTGACTACCGGGAGAGTTGGCCGTGCGGTTAGGGTCGCGCAGCTGTGAGCTTGCATCCGGGAGATACTGGGTTCGAACCCCACTGTTGGTAGACCTGAAGATGGTTTTCCGAGGTTTACCATTTTTCACACCAGGAAAATGCTGAGGCCGTACCTTAATTAAGACCACGGCTGCTTCCTTGCCACTCCTAGACCTTTCCTGCGCGCCCCTAACCACACGGCCAACTCGCCCGGTATGGTTCTATTTAAGGAAAGGAAATTGGAATAAAATTTCCATTATTACTAATCCAATGAAAATAGGAAATATATTTTTAAGGAATCCTTGATACTATTTCAGAATATTAGAACAGAATCTCGAAATCTTCAACGGATCAGAAGATATTCCAATTGGATATTTCTCTTCCCTCTCGTTGTATTTGTGTTCAAAATCAGTCAAAGTACACAGATTTTCCTTTCCAGGATCGTTCATTTCTGAATAAGAATACAGAATATGATTGAACATAGAAGAAGACAAACAAAACCCGAACGAATTTCTGCCAGTACCGGGAATCGAACGCGGGCCCCCGAGGACGGCAGCTAATAACACTAACCGTTACGCTACGGAGGCAGACATTATGAATAATTATAAGACGGCATAATATCCCCAACATTCAGATCTTAGTGTCTGAATTGCGTAGACTACACGTTTTGTTGTGTTTTTTCATCTATCCTCTTAAATTTATAAATACTAACTCTCCTGTTGCGTAACTGTCATCTTGCGTTCGGGAGAGTGTGGGTTGAAATCGCACTGTCGGCTGGCCTGAAGGTGTTTTTCCGTAATTTCCCATTTTCACACCAGGAAAATGCTGGGACTGTTCCTTAATTAAAGCTACGGTCGCTTTCTTCCCGAGCCCAGGTCTTTCCTCTCCCATCGCCGCCAAAGACCTATCTGTGTCATTAGGACGTAAAGCAAATAGTAATTTAAAAACAAACAAAAAATAAGTTGACATATAATTATATGTTGGGGATACCAGAACGTGTTATAATTATTACAACCTGACGCATTTCAGTCTTGCAACCAAGGTTGTCCTCAGAGCGATAACAGTAAACCTATCACTGCCAATTGTCACTTCATAGTAAACAGACTCAAGATAGCAGGGCCCTGTCAAAAATGTAGATCATACGATGGCCCCTAAGGTCAAGAAGAAAGATGCTGAAAACTTAAACTATGAAGGCAGCCATGATTTTCTCAATATATAGACGCTTTCTTCTTTTTTTCTTTTCTTTTGCAAATTATTGGAATGTTCAGCAATTTCTGTCACTTTACAAATAATTCTTGGTGTAAAAACTTTTCTCTTTATATATGGCAAAAATGATTTGATGGTCATACTATATAGCATGCTCTATCACAGCAGACTTCTATTGTAGGCCTGGGATATTTTTAGCCCTATAATTATTAATTATTAATAATAAAGAAAACGAAAACTCATGTCCTTATCCCGAGGTGGTGCAGCTCCTTTCACGCACAGCCCCAATGAAGGTGAGCTGCAAGTACCATGTACCAGCCCTGCTGCCATTCTTAAATTTCTGGCAGTACAAGGAATGGAATCAGAGCCCCCGAGGACGCCAGCTAATAACACTAACCGTTAAGCTACGGGGGTGAACATTATTGATAATAATAAGATAGCATAATATCCCCAACATACCATTATGTCATTTAGTGATCGTGAAAGAGTTTTACGTTTTAAGATGATAAAAATTAATTTCATTCCAATTTGATACTTATTCTAATTCTATTCGTAATGCCCTCCTAACTATAAAGCGCTATAAAGATGCAGTTAACCTTCATTATTCAGATCTTAGTGTTTGAATTGCGTTTTGTCGTGCTTTTCCATCTATCCTCATAGATTTATAAAAACAAACTCTCTTCTCTTTGTACAAAAGTAATTAGGAGGACGACTTTGAGTTCTTTAATTGTCATATCCTTTTTGTAAATGCAATTACGTAATATTTACTTTTAATCTCCGTTGGTATTCTTTTTGTGAGTGAGGAAAAATGTAAATCACGACAACGATATCATCTGTCAAGGCTGCTGTGGAAATATAAAACATTTCAGAGAAAGATGAGAAATCTATCCATTTGTTTGTACTGTGTATTCAAGCAGTTATCTAATTAAGAATCTTCTCCAGAACCTCCTCATTGATAATGTTTTTTTATATATTCTGTTACTGTTAAACAAATTTCCATTGATGTTCCATTAACTTCCGTGAAATATGAAATGTCTCGGTCAAAAAGCATTTCCGGTTTATCGTGTTAGAGAAATGAAAGGGCATACTAAAAGGGTGAATTTTAATGGGTCCGCCTCTGTGGTGTAGTGGTTAGTGTGATTAGCTACCACCCCCGGAGGCCCGAGTTCGATTCCCGGCTCTGCCACGAAATTTGAAAAGTGGTACGAGGGCTGGAACGGGGTCCACTCAGCCTTGGGAGGTCAAATGAGTAGAGGTGGGTTCGATTCCCACTTCAGCCATCCTGGAAGTGGTTTTTCGTGGTTTCCCACTTCTCCTCCAGTGAGGCGGTAGAGGTGGGATCCCTCACAGAGTCCGAGGGGAAAGCCGACCCTGGAGGGTAAACATATAAAGAAGAAGAAGAAGAATGTTCATGGTATCAGGTACACAGTATCCGCTTTGCAGGTGTTATTGTTATCTTAGCTAATTCTGAAAAGGAAATGAGTAAGATGCTAAGACGTAGTTAATCTTTATTATTCAGATGTTAGTGTTTCGATTGAGTAGACGACCCGTTTTGTCGTGTCTTTTCATCTATCCTCATAGATTTATAAAATCAAACTCTCCTCTCTCATGATAGTAGACATGCTAGTAGACAAAAAAGCCTATAGGTAGTACACACCTAAAATTAAATAACACCGCGATAGAACAAGTCAAAGAATACTCCTATTTGGGTAGTGCAATTACCTCGGTTAACAGGTCCTTCCAGAAGTCAATAAACGAATTGTGGTAACAAAACAAGCCTTTCAAAATAAGAAAGACGTATTGCTAAACAGCCTTTTCGGTTTGGAAACCAGAAAATCAGTTCTCAAGACCTTCGCTTGGAGTGTGCTACAGTATGGATGGGAAACCTAGAGATTGGGGAAACAGGAAGAAACACAACTTGAGGCTGCGGAAATGTGGTTCTGGAGAAGAATTACAAAAACAAGTTTAATGGATAAAGAAAAACAAAGGACCTTGTTTTAAAGAACGTAAAGCAGGATCGATGTTCATTAAATATGATGAAGAAGAGCAAAACAAAATTTCTTCGGATACGTACTGAGACATGACTGTGTTCTCCAAACTATCATTGAAGATAAAGTACTGAGAAAGAGACCCAAGGGATAAACAAGGATGTCGTACATCAGGAGCTCCGTCGGTGAACTGGCAAGTGGTTCATATAGCAACACGACAAGGCTAGCAGAAGATCGTCAGATGTGGCTACAGCGACAAGGTATTGCCTTTAGATGATGATGATGATGATTAATTATATTTACTCCTTGTATTGCCAATGGCCTGATGAGTGAGAAAATGGATTTGTACTTGCGTGGTGTATTAAAAGAGGCTAGAGATGTACTTTTAATTTTTGTTGACATCATCTTTACAAACGATGAAAATAAATGATGGTCCTCTTCTGGGAACTTAATTTTTGATGCTAAAGCTCAAGGCAGACATTTATAGCAAGTGGAGGTACATGCATTATCACTTCTGGTGCACTGTCAATATACTGTATGTACATCAAACGAGGCTTGTAGCGGTGTCTGACCGGCACACTAGCTGCCAGCTTCTTGCAGAGATGTACCAATTCAGTTGATGAATCCAGTGCCATAATCGAATTAAACGCTGGTAATTTCACGAGTGAAGATCGCTAAAGAGCTTGAATACGTCCGGTTCTTGTTTATATGAAACATTGTTTCGTTTTTATATACAGCAGTACCTTCACACCACTTAAATTCAGTATTTCTGTAACACTGGGCCGTAATGAAATGAAAGAGACATGTATAAGAATGGGTTGCGAACGGAACTGACTTCCAAATAAAATGAAGGTAAACATTTACTTACAAATTATTTTACTGCCACCCGCTGAGGCCCGGGTTCGACTCCCCGCTCTGCTACGAAATTTGAAAATTGAGGACCTTAAACAGGGTCCACCCAGCCTCGGGAGGTCAACTAAGTAGAGGGGGATCGATTCCCCCCTCAGGCATCCTCGAAGTGTCTTTCCGTACTTTTCCACTTCTTCCCTAGGTAAATGTTGCAATGGTACCTAACATAAGGGTACGGCAGGTGAGGCCGCCTGGGTGAGGTACTGGTCCTCCTTCCTAGTTATATTACCGACCAAATGTCTCACGCTCCAGGACACTGCCCTTGAGCCGGGGCGGGGGGAGGGAACCATCTCTGGAGGGTAAACGGATTAAATGATAAAAATATTTAACCTATTTTATCCCATGAGATGAGTAAGAACGTAATTATACAGTTCTTATGTAGGTACATATTAATTATTTACATGACTGTTGGAGTTCCAAGTTCCTTGAAATCATTTGAGAAAAGCATAGGTAGGCAAGTGACAGAGAATCTGTCCTAAACGTTCCTTGGCTGAATGGTCAGCATAGTGATCTTCGGTTCAGAGAATCCCGGGTTCGATTTACGGCCGGGCCGGAGAATTTTACCTTAAATGGTTAATTCCCTTGGCTCAGGAACTTGGTATTTGCACTGTCCCCAACATCTCTGGAACTCGTACACCACACACAGTACTATCCTCCACTACAATAACGCGCAGTTTCTTACAGATAGCAGATGCCTCCACCCTCCTCGAAGTGCGTGCCTTACAAAAGCAAGAAATAGCTCCATTAAATTTTGATTGATTGATTGATTGATTGATTGATTGATTGATTGATTGATTGATTGATTGATTGATTGATTGATTGATTGATTGATTGATTGATTGGTTGATTGATTGATTGATTGTAACTGACAAAACTTCACAAAGGATGTTCAACACCTGTTGGCAATATACATACATACATACATATCTTTATTACCCACCCTAGAATACACCATCGGCTTTACAGGTAATAAAGACAGACAGAGCGAAACCCAAAAACAAAAGAACAAACAAACAAACACTAGGCACTACATCTCTCCTAAAACTACTTAGCTAAATTATTTACCTCTAAATCTACTCAGTGTCCTCCCACACGCACGCGGATAGCCGGCAAACGTGCAGAAAGCACCGCACTACAAATTACCCTATTTCCCTATTCCCCTATTCCTACCAACCACCTAGAAAAAAATATATATAGTAGACCGGTCTCTGCGTCAGCCCTGGTATGGAATACATGCCCACCAACCCGTTGATCGCAGGGACCAGCCTCGCCACGTGAGAACTGATCTTATTTCTCACCTACACCTGCTGACAATGTATTCCTTACCTACCATGTGTGCCAAGCCAGCTTGGCGGAAACCCGACCCATCACATGGCTTGTCACACACTTCCGCTATATACGTCACACCTTCTCTATTCATTGTCAGCTCACTACCTTCCCTCTTCTTTTTCTTTTCTTGCCGTGCAGACATGCTAAGCCTAGCTTCTTTGGGTTGGGTCAAGCCCCCAACCCCTCCCTCTTCCCTTGATACGCCACCTTCTCCTCTCTCGCACTATTCCTGCCCACTACATCTCACCTTCTTGCACTTAAGACTTAAACATCAACAATTTTTTTTTTTTCACTTACACACAAACAGACAGTTTCCATTCCAAGTCCATCAGTTCACTCAGTCTTCACAATCTACAACACCACACTTGCCTCAAACTGTTAAACTTAATTTTTATACTTCCAACATTTTCTCCTTAACTACAGTCCCCCTTAATCTATCTCAATTACTATTACACACACCATCTTTATCCTCCCTCCTCACACAAATACTTTTTTTTACACCTCATATACACACAAACAAATAGTACTCCATTCCAAGTTCATTAGTTCGCTCAGCCATCTCACTACTTTTTTTTTTTCATTTTTTTTTACCTAAGCTTCATTACTACCATCCACGGTAAACTTAAACTAAGAACAGCTTCTTAAATTTACACTACCCTCAAGCCAACTCAACCTCCCCTATTCTCAACTCTTACCTAATTTTCTCAGTCTTTCCCTTGTTACCAACTCTTCTCTTATACACCTCTGCTCTCATATTCCAGAAGTCATTAATCTATCACCTCCTCCCCTCCTACTACTTCCCTATCTACTTCCCAACACCCTGCCCCAGGCGGATCACCTTTTCCACAGGGCAAGGTGCTCACCCCCTTTCCCCTAACACTACAGCCCCCTTTTCTGATATCATCCCCTTCCCGCATCTGCTCAGGGCGGATATCCATTCCTCTGAGCAGAATGCCCTCCCCCTTCCTCCCTCGGCAAGAACCACATTATCTGCACATCCCCTGTTACTCCCTCAATTTCTTTATAAATATAGCTCTGGCCACATTTAAGAATTTCGCTATATTCGTTCCTTTCTCCCACTCTCTACATAACCAAGATGTCATCTTATAACTTTCCCCTATCAAATCCAGCTCCTTCTTACTCAGTAGTTTAATCTTTATCTCCTCCAAAGCTCGGCATTGATTAAAAATATGCAGATCCTCCCACATCCCTCCACATAACACACATCTATCACTATTCTCACTGCCTACCCATCCCCTGTTCATCGGCACCCCCAAAACCCACCAATACAGACCTCTCTTATCCCTTCTACCCTCAAACTCCGTTTTCGGGTTTATTACTTCCACCAATTTATTTAATACTGATAAAGAGACTCTCTCTCTACATTCCCCTATTAAGCTCTGTCTTTCAATATCTAGTAGTCTTCCCTTTATCCTTTCCCATACCCATTTATTCCTACCACCCCCCCAGGCCTCTCCATATTCCCCCAAACCAACCTGTTGTAACCATTTTTTGCACTTATTCACCCAGTAACCTTCATTCGTCATACCTTTCTGAAACTTAAACGTTTCTTGTACTAATGCCCCGCCCTTCCCTTCCTCCAATCTAATCCAATACTTAAACACCCTCTTAGCTATTTCAACCTCTATCGATTCTTTACAGACTAATCTGGCACCGGCATTGGCTGTACAGTTCGGTAGGTCCATCATAATCTTGCTAAATTTCGCCACCACCTGGTTTAGTTCACCCCTGCCCTCCTCCATTCCCCATACTTCGACCCCAAATAGCATTTTGCCCATTACCAGTGATTTGAACACCGTTTTCTGAATTTTGTATTTAACATTTGGGAATTTCTTCTCTAAAACCCCCACTACCGCAAGAGCTCCTCTACCTTTGAATTTTGCGTTCCTACACTGATTTTTCCAAGAACCATTCTTACTAATTATTACACCTAGATATTCCATTTTTACTCCTGGTCTAATATTTTCCTGGTCTAGCCTCCAAACTTCCTTATTCTTTCTTCCACCCCTTTTCCTACATACCATTATCTGAGTCTTCCTTGCATTTACTTTGAGAGACCACTTCCTAGTATACTCAACTACCTTGTCCAACCCTTTTTGCAATCCCCTTTCCGTCAAAGCCAAAATCAATAGGTCATCCGCAAATAACAACCCCGGAACCTCCATTTTTCCTATCCAAGGGCACTGCCAAGCCTCTCCACCATGACCCTCTAAAATATTATTTATAAATAATATAAATAATATCGGGGATAGTTTACACCCCTGTCTCACCCCACTCTTAGATTCAAAACACTTACTCAACCTTCCATCCTGCAATTTAATCATCACAAACACTTCCTCATAAATTGTCTGTATTGCCACCCTCATTTTTTTTTACATTCCAACCTCCCTTAGTCTCAAAAATAGCGCCTCCCTACTGACCGTATCGAAGGCTTTTTCTAAATCAATCGCTGCTACATATAATTTACGCCCTGCAATCCTCACATACTTTGTAATCAAAGTGTCCAGAATCCAAACATTATCGACTGTGTACCTTCCTTTCCTAAATCCATTTTGGAACTCAGATATCCTACCGTACTGTTCCGCCCATCTTGTTATCCTATTCGCCAAAACCCCTGTGTACACCTTCGACAACGAGTCTAGGAGTGTAATTCCTCTATAGTTGTTAGGATCGCTCCTAGCTCCTTTATTTTTATAAATAGGGCATAATACCCCCTTCCTCCATTCTCTAGGAAATTTCCCCTTTTCCAGCAACCTATTAAAGAACTTCACGATCCCCCTCAACATCGATTCATTTGCCCCAACCTCCTTCCATACACTATTGGGAATATCGTTCACACCTCCTGCAGCCTTGGGTCTAGCATTTTTTAATACTCTAATTACCTCCTGACTTGTTATCTCCCCATCCAAAATTGTAATGCCTACCTCCAATTCACTTCCTATATATGACTTGTCTAATTCTCTACCCAATTTCCCCTCCCCTTCTAAAAGCCTTTTAAAATGCCTAAGCCATTCGTTTTCTCCTATTTTATCCCCCTTCCCCACCGGTTTCGTTCTTCTGATCTTGTTTATTACCTCCCATATCCTCTCAAATTTCTTCTCTCTACAATATCTATTTATTTTATTAGCTTCTGCCTCCTTCCATCCTCTTTTCTTCTCATTCAATATCTCCTTATATTCCCTTCTCAATTTACAATATTCCTTCCTCTTTTCTTGCTCACCTTCCTTCCTAAACTCCGCTAGGGCTCTCATTACAACCTCACGTTTTCTCCTGCATTCTTCATCAAACCATCCATTCATTTTATTCTTTTTTTTCTCTACCCTCCTCCTTACTTTCTTTCCTACCCTCCATACAGGGAGTTCTATTAATTTTACCACGCTATCCATGTCGTTCTCTTTTACCGCCCTTTCAATTCCTACCCTTAATATATCTCCCTCCTCTTTCAAATGTCGTCCCAATTTCTCTTTAGTATTGTCATCCCATAGATACTTCCATCCACCATTCCTATATCTCTCCCTACTTTCCTCCATCTTTCCCTTCTCATCCGCAACCAAAGTTCTCAATTTTATTTTGATAGGCATATGTTCCGTTAACCCACATTCTAACACCTCAAAACTTATTATTCTCCTTAACGCTATCTCTGAGCTTATTCCTATATCCACTGCACTTCCTCCATTTGTTGTAATATACGTCAACTCTCCCACACTATCCCCCTTCATCCATCCATTTAAAATAAATAAATATTCTATAGCACACAGCTGTAATAACCTTTCTCCATAACTATTTACAACATTATCCTTACTCTTCCTTTGCAGTTCCCCTTCTACTTTTACTTCTTTCCCGTACACCGGTACCCTATTGCTCACTCTCGCATTCCAATCCCCCAATAAGATCATCCCATCTTCTACATATATCCCTTTAATTGTATTTATTTCTTCAATCAATTCGTCAAAAAAATATTTATTAGCATAAACTGAATCACTCGGATGGTTATACAGCAGTGCCAGACAAATTGCTTCCGTTGCCCCCTTCCCCATTTTTACTCTCAGCCACACTACCCCTTCTACCCCAGTCTGTAACGTCTCCACCCATTCCGCTACCTCATTTCTTATTAAAACTACTATGCCCCCTGGATTTCGGCCTCTCTTCCCTATTTTTTTTCTTAACACGTTAACTACTCTATAACCGTCCCATGTAATTTCAACCCCTTTCCCTAACCACGTCTCTACTAGCGCAATTATCTCAAAATCTTTCACTAGATCCACAATTTCCCTATTTCCTAACTTCCCCATCAATCCCTCAATATTCAACACCCCTATCGCCATCTCTAGTTATTTATTTCCTCCCCCTCCCTCTCTATCCTGCGTTTCACCACTTCCCCCCTTACTTCTCGTAATTCTTCCTTTTGGCTCCACCACGTCACTCTCCCCTTCCTTCCCTTTCTTCTCCCCCCCAATCCTCCCCTTTTCCGTGCCAGAGCCTTTTTTCCCACCCCATAGATCTTTTAAACTTAACGATCTCGCCTTATTCAACGCCTGTTTTCTCTCCAGGTTTCTTTCTGCATTTCTCTTATTCGGGGAGGTTGAGTCACTACCCTGACTGCTTTCCCTTCCCGTCACCTCTTCACTACCTGTATCCACTTCACTTCGGACTAGTGTCCTACTTGTTGATTCACTCCTTCCTGGGTTGTTCTGACTCACCAAGGACTCTGCTGTCTCCGCCACCTGACCGCTGACACCGCAGTCCCGTCTTCTCTCTTCCTTCTCCATACTGATGTCGCCCTGCTCTCGATTTCTGCAACTCATTTCCTCCTCACATTTCTCCATCCTCAGCAGTTCCTCCTGTTGGCAATATGCGTACGTGTATTTGTGATGGAACTGGTCAACTGTTAAGCGTCCCTAACTTCAGCATGGGTGGCCCGGGTTCGAAGAGTGCCAACGCCTCGTTTAAATTTTATTTTTTCTTTGCCCTCATAAACTAGGAATTGCCCAGGTTAATGTATTATAATGTATTGTGAGACTCCTTGGCTGTATGGTCAGCGTTGAGGCCTCCGCTTCAAAGGGTCCCGTGTTGGATCCCCGCCCGGGTGGGGATTTTAATCGCATCTTATTAATTCTTCCGGGTAGGGGACTGGGTGTTTGTGTTTTTCCCAACACTTTCCTTTTCATTTTCAGACAACGCACCACACTACCAACCACGCAATAATGATTATATGATTATATACCTCCGTATAGGGTTGTGACAGGAAGGGCATCCGGTCATAAAACAGGGCCAAGACAACACGTGCTACTAAATTCCAACCTGCGACCCCACAGATTTGCGAAAAGAGGCAGAAGGAGAATAAAGTAGTCTATTATAAAGATTAACGCTATATCGTATAGCATATTGTTAAACAATACTGATTCATTTTGCGTCAAATTATCGTGATTTATGAAATTGTCCAATTAGAGATATGGTACACTTGTATAATTAACACTGCAAACACAACTTCATCTAAATAATTCATAACACTTTCACTTATTTTTTATTGTAAAAGGTAAACAGGTTCACTCTCCCTCCACACCTTATGATAACTACAGCAGTGGTTATGAAAATAATAGACAAATTTAAGATTTCTGAAGATGGGACCATAATAAAAGAGGTTATATTGCGGATTATATTTAATTTGTGTATTTCTTAGTCCGCAAGTACAAAGAAAAACAGATAAAAGATAATATTAAGAGAGAAACGAACGAACGCGAGACATCCACGTCACTGACACTAGCAAACAGTGCTACAGATATTTTCACCCTAACTGCCAACATTTATGGAGGCTATTAAATTTAAAAGGCCGTGTAGTTAAGGGCGTGCAGCTGTGAGCTTACATTCGGGAAACAATGTATTCGAACCTCACTATTTGCGGCCCTCAAGATGATTTTTCGTGGTTTCCCATTTGCAAAACCAGGCAAATGCTGGTGCTGTACCTTAATTAAGGCCACGGCCGCTTCCTTCCCACTCCTAGCCCTTTCCTATCGCATCGTCGCCATAAGACCTACCTGTGTCGGTGGGACGTAAAGTAAATCGAAAAAATTAAAAGGCAAATTTCTCATTAAATAAGGGCCACTAGCACGAACCATAGGACACGTAGCAGCTTACCTCCCAAACTGTGAATGAAATTGGTGACCCGATTGCTGTGAGCTACTCTTGAGATGCATTAATTTCTTAGTTCATCAACAAATTATCAATCCTGGAATCCTTATTTGTCGGTTGAACACTGGCAGCTATTTTACTATTTTACATTCTAAATACGCAGATTTCATATTCGTGGATACTACGGCCGGAAGAATTAAAATTTTAGGCTTCTTGCAGTATTTAACTCTGAAGTACAGATATGTTTTTTATTATCTTTATCATATGATTTATATTTCTAAGTGCTAACTAACGCTGGTATTAGAACTGGCCAGCTCGGCCTATCAACGTAACTATCCTTGTTTATCGTCGTCAAACAACGAAGTGTAATGTCTTTCCTTGGAGGGCAGTTTAGCCCCGGTAATAGGTAGGAGGCAAGCTATAATCCTTGTACAAGGGTATACATACTGTGCTTGCATTGTTATCGCTAGAGCCATTGATCACGGGCACGATTGCGATGGAAACTGTGTATTAGGCAGCTGTTGTACTGAATGGCCATGTCACGTGCTGTGAGGTACTCCCCTTGTCTTCGAAATATGACCCGAGGCTCCCTTGCTGGGCAGGACAACATGGCTCTGTGACATCATCTTTGTCAAACCCCCTAAATAAACCAGAGACTTTTCAAGTGACCTCATACTTAATTAATTTTGATATTTTATAGTGACTAGAAATGTGTGCACAGAATTCTTAGAATTCCACCATTTCTGATATTATCCTACGTATAAGTGAGTTTTCTGTAAGTTAATTAAATTACATTCATTGATTAATTTAAAGCCTCCAATTGCTTTCAGTGAGATATCGTCCGGTAATTTGATGATGATTAGGGGCCGATGACCTTCGATGTTAGGCCCCTTAAAACAACAAGCATCATCATCGTCATTGATAATAATAATAATAATAATAATAATAATAATAATAATAATAATAATAATAATAATAATAATAATAATAATAATAATAATAATAATTGTACCGGGCGGTACACCTCCACGCCGCTAGTTCAAATATTGCGCCAATTTAAACTCCTCTACAGGAGAAGTTTGGAACCTTGAAAACTGAACTAATTCTACTATTTCTTAAAAGATGTCACTACGGTAAATGGTGCAATTTTGAAATTTTCTGAACTGTGTCTATTCCGACGTGTTTTTGTTTACTATCTAGCAAGAAGTGTGGACGTCCTCTTCTAGATGTCACTGCCTAAGAACTATAATTATGCACCCTAGTGCGAAGTGAAGGAACTGTTTTTTGAAGAAATTTGGTATTCATAAGTTTGTTTTTTGTTACATTTCTTTCATTCATTTTTTGGGTTGGCAGTATAACCCTTCTCTTTCCGCCAGTTTTGAATTTAACCAATCAGTAATTTCTGCAATTAATTTTCCTCCAATCATAGCTTTCTTCCTCAGGTTTCTATGTGTAATTCCTAGGCTACCAATAAAGTTGAAGGGGTGTGTCTATTCATTCTTGAAAGGTCTCGAATTTTCCACGAGGGTATAAAAACTGCTGATTTTCTTGTCTCCGGGCCACTTCAGTAACACCTCTCTTAGTGTGTGAATATGTAGCAGGGGGCGGGAAGCGCCTCCTTCTTCAAGCGGCAGTTCATCTACAAGGTAATGGCCTGTTAACATCTTTATTTCTTGCTAGCTCAGCAGTTTAACTCTCGGGGAGGGTTCGAAACCTTTAGTATGTAACCTACCTTCTTAAAATGTAAATTATTTTCTGTCTAACTATAAATTACAAATCTGTAAAACGGGGATAGAGAGTGCTTCACCCTCTCGAACTCCCCTTCATTTTTGAAAAAGGAGGTGACTACGCTGTCATAACCGTTCTGCTCTTCTTTATGTAGTAAAGTTTTCTCATACGTGTCACCTCCCTAGCTTGGGATTAGCCCCTGTATGATCGGCCTAGCGCCACATAGGTTTTAGACAAAACTTGGTGTAGGAGTGCAAGTTATCGCCTCCATTCATTTTGTATTTTGGGCCATTTACTTAACCCATTTGTTTTGTTTTCCTTCCTGCGAAGGCCCCGTAGATTGGGTACAAGATACCCCTGTTTCACTGTATGTGTGCCTTGAGGGCAGTTAGGAGTGAAGTTAGTTGTGGCCTTTGATAGGCTTGTAAAATTGAGAGCAGGACTGCTCTTTCCTAATTTGATCTCTGCGTGCCTCTAGGAGGCTTAACATTGTAATTAGGGGCAAGTGCTCCTTGGAATGATGGGGTTTTCTGCTCCTTTGTTCATTTGGTAACTGGGCAAGGTTGAGTTATTCGCTCAAAAGTTGTGAGTGTGGGGCTTGAAGCCCAAAACTTGGTAAAAAAAAGAAAAAACCCTGACGGAAAAATCATTTTGTACCTGATTTTCATTGTTATTTCACCTAGTGGAAATTGTTGAATGTTATCTGTTATTTGTTGATTTTGAAGAGAAAATATAACCTTTGTTAAAGTTTTAAATTAATTTTAATTTGGTAGTTGAGACCTATTCCAACCCGCACCTTCTTTCACCTCTGCTGTTCCACAGTACCCTCGGAACAATAATAATAATAATAATAATAATAATAATAATAATAATAATAATAATAATAATAATAATAATAATAATAATAATAATAATAACCCCACTGTCGGCAGCTCTGAAGATGGTTTTCAGTGGTTTCACATTTTCACACCAGGCAACTGATGGGGCTGTACCATAATTAAGGCCATAGCCGCTTCCTTCCCACTCCTAGGATCCTCGCTACAAGGCCTATCTGTGTCAGTGCGACCTAAAACAAATTGTAAAATTTAATAATAACTGAAACGGGAAGGCCCTGCGAGCATTCACGTTCATGTATTTCTTGAGAGGAACTCGCTAACACCCGGCTGTATGCATTCAAAACGTGCGCCGAGCGCGCAGGCATTGTGGGAGACAGCATGCAAACTAGCACTGCTCCAGAACGCCAGCCAAGGCCAAGTGACGTCACACCGAAGGTTCTCTCTTGTTCTATGGCATTTCATCATGAACGGAATGTAATATCATAATTTCGAGAACGTCATCTTGTAGGCCTGAACAATAAATGCTGCTAGCCAAAATTTCATGTAAATCGACGGAAGGATGGCCGAGATATAAATTTGTCTAGATGCCCACATGCGCAACCACACCGTCCGACCTTCGGGAATAAAAGGGAGTCGCCAGCCTTGAGTAAAGCAGTGTGCAGTATGCAGTGAGTGTGTGTCACTCAGTGTGTGTGTGCGAGCAAGCACATCGTCGCCTCGCTATACGGTTCGTTACTCTGTCCGAATGAGTACATGGGTTCGAAAGTGTTAATGTTGAAAGCCTTCTCCGTGGACTTTGACTTTGCGCGTGAACGAAAGATTTTCGTTTCTATCAGTCTGTAGGGCTGTGCAGTTGTATTTCGTTTGTGGATTGTGAATTTAAAGAGACTGTACGTTTGAAACTGTGCTGTAGTTGTTTCCTCTACCGTGTTAAGCTATCTCGTAAAATTGTGCCCTAGCGACTGAACAATTCTTTTACGAACAGTGTCACGTTATTTTGTAAAGAACAGTGCCTACTTTTTTTTCCTTAAAGACTGTGTCTATCACTCCGTGTGAAAACAGTGCTAATATTTCCCAGCATAAACTGTGCCAACCTTCATTTCATTCAAAGACTATGTCAATTCCCCTCATAAAAATGCCTAAAATTACGCCTCAGTGATAACCTTGGCTCTGAGAAATTACGACATAACAGAACTTGGACTGTCATAAACTGTTTCTTTATATTTTCGTAGAAGCTCTAATTTATTTCAACGACAGTGTGCGTGCTGTACTCATTGCATACAGTGCAGAGACTGTAACCAAAGAATTTAATTTATGTTTTTGAGATTGAGTGAAGTGCTTAATTATTGCATCTCTGAGGGTTCCAGATTGCTTTCATTATTTATTATTTCAAGTACGATGGTGCCTACTGCATTATTCTCACGGAACTGTGACTTTGATTTCATCTTTGTTTCAAAAGTGCGTCCAACACTATTTACTGTGGAAACTATTCAAAAGTGCTTCGCCTTAATTCGCAGTGCGGTAGAAAAGTGTTGCACCAGATTCCCTTGACATTCTGTGCTGAAGTTCTTCATCTCTCCGCTCCTTAACAACTATTTCACGCTGCACGATCCGAGTCGCCGTCAACGTCCAGTGCTGAGACAACACCAACGACGCGGGACGACGCCGACGCCGACGACGAAAGACGAAGCCGACGCCGCAGAACAACGTCTCCTCCACACCTTCATGGGCAATCTCACAATACATCTGTAAAAGGTGATATAGTTTCTTTTCTTATCTCTTGAATAAACTGCAAGTTCCACTTTAATCATAAATTTATTTCACTACCCTTCTCTCATACTCTCTAAGCATGAGCCGTACACGCCTTGACGTTATCCATGCTCTCCGAAACATTGAAGTACGGCCGTTCCTGTTTCAATACATACACACACACACACACATACATACATACATACATACATACATACATACATACATACATACATACATCTTCATTGTAGACTGTTACGCCTTTCAGCGTTCAGTCCGCAATCCTCTGTGAATTTACTAAACGGCGCCACAATCCTCTATTTGTAACTACACTGACTGACAGTGACATTGCAACACCAAGGAGGAGTGGTTCGAAAGGGATGAAAGTTGGGGAAAAAACAGAGACGGCACGGATGAATAATTGATGTTTATTTCAAACCGATATGCAGGTTACACAATGCTCACGGCATCGACTCAGTAGGATGTAGGACCACCGCGAGCGGCGATGCACGCAGAAACACGTCGAGGTACAGAGTCAATAAGAGTGCGGATGGTGTCCTGAGGGATGGTTCTCCATTCTCTGTCAACCATTTGCCAGAGTTGGTCGTCCGTACGAGGCTGGGGCAGAGTTTGCAAACGGCGTCCAATGAGATCCCACACGTGTTCGATTGGTGAGAGATCCGGAGAGTACGCTGGCCACGGAAGCATCTGTACACCTCGTAGAGCCTGTTGGGAGATGCGAGCAGTGTGTGGGCGGGCATTATCCTGCTGAAACAGAGCATTGGGCAGCCCCTGAAGGTACGGGAGTGCCACCGGCCGCAGCACATGCTGCACGTAGCGGTGGGCATTTAACGTGCCTTGAATACGCACTAGAGGTGACGTGGAATCATACGCAATAGCGCCCCAAACCATGATGCCGCGTTGTCTAGCGGTAGGGCGCTCCACAGTTACTGCCGGATTTGACCTTTCTCCACGCCGACGCCACACTCGTCTGCGGTGACTATCACTGACAGAACAGAACCGTGACTCATCGGAGAACACGACGTTCCGCCATTCCCTCATCCAAGTCGCTCTAGCCCGGCACCATGCCAGGCGTGCACGTCTATGCTGTGGAGTCAATGGTAGTCTTCTGAGCGGACGCTGGGAGTGCAGGCCTCCTTCAACCAATCGACGGGAAATTGTTCTGGTCGATATTGGAACATGCACATGCTGAAGAATGGCTGTTGACGTGGCGTGCGGGGCTGCCACCGCTTGGCGGCGGATGCGCCGATCCTCGCGTGCTGACGTCACTCGGGCTGCGCCTGGACCCCTCGCACGTGCCACATGTCCCTGCGCCAACCATCTTCGCCACAGGCGCTGCACCGTGGACACATCCCTATGGGTATCGGCTGCGATTTGACGAAGCGACCAACCTGCCCTTCTCAGCCCGATCACCATACCCCTCGTAAAGTCGTCTGTCTGCTGGAAATGCCTCCGTTGACGGCGGCCTGGCATTCTTAGCTATACACGTGTCCTGTGGCACACGACAACACGTTCTACAATGACTGTCGGCTGAGAAATCACGGTACGAAGTGGGCCATTCGCCAACGCCGTTGTCCCATTTATCGTTCGCTACGTGCGCAGCACAGCGGCGCATTTCACATCATGAGCATACCTCAGTGACGTCAGTCTACCCTGCAATTGGCATAAAGTTCTGACCACTCCTTCTTGCTGTTGCATTTGCTCTGTCAGTCAGTGTAGTTCTGTGGCCTTATATTTAAACTATTAGAAACTGAATCTAACCATCGTCATTTTGGACACACTCTACTTCTCCTACCCTCCATACCAGAGTCCATTATTCTCCTAGGTAGCCTATACTCCTCCATTCGCCTAACGTGACCTCAGCACCGAAGACGGTTTATGCGTTCAGCTTCATCCATCGAGTTCATTCCTATCTTAGCCTTAATCTCCTCATTCCGGGTACCCTCCTCTCATTGTTTCTACCTGTTTGTACCAGCAATAATTCTCGCTACTTTCATGTCTATTAACTTCTGACTTATGAATAAGATGTCTCTAGTCTACCCAGCTTTCACTCCTTTAAAGCAAAGGTGGTCTCTAAACAGACCGATTTAAAGATAGTAAAGATAGTTGAATTCACCCTGCATAACAAACTGTTATCCGCTGTTACCAAATGGATGCCGATCACCGAACGCATTTTTTGCGATGGTACTGGAAGAATTGTCCTATGAAATGTGTGCCTTCATCTGCCATGTATCTTCAGAGAACGAAGAGATGAAAAATGCCTTCTACGCTGAGTTGGAAGTTATTCGGACCGCCAAGTGCCGAGTGATTTTAATGCACGAATTGGACAAGAAGACGAGTTTCGTCCTACCATCGGCCCAGATAGCTAACATGAAAAAACAATGATAATGTTGTCAGATTGGTGAAATTATCCGGCGTTAAAGTAATGATAAATCGCAGAATATATTTACCACGTAAGACGATACATAAAATCACATGAATATCTCTAACCGGGCTGAGTGGCTCATACGGTTGAGAAGCTGGTCTTCTTGATCCTGGCTCTGTCCGGTCGTATTGGAAGGTGCCCAGATACGTCAGTCTCTTGTTGGCAGATTTACTGGCACGTAAAAGAACTCCTGCGGGACAAAATTTCGGCACCTCAGCGTCTCCGGAAACCGTCTAAAAGTAGTTAGTGTGACGTTAAAACAGTGGCATTATTATTATTATTATCTCTAGATGAGTTTATATTATTATCTTTAGATGAGATTATAAACCAGATAGACCACGTTTCAGTGGACGGGAGGCATCGTGGTTGTGTTGAGAAAGTAGGCACGTAGGTGTGCTGGTTCGCCGTCAATCTGATCGGGGCGCCATCAGTATCATCGACCACAATTTTGAAAGCGTCCAAACATGCAAGTACCTGGGCTCAGTACTGTCGAATAAATTTAGGTTCAGAAGGAAATATTATTTTAAAAATGAATAATAATTTTTGTTATATTATAAACCGCAAATATAAATGCCACGTATGGTGTCCGACAAATATATAACAAATCTATCAATGACACTTTTGTGACCGGTACTGATGTACGGTTCAAAAACACGGACAACTCTACAGCCCCTACTCGTTTGTTTAGTCTTCTTGGCTGGGCGAAGTTCTTAATGAGCTGTAAATACCACAAAGTTGGTTTGGCTGTTGTGTGGAATTGGGAGAAAGTTTGCTTCGTGTGATTTTAAAACACCAGCGTATGAACAAAAGAGAAGTTCACTTCTAAGTGTGAAGGGAGAGAGGCAGATAACAGTTTAACTGACACTAAAACCTTATCTATACAATACATAATTGGCTGCTGTTTCCTGGGCTGGTGTTACGTCATAGGCCTTAGTTGTAGCAGTGATTAGAATCAGGAGTCTTAAGTCTGTTAATGCGAAAAGTAATTAGGGAAAGGCCGTGCCTCCTTACCTGAGGGAGTGCACAGAGCACAGAGAACATATTCCAACTTTAATTAATCTAAATGCCACATTTTGTAAAGCTCTGTGAGTGCGAGATGAAGGGGGCAGGCGGAGCAAATGTCTAACTTTGTAAATCCAACTCACCGTTAACTTTCTCGGCATCGGAGCACAGAAGGTGAGCGAGAAAAAGAAGAGGCAAACGGTTGGTGATGGGCAACTTCCAACAACTGGGCTGACCAACAAGGCTTGATCTGGAGGAAAAGGAACTTTTTAAAAACTTTGAACGTTAGGTGCAGCGGCAAGTGTATGAAGATAAAGCCTTAGTCGAAAAGGATTTTAGCTGGGGCTGTACCTGAATTAAAGCCACGGCCGCTTCCTTCCCACTCCTAACCTTTTCCTATCCTATCATCGCCATGAGACCTATCTATGTCGGTGCGACGTATTGTAAAAAAAGGTTTTTCAGCAGAATGGTATTCCTCGAGCATATGATTGTTAAGACGGGTACCACTTAAACAGTTTTCTTTATTTCAGAAAATGAATACATGAAATGTACTCGAGAAACAACACACCAATCCGCAAAATCAACTTCACTTACCGCCTTTGGTTGGGGGACGCAGATGAAGAATATACCCACGGTATCTTCTGCCTGTCGTAAGGGGGCGACAAACAGGGGCGACCAAGGGATGATGGAATTGGAACCATGAGGTTACTTGTGATTAATACCATTAAGTGAGCAACACCATGGGTGGATGTAACTTACGATTAGTACTCTCATGGGTCTGGGCTGTTGGCTGTGATTACCACCGTCGTGTGTATTCCATCAAGGCGGGGGAGCGGGCGCGCGGCATCGTGGACTGGCGTCCGTGCGGGAGAAGCTACCGTGCTCAATTGCGGTCGTTCCCCTGTGTTCAAAATGGGTCTGTGTTACCTATGAGTAGAACCACTGTATGAGGAGCACCATGAGTCTGCATTGCCTGTTATTTCCGGGCTGACTGCCTCAGACTATTGAGGCGCTGGCCTTCTGACCCTAACTTGGCAGGTTCTATCCTGGCTCAGTCCGGTGGTATTTGAAGGTGCTCAAATACGTCAGCCTCGCGTCGGATTTTGTGGCACGAAAAATACTCCTGCGGGACTACATTCCGGCACTTCGGCGTCTTCAAAAACCGTAAAAGGTAGGTAGTGGGATGTAAAGCCAATACCAGTATTAATATTATTGTCTGTTATTGGAAAAACTATGTGTGGACCACTATGGGGCTGCGTTGCCTGTGAGTAGTACCCTTATGTGAGGAACACCATGGGTCTGTGTTACCTGTGGATCACCGAGCTCGATAGCTCCAGTCGCTTAAGTGCGGCCAGTATCCAGTATTCGGGAGACAGTAGGTTCGAACCCCACTGTCGGCAGCCCTGAAGATGGTTTTCCGTGGTTTCCCATTTTCACACCAGGCAAATGCTGGGGCTGTATCTTAATTAAGGCCACGGCCGCTTCCTTCCCAGTCCTAGCCCTTCCCTGTCCCATCGTCGCTCTAAGACCTATCTGTGTCGGTGGGACGTAAAGCAAATAGCAAAAAAAAAAAAAAAAAAAAAAAAAAAAACTATCGATTGTACCATAATATGTGATACACCTCGGGTCCACATTGCCTATGATTAGTACCACTATGTGAACAACACCATGAGTATACGTGGCCTGTGATTAGTTCCACTACGTGAGGAATACCACGGGAATACCGGCTCCCGTGATAAGTCCCACTAAATGAGGAACATCATTGGTCTACGTTGCTTGAGAGTAGTACTGTTATGTGAGGAACACCATGGGTCTGTGTTACCTGTGAGTGGTGCCATTATGCGTGGCATTCCGTGGGTTTAAAATTATCTGTGATTAGTACTACCATGCGAAGAAGACCATGAGCCTACGTTACCTGGGATTAGTACCACTATGGAAGGAACATCATGGTTCTGCTTTACCAATAATTAGTACAATTATGAAGGGCCTGTAACCTGGATTTTGGACCCCTTTGAACAACGAGCGTCGTCTCAGAAAATGAGGCATTGTGAACTGGATCAACTGATTGTTTTGGATTCATGGTCATTATTAATCATCATTAGTTTTAGATTTTATTCAGTGGATACATTTTTAAGTTTAAATTATCGTTTAAATTTATTCCACCTCGTACCATTAGGGGCCGATGACCAAGCTGTCAGACCCCTTTAAACATCAAACATCATCATCATCATCATCATCATCAGCTTCACTTGAACGAGTCTGCCCTGCCACAATGCTAGTATAGTGGCTTCCTGCCAACCAGTCTAGTCCGGGTTTGATTCTCCGCTGTGCTATAAACTTCTCATCAGTTTCTACCAGGTTGCACTTACATCCTACAGGGTGTTCCCAAGCATGTCGTAAATAATGTGGTGATGGATAGTACACCCCAAAACAGCAGAAATGGTTGCTATGAACATTTGCCATAATAGCCTTACCTAGCACATCCCGTGTCCAGTAGCTGTCGCCATGTTAGTGTACCTTCAGGAATATTGCATTCTACTGCAATCTCCGTAACGTCATGCCTGACTCCAAACTTAATTCTAAATACGAACTCTGCCCCCAGACTAGCTAATAACTAAAATAGGCTTAGCTCGGAAACGATCAACCGTCCGTCGGGACATTTTCTGCTGTGTTGGGGTGTACTGTACTAACAATTCCCTTATTTTTATTTATTTATTTATTTATTTATTTATTTATTGTGAAGTAACTTATATATATATATATATATATATATATATCTTAATATAGGCTAAAAGATCTATATCCGAAGATTGATATAAGCATAAATAATTCAATATTAACCACTTCCAACATGTAAAGCAACACCCTATTCTTATCTTTTTGCACTTCTACAACCATTGATGATAATAATAATAATAATAATAATAATAATAATAATAATAATAATAATAATAATAATAATAATGTAACTAAAACAGCCATCTTTAAAAAGGGCAACCTAACGAGCGAGTTGGCCGTGCGGTTATAAGCGCGCAGCTGTGAGCTCAGATGAGCCCTGAAGATGGTTTCCCGTGGTTTCCCATTTTCACACCAGGCAAATGCTGGGGCTGTACCTTAACTAAGGCCACGGCCGCTTCCTTCCCATTCCTAGGCCTTTCCTGCCCCATCGCCATAAGGCCTATCTGTGTCGGTGCAACGTAAAGCACCTAGCAAAAAAAAATGCATTCTGGACTCTTCGCATGGTTTTGCATAGGATACATGATCTACACTTTACTCAAATCTGGCGGGGGATATAAAACGTGTCACATTTTTATGGAGATTATGATAAAGGAAGATAACCTCGGAAAACAGTCGCCGCAGGGCGATCTCCAGGGCACTATTGGAAACACTGCTAAGAGTGACAGCATGCAAGCCAGTGGTGGTAGGATGGTGAAGCAGACCGCCAGCTACCGGGAGGAATCCCGAAGAAAGTACAGTTGCCGAAGCCAAGGAACACAGTGTTGCGCAACAACCACTGAAGGTGCTTTTGCAGAAGTTGCAACCACCAAAGTGTGCAAATTCCGTACTAGAATGAAATGGGAAAATTCAGTCAATGAGTTTAAAATAAGGGCTTACTATAGAGTTACCAGGCTTGGAAAAGGACAAAACAGACCATCGGCTGAAGGTGTACATGGTTTTCAAAGCACATGAAGAACTTCATAAGATAAACAAGAAACTGAATCTGAGCTAATTGGTTCCTTGCAACCTTCAAATGAGCATAAAAGAATTGCATATGAAACGAAGAGAGCCACACCCTACACTAACACCATGGCCCCACCAAATCTACAACAAACTGAAGTTAACACATAACAAAAGAACGCAGGAAATGTATGGCAAAATTAAATAGAAGATTAGTACCAAAGAGCACTTATTGAGTTTGAAGTTACAGATTCCAAACTCAGACCTGTACTATCCAGACAGAAACAAACCAAGAAATTCACACAAATAATTGAAAAGTTGAATACAAACATCCTACCAACATATCTAGGAACACACCAGACATCCCCCCAGGTAACTTACATACTGCAATCTACTGTGCTGCAGTTGCAGCAATCAGGGCAAATCGGAGAAAAGTAAGATCTGTAAATAGATCAATGAACCGATTACCTAAAGAACCACCATTGCAGCGCCGACTCAAATAATGAATTGAAGACCTACGGCAGAACATCAATCGACTTACTCAGTACACCAATGGTCATCGAAGCCCTCAACTTTGCAATCGCGTAAGAAAAATATTGAGGAATACCAAAACACATTCTACTAAAGATGCAGAAAACTCTCTCATTACCGAATATCTGCACACAATGAAGCAAAAACT
Source organism: Anabrus simplex (assembly GCF_040414725.1). Lineage (NCBI taxonomy): Eukaryota > Metazoa > Arthropoda > Insecta > Orthoptera > Tettigoniidae > Anabrus > Anabrus simplex. The sequence continues at coordinate 139,686,584 of NC_090272.1, forward strand.
AACTGCCCTTGCTAAACGTCTAAAGCGTTATACTACGGCAACAGAAAGAAAGAAAGACACAAAACTCTCTTTTTAAGCGGAATGAGAAACTATTTTACAACAAACTTAAGACACCTGAGACAGCTAACATGAAGAATAGCAATGGGATACCAACTGCGAAGAGCATAAGAAACTACTACCGGGCGAGTTGGCCGTGTGCGCAGAGGCGCGTGGCTGTGAGCTTGCATCCGGGAGATTGTGGGTTCGAATCCCACTGTCGGCAGCCCTGAAGATGGTTTTCCGTGGTTTCCCATTTTCACACCAGGCAAATGCTGGGGCTGTACCTTAATTAAGGCCACGGCCGCTTCCTTCCAACTCCTAGGCCTCTCCTATCCCATCGTCGCCATAAGACCTATCTGTGTCGGTGCGACGTAAAGCCCGTAGCAAAAAAAAAAGAAACTACTGGTCAACTGTATGGGATACACCCATAGAACATAACGTAAAGGCACATTGGCTTAAAACTACCAAGGAGAAAGCTGAGATTATTGAAAGCATGACACAAGCGTATTTCACATTAGAGGAGGTTGTAACAGCGATTAACAATTTACACAACTGGAAGACCCTACGAATAGACCGCATACACAGTTACTACTATAAGAAATTCACCAGTGTGCACAGATTAATTGCCTACCACATATAAATTTTCATCATTAAAGCTGATGACTTCCTATACTTTCTCACCGAGCTCGATAGCTGCAGTCGCTTAAGTGCGGCCAGTATCCAGTATTCGGGAGATAGTAGGTTCGAATCCCACTGTCGGCAGCCTTGAAAATTGTTTTCCGTGGTTTCCCATTTTCACACCAGGCAAATGCTGGGGCTGTACCTTAATTAAGGCCACGGCCGCTTCCTTCCCAGTCCTAGCCCTTTCCTGTCCCATCGTCGCCATAAGACCTATCTGTGTCGGTGCGACGTAAAGCAACTAGCCTATACTTTCTCACTAGAGGAATCATGTGTCTAAAATCTAAAAATAACAACACAGCAAATCCAGCTAACTACCGGCCAATCACGTGCCTGCCAACTCTATACAAAATAATTACGACATCACTTGTAGCAAATATAATCCAGAAACATTGCAGGGACAATGACATCATCGCTGAGGAACAAAAGGGCTGCAAACGGTTCACAAAAGGCTGTAAAGATAATATAATCATGTAACAAGCATACCATAACAAACGAAATGTTCATACATGTTTCATAGATTACAGAAAGGAATTTGACTCAGTGGCACATTCCTGGCTTGTTGAGGTCTTAAGAGTATATAAAGTTGATCCTAAAATAGTGAAATTCTTAGCAGCTACCATGGAGACTTGGAAAACTACTATTAACCTCCACAATGGAGAAGAATTTGCAGAAACTGACCTTATACCAATTAAAAGAGGCATTTTCCAAGGAGATTCCCTCAGTCCACTATGGTTTTATCTTCCTCTGAACCCACTTTCAGACTTACTCTTAGTTCAATAACCTATGGATTCACTATCGAAAATAAGCAAGGAGCAATCTACAAAATATCACATCTACTGAATATGGATGATATGAAATTGTATGCTGCATCACAAAGACAACTGGAACACCTTGTTTCAATCACCAAAATTTCTCCACAGACATCTGCAGAACATTTAGACTCGATAAATGTGCTACTTAGTTAATTAGGAGGGGCTCTTTCTCGGCACAAGGCATCCACTCTGAAGCAACAGGTATCTCACCACTAACAACAAATGAAACATATCGATATCTTGGATATAACCAATCAGCAAGGATTTAAAACAGACACACAACAGGCACTGAGACAGGCATATATTGAACGAGTAAGACGAATCGTGCGTTCTAAGCTCACAGGGAAGAGCATCGTTAAGGCCATCAACTCGTCTGCTTACACCTCATATACTCATTTTGAGTCATAAAGTGGACTACAACTGAGTTGAAGGATCTTCAAACGAAAGTGAATATGTTACAGACCAACCACCACATGCATAATCCAAAATCAGCCTTATAAAGACTCACTCTGCCTCGTTCTGATGGTGGCCGTGGACTGATAGATCACTAAATTGCTACTTCAAACATAAATCTGAAACTTCTGCCCTACATAGTGCAATGTTTGTAGCAGATAACGGTTTTACATCCCTCAATCTAGGTACTCCGGCTTCACTTACAATTTCACTCTCAACAAATGAGGAAAAGGTGGTTCTGTGGAAAAAGAAACCTCTTCATGGACGGTATCCAATGAAGTAGGTCGGTCATATTGTACCCTGATGAGATAGGCCCTAGTTTCATGATTTGGTTTTTTTGAAGATGAATACAGATATAAAGGAATATTAAATTGAATACAGTGTCAGTTTTGTGTGGACGGTAGGATTTCAACATGAGCTAGACATATCGCGACTGTCCGTCGCCACAGTAAGCTTGTCATTAGGGGGAGAATGTTTCTTGGCCAGAAGATAAGAGGATTAAAGCTAGAGCTCACAACAACGAAGTAATGACTTCGAGGAAGTGAAAGAGTATATATTTCGGACCAAGGGCGAGCAGATGTATCACCAATACCGGGAATATGACGTACCAGTTTTCCCACGCCCGAGGCATTTGGTGTTGTCAACGTTACAAGGAAGAGATTTCAAACTAACCGAAGCGGTGTTGACCAATGAGAAAATTTATCATAGGCCCGCAGATAAGCCAACATAAGAAAAACTCAGAGAGAACTCCAGTTAGCTTCTCCGATAACAATAATTAAATTATTCCAACCACATAATTGTATAGAGGGGATTTTTGTGATATCGTTCCCATGTTGATTAATTGTAATCGTGATAAATTCAAGTAATGAATTCGTGGAAGTGACCCACGCTATCTCGCCATTGGTCGAGATGAGCACGCCATCAGGGACGCCGAGTTAGCGCGCGAAAGGTGGAGGACAGAAATTAAGTGATATTTCCATGATCACCGAACGATCGGAGTTCAGAATACGACACATGAATGTGTATCGCCAGTGTATTAAGTAGGATAAAGCAAGAGATCCAAATCCACCTGCATATGCCGATTCAGGATAACCAACCCCCCTCCCCAGGAGCTGACCGCGGATGACCCCGGCGGGAAACCATATCGTCCATAAAAGTCCAATAGTGGAACCTCACATCACCCAGTCGTTTGAAGTCACCAGTTGTGACCGGTCGGATGAAGTAGTTGAGACTCTGACACGATGACGCTGTAAGTCAGTACCTCGGGACGTATTTGAAGTCAGTTAGAGCTGAAAGTACGTGAGTTATTAGGAGAATGAATACGAACAGTGAAATTATCCATAGTACCGAGTGTAAATAATCAGTACAACTGTATGTTGAATTTAATAAATGTCATGTGATTAAATAATAAATAATTAACGGAACGCCGATAGTACCTTTGGAAGGCAGTGTGCGGAGCCTGAAGTAAACACCTCAAGATAGACGGTGAATAACTATCCGAGCAGGGAATTATAGGAGCTAGGCGATTATCAAGACGGCTTAGGAATAAACCAGGAAGTGCCGGTTGAAGACGCGATACGCGCCGGTTCAAATGAACGACATTTCGTCGTAATGTGTCACGACGTGTGTTTCGGGCGTATATGAAGATTATATTGTGCGAGTGTCAGGGGTCTAGGAGCACCTATAAGTGTTTTTTTTTTGTTATTAGTATTCCTGTGTAAAATAGTGTAATAAGGTATTAATCATGGGTAGTCACCCAGAAGTGTTTTATTGTGTTAAATTTGTATTGTGCGACATGATGGACGAGTAGATCACCATGGGGCCGTAAGGCCTATATCTCATCCGCTACGAGACAATGGAATTCTACATAGGAATGAGTACACAATTTTGATATTTGGGGGATGTTATCGCGACTAAACGGGGTTCAGTGTAAATTAATTATGGTTACTTAACATGGTCCGCCTCCCGAGTCCATGATTTTATTTTTTTGTGTAGACGGACGAACTAATTTATATTAACGTAATAATGGGTTAGATTAATTAATTTGAGTATTTGTTTGTTGTATATAATGTAAATATGGGATATATTTCTTTCAATTAATGCATGCTGTTTGTAATACTTTGACTTAAGTTCATTTCAAGTGTTAAATTCCTTTTTTGTGCTAACCCATTTATTTGATTTTCAATCACTGCGGTGATCATTTCTATGTTAGTTAGGAATATTTTCTATTAGACAGCCAGATTATGAAAGAGCCAGAGTATGTAAAATTTGTGTTGCGTACGGAAGGTCATTAAAATACTAATAATAATAATAATGTTTGTGAGTTGACAAAGGAAAGTAAATTAATAATAATAATAATAATAATAATAATAATAATATTTGTGCGTATGCAAGTTAAAGTATAATAATGATGACAGTGCTTCGTGAGTTAGGCAGTGCAAATATAATAATCAATGTGGAGATGGCATGTAGCGTTAAAGACTTTCATTCGCGTAATCAGTTTGATTTTACGTAAATTTTTGATTTTACGTTTTTGGACTTTATTTTAACCATTAAAATTTGTTTAAAAGCGATATAGGTACGTGAAGTAGAATGGTCACGATATGTTAAAAGCCCAGAATGATTTGAGCCCATATTTAGAGTTGGAAGTCATGAGGGACGAATATCCGGCGTGAAATAAATTGAGCCGTATTGTTTGTAATGATGAAATAGATGAATCTCAAGGCCTAAGATGATATAAAATACAGATGCCGGTGTTATTAGTGGTAGAATCCACGCACCGAGGATTATTTTATGAATTAAATGTTTGAAGAGTTCCGATGAAAGGAAATGGACTTAGAATTGGAAGGAATAGTTTAGCAATCGCCGGCATTGGAGGTATTTGCCCAGCCGCGATGTGCCATAGGTTGTGAGATGTGTCTTGGGAGGACAGGTGTCCCCATATAAAATTAACGGCAGTACGAAATTGAAGGTACGGTCCCGAATACCGTGTGGTCCCGACCAATATAAAGCAGATCTTAGTGGTTCATAACGGGATTTAACATATGTGACTAAATTCTAAAGAGTGGAAATTAAAATATCATCTTTCCATTTTTAATAATAATAATAATAACAATAATCATACTCCAAGTGAATCTTGTCTTAAATCAAGTGCTTAGTGCCAAGATAAATCGGAATTGTAAAAGGGGTTATGCGTTAAACATATTAAGAGCGGACTACCGTGTAACAGGCGAAATTATTTTTTTTAAATTAATAATAATAATAAATTTTATAAAAACCACTTTTTTTTGAAGATTCTTTTTTATATATTTGGACATTATAATGATGTTGGGAGTTGAAATGGAAAATTTGAGATTTTTAACTAATAATAATAATAATAAATAAAATATTTGAAGAAGGAGAAGAAGAATAACCAATGAAGCTACCTTTTTTTGATGAAAATAATAAGAGCGAGAAGTTAAAGTATTATAGCGAGGATGATTACGGGTTATGATAATCACGATTTCCACTATTAATAATAATGTTAATAATAATAATAATAATAATAATAATAATAATAATAATAATAATAATAATAATAATAATAATAATAATAAAAATATTTATGAGGAAGCTGATCATTAAATTGTGCGGATAAATTACGAGGAAGAACGACCCTTCGTTTGAAACGTCGGCAAGGGTTGGCATATAATCATCCCGGATGACAAATGATAATAATCAAATACAGGATTATAATTGAAATTAATGATAAATTAATTTATGGTAGTCAAAGAATATGATAATGATCAGATAAAGAATGGTAATGATATTATTTAATAATCATAGGAGGATATGATAGGGACAGTCATCCTGTGTCGAACTGCTCCGAACCAGATGTTGGGTTTTCACGGGGAGATTGTTAGCGGTAGATACGTAAATAACCCACGGACGGCACATGTCTTCAGGGTCAGAGCATAGTAATGAACCTTTCCGTACGTCTTGTCGTATTGACAAGTGTAAATATTAAAATAGGCTTTGAGTTAATGAACTCTACCTGGCGTGTTTGTGAATCTGGTAATAATAGGCTAGAGTTTGTCCGTACTATAAATTCCCGTTTTTTCGAGGCGATAACATTTTCCACGGTGGGTGTCCGGCTCATCAGAATGTACATACCGGAAGTGTCTCATGTCCAAACGGAACGAGGAGACGACAGTAAAAAGTTACTGTCGTGCCTTCGTCTCCGAAAGAAGATCTCCAGCGGTGAAACGTCCAATCATACGGATGTGAATTCGATCCCCAGTAAACAATTGGGGCGAATTCACCAGATGTTTTACACTACCAGAGTAGTGAGGTAAAATCCAAGTATTATGTCATTTATTTTTCAGGATGAAAGTGTCCCAATGTAAAATTGTCATCATGTGTAGTATGCAAAATAAGTGAATAAATTGCTCCTCATTGCAATTTCAATAGGAAACAGTTTCCATATCTTTTCATTGTAGTTAGTCCAGTATGCCCATGGAATTAAAGTTGCCACTTCCCAGTCCTATTGTGGAGTCAAAAATTTGTATCCATGAATGAGTCGTCCCCCGTAACCTTAATTTGCATGCCCCGTTCATCCCTGTGTTCATTTGATGCGCCGATATATAATTGAATTTCTTTATATAAATTTTTTTATCGTTTTTCGAACTGATCACCCCTGAGATAAATGCTAGTCTGGGACTCAGGAAGTGAGCGGGTGCAATATATCGACAAACAAGCGTCGCACGAGTGGCTGACACACTCAGATATACACTCAGAAACAGAGGGCTTCATACTCGCCATGCAAGATCAAGTCATTACCACAAAGAACTACAGAAAGCATATACTTCCTGATCCGTCTGTCTATTCAGACAGGTTGTCGATTCATGGCAAATACAGACTACAAGTACAGACATGACCAAATTGCAAAAATCATTCAACAGAAATTAGCCCGACAAAATAATCTAATTCATTGTACTACAGCATATTGGAAGTACATACCCCAGTCAGTTTTGGAAAGTGAAAATTACAAATCGAAATCGACTTTCAACCTATTAGGTCGTGTTACGTACATTTAGTACGTATTGAAGAGATGTTAAGTACAGATCAAAAGTGGCCAACCAGACACCAGTCGGATCCGAACCCACAACCTCCCGATTTCGCGTCCGTTGCTCTACCAATTGAGCTATGTGGCCTATGCCATCTTTGTTCTGTTGGAGAGGATCTAAGCTAGAGGTTGTAACGATCACTCACCTATTTTCGGCTACCGTCATCTGGAACTCCATCTATGTTCATATACTCGTCGATACTTCATTCATCTAACCGGCCTTGGACTTTCTCTGCTGCCTCGCCGTGCATCCGTCCTGGTGAACTGCTGACTACACACTGAGTCTCCTCTGGGTTACGTCATCCGCTACGTCAGTGTCCGATATTTCTCGACGTTGTGTGTACTTTTTTCCGGAACTTTCTGCAGCGGTATAAAGGCTTCCCCCACATACTCGGTCTTCAGTCCAGCACTGATTCCGAGTGTGGTTGGAGGGTCGTCTGAGGACTTCCCAGTATTCGCTGGGAAGCTCCACTTCTTTTATTTGCTGTATTGGGTGAGCAACAGAGTATTTATTTTATAATTACCACTATTATTCTTCTCCTATGGATTTTGGAGTTATCTTCATTTCTGTGGCCGGTTTTCTTTTAAGCCTGATATGAGTGATATTGTTCCTTAACAAATGAACATCGAGTGATATGCAATTTTAAGAGTTGGTGAGTGATTGAACTTGTGGCCTGGACGGTACAACTTATCACATAAAACTGTTCCTGCATTTCGCAATGTTTATACTCAGGCGACTCCCATTATTGTGATCCCCGCCCTTGGTCCTTCCCGTGCCTTTCTTCTTCCTTTGTTTACTTTTTTGGAAATCTGTGTCCATATTCTTCGAGGCTTATAGGTTACCTTGTTCATTTCATTAGTCACATATTATAACTTGTAAATGGTCTAGGGATTCTATTCTAATGTACGTCATTCACGATGAGTGTTTTCTTTTGTGTGTTAGGTTTCAAAATTTTGAGTTGTAAAATTTAAAATTGATTCCTTTTGTAGAAACAATATACTGTTTTGATTAACCTTTTTCTTCTTACTATTCCATCCACTAACCTCCCATTGGTCCCAGCTCTTTTCTCCTTGAACGTCTTGTCAAAGAATCTTAATCAACCAATACGTTGTTGCTATAAATCGTCACAAAATGGTAGCAGAGTAACTCACCTGATTTATTTACTGTTATCTTTTTTCAATTTTTCTGTTTTTTACTGTGCTCTCTTTTTCAACATGGCAACCTTTTCCGATAATTTTCCGTTAAATTCTTCTGATAATTCTTTATATTTACCCCCGATTTCCCGGTCTCTACCTAATCCACCTTGTGCGGATTTAATTACTTTTGATGACACCTCGCCCTCAGAACCTTCATCCAGCATTTGTTCGTCTTCGCATTCTAACACTTCAGACTTATTTGATCAAGACCTAAAACCAAAACTTCCAAGTACCCCTTATCATTTACATCCTGAATCTTCTAGGCCACTCACCTCATCGCCTATTTCTCCAAATCCACTCATTTCCACATTAAATTTAGAGATTATTAAACAGTCATTAACACAAGTGCCTCCTTTAACTGATACAAATCCTCGAAATTTAACTATATGGCTATTTTTTGTCCGTAAATTTCTTAAAATTAACCTTGCCCCATTTTCTCAACTCATTAGTTTATTAACGTCTAAAACTACTGGACATTTAACGAATTTTTTGCTTGAAAATATGGCACATTTTCAGGATTGGGCTCAATTTCGCACATGTCTCCATAATTACTTTCTACCTTATGAGGTACGTCATACATTGAATTTGGAATTTGTCCGCCGTCATCAACGTTCTGATGAACCTGTACACGATTATTTAGACTCACTTCTTACTTTTAGTGATGTTCTTAATATCGCTAATAATCCATCGGACTTAATTTCAATTGTTATATTTTATGCTGTGCCTTCTTTCCGACAACTTCTTCAGATACATTCTCCCCCTACCTCTTTGCTACAATTGTATACCGCAGCACAAGCTCATACGACTTACTCGTATGCAGATATTTCCTACTATGCTCGTGTACCACCACCAGTCTTACCTTCTGCTACTACCTCTCCCCCGGTGTCATTATCATTACCAATATCTCGTTGTGTTACAGTCAGTAGACCTATTATTTGTTACCGCTGTAGAGGTACAGGACATATAGCTAAATTTTGTGCCTCCCCCATCTCGGGAAACGCCTCCAACCCCTGTCCGTAGGCAGTGGACGCGTTCAAGGGGCAAATCTGCCTAATCAAATACATGCTTTTCATCACGACACCTTTACCACTCGGCAACCTTTTCGATCTTCTTATACTAAACCGAGCGTAAAATATGATTCTCACATTTTTTGCTCATTACCCAGAACTTCAAATATTGTAGTCTTGCTCCACAATATTCCTACTATTGCACTTTTAGATTCTGGTTCAACGACTTCGTTAATTAGTTTAGAACTTTTCCAGTCTTTTCAGACTATTTTTTCTCATCTTCAACTTTCTCAGTCTTCCCTTCGTTGTACTTCTGCATCAAATAATCTACTTCAGACCCTTGGCCAAGTCAAGCTCAACTTAAAAATTCAACATTGTTCGTGGACCTATTCTTTTAATGTTGTAGAAAATTTTTCATATCCATTAATTCTAGGATATGATTTTTTTCGTCATACTGGTTTGGTACTTGATTCCTTTTCTTCCTCTATTCGTTTCACCTTTTCGGATATTAGGATTCCATTAGTGAATTGTTCTGATTTCCCTCTTTCACATCTTCCTTCGGTTCGTAAGGACTATGTGTATTGTAATCGTTCTCAATCTGCCCAACTTGATCATTTGTTAGTTGAATTTTCTGATGTTGTAACCTCTAAACTTGGAACCGTTTCCAATTTTCAAGCTCATATTGATCTCACTGATACCACGCCTGTTCGATCTCCCCCGTATCATTTGAGTCCGCCCAGAATGAAAATTCTGAATCTACTTGTAGAGAAAATGCTGGTTGACAATACCATCGTACCTTCCACTTCGGACTATGCCTCTCCCGCGTTCATTGTTGATAAACCTGATGGGTCCTTTCGTTTTGTAGTTGATTTTCGTAAAATTAATTCTAAGATCCTCTACGATGCTTACCCCATGCCTAAAGTTCAAACTGCGTTTCAACATTTTTCCAATGCACAGTATTTTTCCCTTTTAGATTTCAATTCGGCCTATAATCAAATACCCTTAGATGATAGTAGCTCTAAGTATACTGCCTTTATTACTCCTACGGGGCTGTATCAATTCACTAAAGTACCTTTCGGATTAAACCTTGGCTCACAAATCATGCAAAGATTTGTTGACAATCTTTTTTCTGATATAAAATATCAGTATCTATTTCCATATGTAGATGATCTTTTGATTTATAGTCCTGATTTTGACACTCATATTAAACATCTTCGTGAAGTACTCTCTCGTTTACGTTCTGTTAATCTTACCGTCAATCCTTCTAAAATTATTTTAGCTCAGACTTCCATTAAATTTTTGGGCCATATTCTGTCCAATAATGGCATTTCTGTTGATCCGGATCGGGTTTCTGCAGTTGATCGTATTCCTCCACCGAAAAATTTGAAGCACTTGCGAACATTCTTAGGTATGGTTGGTTTTTATAGTAAATTTATCCCTCAATATTCTCACATATCTGAGCCACTTAATTTACTTAAACGAAAAGGCATGAAATTTCACTGGGGAGAACAGCAACAAACTGCATTTATTTCTCTCAAATCTGCCTTAACCAAAGCCCCTGTTCTTCAAATACCTGACTTTGATTTACCCTTTGAAGTTTCTACGGACGCCTCTGACGTTGCTGTTGGAGGAGTCTTAAATCAAAACCGAGACGGTAAACTTCTTCCTATTGCTTATTTTAGTCGCTTGCTTTCGCCTACTGAACGTAGGTATTCTGTTTATGAAAGGGAAACATTAGCGTTAATCCTCACTATTGAGCATTTTTCGGAATACCTTGACCATCGGCAATTTCTTGTTCAAACAGATAATCAGGCCTTATCCTGGCTACTGAACAATGCCCCTAAAATAGGCAGGACCGGTCGATGGCTGCTCCGCCTTTCTCGTTTTAAGTTTTCTGTAAAATTCGTTTCAGGTTATCAAAATTCAGTCGCTGATGCTCTTTCTCGCCTTTTTGACCAATCTCCCTCTTCAACTTTAGATCAACTTCCTTCTTATGAAATCAATGCGATTTCTTCTCTTATTGATTTTCCATTATCTTTTGACTCTTGTCATCAGCATCAATCTACCGATTCTTACTGTAAAGATATTAAGATTTCTCTCTCTGCTACTAACTAAGATGGACCTTTTCGGATCCATAATGAATTGCTGGTTTTTAAACCAACTCCTAAATCAACCCCTAGAGTAGTAATTCCTTCCCCTTTACGTTCGATGCTGTTTCAGTATTATCATGGGTCTCCTACAGGGGGACACTTTGGGCGCGCTAAAACTTATTCTCGGTTGGCATCTCAATTCTTTTGGCCCAATATGCGTAAGGATGTCTTCACTTGGGTTAAATCTTGTACTTTATGCCAAAAACACAAACCCCAGAACGCATTGTCCTTTGGTGCTCATTCCGCCACACCTTCTACTTACCCCGCTGAGAGGTATTATATTGATGTTGTCGGACCTATCACTAAATCTTCCCACGGCAATGCATATATTTTTACTCTGCTTGATGGTTTCTCTAAATTTTTGATTTTGCGTCCGTTGCGTACGCTTTCTGCTTAGACTATTATTCGGCTTTTGAATGACCAAATTTTCCCTATTATTGGTCTACCGAAATACCTAGTTTCGGATAACGCTACCATTTTTACCTCACAATCCTTTTACAACTTTTGCTTTATGAATGGTATTAACAAGGTCTTTACCTCCCCCTACCATCCTCAAGCCAATCTTGTCGAACGATATCATAGAAATTTGAAAGTTCTATTGTCCATTTTTCATTCCGAAGATCAACGCCATTGGGATTCTGAATTACCTGCCTTTGCGCTAGCACTTAATTCTGCCATCAATAACTCCACCTCTTTTTCCCCGGCGAAATTGTTTTTGGGTAGAGATTTGCAAACTCCTTTAGATTTAACATGGGATCTACCTTCTTTGCTCCTTTGCCCCCCTAATCAAGTCACTCAAGTGGAGTGGAAAAGGGCCTTAACTAAATTGCACCAGGCACGGGAGGTCCATCGACGGGTTCACGACCGTGGGCACCGTCCATCAAAATTTAAACTTTTAGATAAAGTATTGTTAAAGAACCATCCTCAAAGTTCCGCGAGTGATCATGTATCTGCTAAACTTTGCCCTCGTTGGACAGGCCCTTTTTCAATCATTCGCTTCTCTACTCCGGTTTCTGTATTATTACAGGATGCAAATGATCCTTCCATTGTTAAAAAGGCCCATGTTTCGCAGTTGAAACAGTATTTTCAGTAATTTCTTTCTTTTTCTTTTCTCTTTTGCTCTACCCAGTGACCCTTCAACCCCACCAGGGTCAACTGGACTCTCCCATCTTGGTGAACATTAGGGAATGTTCCCCTTCTTTTGTTTTATTTTTTTATATATTATGTAAAACAAAACAAAAATTACCCTAGACCATATTGTGTTTGTTTATTGTAATTTTTTTAATACCCCCTCCTTTCCTTGTGCCTTTATTATTTGTTTATTTAAACTTTGTTTCTTGCCGAGTCTGATTTTGTTCCAGCTCCTCTTTTTCTTCCTTCCTCTTCGCCCGTCGCCATTCGTCGGGTCCATCTTGACTTCCGGAATCCTTCGGATTCCTGGCCGGCGGGGGAATATGTAACGATCACTCACCTATTTTCGGCTACCGTCATCTGGAACTCCATCTATGTTCATATACTCGTCGATACTTCATTCATCTAACCGGCCTTGGACTTTCTCTGCTGCCTCGCCGTGCATCCGTCCTGGTGAACTGCTGACTACACACTGAGTCTCCTCTGGGTTACGTCATCCGCTACGTCAGTGTCCGATATTTCTCGACGTTTTGTGTACTTTTTTCCGGAACTTTCTGCAGCGGTATAAAGGCTTCCCCCACATACTCGGTCTTCAGTCCAGCACTGATTCCGAGTGTGGTTGGAGGGTCGTCTGAGGACTTCCCAGTATTTGCTGGGAAGCTCCACTTCTTTTATTTGCTGTATTGGGTGAGCAACAGAGTATTTATTTTATAATTACCACTATTATTCTTCTCCTATGGATTTTGGAGTTATCTTCATTTCTGTGGCCGGTTTTCTTTTAAGCCTGATATGAGTGATATTGTTCCTTAACAAATGAACATCGAGTGATATGCAATTTTAAGAGTTGGTGAGTGATTGAACTTGTGGCCTGGACGGTACAACTTATCACATAAAACTGTTCCTGCATTTCGCAATGTTTATACTCAGGCGACTCCCATTATTGTGATCCCCGTCCTTGGTCCTTCCCGTGCCTTTCTTCTCCCTTTGTTTACTTTTTTGGAAATCTGTGTCCATGTTCTTCGAGGCTTATAGGTTACCTTGTTCATTTCATTAGTCACATATTATAACTTGTAAATGGTCTAGGGATTCTATTCTAATGTACGTCATTCACGATGAGTGTTTTCTTTTGTGTGTCAGGTTACAAAATTTTGAGTTGTAAAATTTAAAATTGATTCCTTTTGTAGAAACAATATACTGTTTTGATTAACCTTTTTTCTTATTATTATTACATCCACTAACCTCCCATTGGTCCCAGCTCTTTTCTCCTTGAACGTCTTGTCAAAGAATCTTAATCAACCAATACGTTGTTGCTATAAATCGTCACAAGGTCTGGCACAACTGCCATCACACTGTAGACTGCGTTTAAATTGCCCGTTGAGGGCCAAGTCAATGAATATTGAATTTTCACGACCGCATTGTAATCGAAATCGACTTTCAACCTATTAGGTCGTGTTACGTACATTTAGTACGTATTGAAGAGATGTTAAGTACAGAACAAAAATGGCCAACCAAACACCAGTGGGATCCGAATCCACAACCTCCCGATTTCGCGTCGATTGGCCATTTTTGTTCTGTACTTAACATCTCTTCAATACGTACTAAATGTACGTAACACGACCTAATAGGTTGAAAGTCCATTTCGATTACAATGCGGTCGTGAAAATTCAATATTCATTGAAAATTACAAACTTTACTGGGATAGAAATATCATCACTGGTAAAAGTGTTACCTGCAATAGACCAAATATAGCTTTTATATACAAACAAGAAAATCTTCATCATAATTGACATTGCCTACCCTAATTTTCACAACCTCCAATCAACGTATACAGTGAAGATTTCCAAGTGCCCAGATCTGGCCACAGAAATAAAAACCATGTGGAAACTTAACATTATTATCACTTCAGTAGTGATTGGATGTAATGGTATTACACCAAAGACACTACACAGGAACATTGAAGCTCATAATCTCCACCCTCTCACTTACAGAAAATTACAAAAGGCAGCAATCCTGGCCACCTGCCATATAGTAAGTAAGTTTATTGGCATGAACCATCCATCATATACAGAGGACTAATGAAAATCGTTTATTAGTAGTTTTGACTATTTATGTATAGTAAATAATCCATAAATATATCTGTCAAATTGATTTGTCAACAATGTAAGTACCGGCATGTATGGAGCATATGTGCGTATGTACTAAATAGTACTTCTTCCATGTACATTGTACCGAAGAAGCTCATAAACTCAATTGTAAAATTTTGAATTGTATATAATAAAATATAATAATTCGTTTGCGGCCATTTGAGACCACATTAAGCAACAATCACACATTACGGGAAGCCTTCTGGGGAGCCCAAAATCTTTGCATTGTTCTTCTGGCAGTCGCTCTTCTTTCCTCTGTCCATCCCGTATTCATTTTCTGTTCGTCATGGAAGCCCCTGAAGCTGCCGATCACTGAATTTTTACTTTGTCAGTTTAGGATGTCTTCCCGATTTAATTCAGACTGCTCAAGATTCTTTCTTACCTCCCTGAACCATTTGCCGGAAACCTTAGATCTACTGTCAAGTGTTCCAAAAATATGTTATACCAGCCTCTTTTCGTCCATTCTAAGCAGATGTTCATATAAATTTAGTCTTTTTTTAAATTCATTGACTTAATCTTTCACTTTCTTTGTATATTTCTCCACTTCCTGGTTACCTATACTGGCTATCCACGACTTTTCTCACCCATTATCTTACAGATAATTTGTGGATGACTCTGTGGATTAGAAACCAGGAAAGAGACTTAGAAAACACCGAGAAAAATGAACACAAAATGATGTTAAAGTTACTTGCCCAAAACTCGCAGGTAAACAATACAGATCTTGGAACAAACAAGAAATCCAGCAGTACAGAGACATTTACAGCGACATGCATAAACTGACTTAACCGCTAAATTATAACAATAAAGAAAAACAAACGTCCCTCTGTTTCTGTTTACAGGTTCGATCCCTGCTTATACCTGTGGCATTTCATGGGTTTTAAATGAAAAAAAACTCTTTCAAGGCAAAAATTTCAATCCTCTCTTGAAATGTGTAGAGGTTGCAGAAGCATCAATTATATAAAATAATTTACACACTTATTATTATTGTTATTGTTCAGGGGATTCTGCGGTACGCAGAGGTGTAAGAAGGTGCGGGCATGAATGGGTGGACAAAGAAAAGACCAAAGTATAATTTAAAACTCTAAAATACCAATTTTG
The DNA here is from genome assembly GCF_040414725.1 of Anabrus simplex. NCBI lineage: Eukaryota > Metazoa > Arthropoda > Insecta > Orthoptera > Tettigoniidae > Anabrus > Anabrus simplex. Next base: position 139,702,400 of record NC_090272.1, read on the forward strand.
TTCTTCCTTATTTTTTGTATCTTTTCAGATTTTAAACTCTGTTAAACAATAACAAATAACAATTAGATAGGTAAAGATTATCTCTCGAGCTCGATAAACAATATTAGAAAAGCCTAGAACAATCAGATAATAACGATTTAACAGAATGAGCTTGAAGCTCTCAAGTTACCAATTTTACAAGAACACCACTGCTCCATTCAATTACTCCTCCCAAAATTTACTACATTCAAAGAGCGTCATTGCTCCACAAACTTAATTAGGAGACTACTTTCCAAAATTTTCAGGATTAAAGCCTCTCCAAGGCACAATCCAACTTTTATCAAAAACAAATAGAAGCCAAAGTCTTAACCGCTTAACAGTCTAAGTTACGTTTAAATAGCAAATTTAATAAATGTAGTTAACTTAAACATGGGCAATAAGTACCCTATCTACATGCCTTAGTAAAAAAGAAAATATAAACGTTACTGGCCGAAAATCGAAATGTTTGGAGGTGAACACTTCCACTTCTTTGAAATTCACTTGAAAATACTTAAAACTTTATTTGGGCTCATGGCCCGAAGTTACAGAGGCTAAGCCTATACTACGGATGTGACTAGATGGAGAGAGTTCTAAATTATGAAAGAAAAATTTTAAAGTTTACGAATCATAGTCACTTCAATACCAAGTTGAAGGGGAATACACGAGGGTTCACACTCGTTATTCCCTAGGTTAGACTAAGGTCTTTAGACCTGGTTGAAATTTTACTTTTACATTACATTACATTACTTTTACATTAAGAAAGGATTTTGAAATATTCCCCTCACGTTAGCTTTCTCAGACTATTACATGATTAACAGATGTCTGCCACTACCTTGAGCTGATGAGCCTCCCGGAGATAAACAACAAAAGCCCTCTGCCTTCTCTACGAACACACTCTAAACCTCTTGACTGGAGCGATCGAAAGACAACATGGCCCAAAAGTTCCCAGCTTTTATAGCGGAGAGGGACGTTCCAGAATTATCTGGGCCGGAGCCTTGTACACACACACAATTTATATTGGTTGATTCAATAAATCTCCAAAAGTCCTGATTGGCTACAATTTTAAGCAGGCGGGAAGTGATAGAAGTGCTAATAACCTTAGAACACCAAAAACAATCTACAAAAAATTCAGTTTTGAAAACGTTGACACAACAAAATTACTTTGAAAATTAATTATTCATCCTCGCACTAGAGAGAACACATAAATCGACAGTAGATTCATCTGGAAATAAAGTTCGGAACTTCTTCAGAAATGAGTTTCACTATTCATATAACAGATGTACTTCTAAAAGGCGCTTACTTTAAATGTACGGAGTTGGTGTACCTCCGATACAATTATTATTATTATTATTATTATTATTATTATTATTATTATTATTATTATTATTATTATTATTATTGGAAATAGACAGCCTGTTTCCAGTCATTGACCGGGTCAGGAATGGAATGAATGAAGCCCCCAACTAGCGGCGAGGATAGGAATTGTTCCGGCTGCCGAAGCCTGTCTCACTCCCCTGGAGCAATGCTTAAAGAATGACAGATGAAATGAAATGGTATTGGAGACTGTTGCTGGAATGAAATATGACAGGGAAAACCGAAGTACCCGGAGAAAAACATGTGCCTCCTCCGCTTTGTCCAGCACAATTCTCACATGGAGTGACCGGGAATTGTACTCCGGAACCCAGCGGTGAGAGGCTGCCGCCTGAGCCACAGAGGCGGTATTATTATTATTTTTTGTTGCTATTTGCTTTACGTCGCACCGACACAGATATGTCTTATGGCGACGATGGGATAGGAAAGGCCGAGGAAGTGGAAGGAAGCGGCCGTGGCCTTAATTAAGGTACAGCTCCGGCATTTGCCTGGTGTGAAAATGGGAAACAACGGAAAACCATCTTCAGGGCTGCCGACAGTGGGGCTCGAACCCACTATCTCCCGATTACTGGATACTTGCCGCACTTAAGAGACTGCAACTATCGAGCTCGGTATTATTATTATTATTATTATTATTATTATTATTATCATTCCCAACTGCTGTCTATTATTTCTCGCCTCTAGATTGCGTGCGATAGGTCTGGATTCAATTCCAAATCTCTCCACAGCGTCCATATGGAGTGAGGTCATATGACACCGTTGATTATTCATCTGTCGGATGGAGACTTTAAGTCTTGAGCAGTACCTTCGTTGTTACTGAACATGAGTAGACTATGTGCCGACACCGGACGTCACCCTCTCCCTACCTCGTCGTCACCATCCCATAACCAGAAACGCAACCTTGGGTGTCAAGTAGAAGAACCTGTATCCGACGGGATGGACATATACTAAAAAGCCATACGCTAAATAAAGATCAATAAAGAAATGAATTGTTATTATTTATCTAACGTCCTATCAGCTACTTCCAATCTTAAGAAAAGCCCGAGGGCAGGAATTTGGTCCTCCTTAAAGTCAATTAACGTATCAGTAGGTCACAATTAAAACAAATGTCCACACCAACCACTAAGCTAGTCTTCAATCCCACTATCTTAAGACAGGAAATGAGAAACCACAAGAATATTTTGAACTATCGGATGACAACAACAACAAAAAACTGCATTAAGATTTGCCATCATTTTGAAAGGTGCTATGTTAAATATATTAATTTCAAGCTGAAATCCATTACCTTTTCAGTTACAAGTTAATCAACAATCTCTCATGTTATTCCTGAAAGCACGTAATCCTCTAGGAGATAATATGCTTTTTACGTACTGGACCCCTGCTCAAATCATTTCACTACGTTATTTTCTACAAGCTTGTGGTTTGATATATACGCAAATTGTTGAAGTTTATAGGTTGTATTTTCGATATCCCGCATGCCAAACCTCTCATACACATTCATAAGCTAATTATCGTTCATCAAATGCTGCAATATTTTTATTGTAGCCAATCACAGCAACTCATTAAATAGTAGCCATTGAGTAACATTTACTCATGATGATGAATACGGACTTCAAAATACCGTCCTCCACATCTCCATTACGTCAACATGGGCTGAGAGAAGTGGTTATACAGCATTGCTATTTTTGTTTGAACGATCATTGAAACAATGTAGTCGCGCAGATATTAGGTAAAATTACGGTAAGTAAGATATCGCATTGGGTAATGTATCTAATTCAGGTTTAAATTTGTGACGTCGAAATTAATTTTATGCAGATTTCTGCATTGATTAAATTTAGCGTATGTACACTGCCTGAAAAAATTGAAACACAGAGGCGGAAGTTGTTAAAATACCACTCTGAAAAATATTGAGCACGTGCCCCTCTTTTATCATTCAAGGCACAAAAATCTGGGTTGTATATCTGTCAAGGTAAATTATGGAACTGTCGTTATATTACAGTAGTACAGATGTTTTGTTTACAGTCTCAATGTGTCTTGAAAAGTGTATGTTTGGTGATTATTTAGTTACTTATACTAATGAGCTAAAGCCTGGATTTTTATGCAGTAACAGGTTCGATTGCAAACTAATTTGGTTAGTAGGACGTGTCGGCAACCCGATCTTCGATAATGTAGCAAGAGTAACATTAATTATAGGAGTTCTGTCGGGTCGTACCCCTCATGTTCATGCAATCCCCATAGCATAATCGTTGTGAAGGTAGACTATACTTGCTACTCGTTTCAGTAATAAATCTTGCATGCTAACCTATAAATCCATAAAAATCCGGGCTCTACTAATGACTGTATTTTATGTAAGACTCTCCTAAAACTGGAAGTCTGCATCAGGAGCGTTCCCCAGCTTGAAGTTTGTCAGGCGCACGTGGTATTTTGTGTCAGGTAGTTGCTAGTAATAGAATAGATGTAACAGACATCATTTCTACGAATCAGTACCGGTAAGGTTTAATTCCATCACTATCATGAAGATCTATTTCCAGTGGACTAGTTACAAGTGTTCGTGATCAGACATCGATCACCAACGTTAACTTCATAATTTCCTAGTTGTCAATGGCAATGCAGCCATTCATTACAGGACCAGTATTATCTAGTCCCGTGCTCTGAACCATGCACTGGCTAATCAATCATAATTTCAGCGGATATGAGAATGACAAAAGGTATCCGAATGACGCCATTAATCACACAGCCTGACAAGGTAACACGCGTAAGGTGATGACATAGATGCTGCATTACGAGGTTCGTTGAACCAACCACCTTCTCACATTACTACAACACAGGCTGTCTCGTGATCCACGATACGTTCTGAAGAAAATATAGAGGAGGAGAACACATTTTTAAACCGTCCCGTTTCAGAGTTATGCTTCAATGTGTGATTTCGATGGAACACAATTCAGAGGCTATAAGCAAAGGGGTATAAGTACCATAAGCATACTTCTGAGAACAAGTTTGTGTCCTATTATAAATTCTTATGGACGTTAATCAAAACATGATTAATACAAATTTGTTCTATGTTCTTTGCTATTTGCTTTACGTCGCACCGACAGAGATAGGTCTTATGGTGACGATGGGATAGGAAAGGTCTAGGAGTGGGAAAGAGGCGGCCGTGGCCTTCATTAGAGTACGGCCCCATCATTTGCCTGGTGTGAAAGTGGAAAAACCACGGAAAACCATCTTCAGGGTTGCCGAGAGTGGGGTTCGAACCCACTATCTCCCGGATGCAAGCTCACAGCCGCGCACCCCTAACCGCATGGCCAACTTACCCGGTTTTGTTCTATGCAGTGTTGTGAATTTTATATGAAGTCTCAAGTAATAATAATGATTACCGTTGGTACTTGTAAAAACTGTGAAATGATCTGGTAATCTGTATAGCTTACTATAGTCTTTATATTTCACTGCACAACGATTTCTCTCATTGAATTTTGATCCATCAGTATAAATTGCACTATATGATGAGTATCTATTACAAATTTCATTAAATAACTGTTGGGATTTCACTGTGTCAGTTTGAGCTTTAATATTGTTGTTCAATTCCCAGTTGATTGCAGGCAAATGAGCTTTCCATGGTGGGATATCTAGTGAGTTGTGTGGAAATAAAATGGGTGGAAGGCTGAGGTTTATTTCTTTGAGAAGATTGTATATTCTGATGTTAAAGGGTTGGGGTTGAGAATCAGTTAGTTTTCCTTTATGTTTCTTTGAAAGTAGGTGTTTTTTCAAGTATTGGTTACTTGAGCCAGATACCTTAAGTGCGTATGTCAAACTCAGCTGTTTACGTCTGATTTCAAGTGGTGGTTCGTTGGCTTCAATCTCTATACTAGCTATGGGGCTGGTGCGATGGGCTCCTAGGGAAATTCGAAGAGCTGAAGATTGGATGGCATCAAGGATCTTAAGAGTAGATGGTCTGGCAGAACAATATACTATACTGCCATAATCCAGTTTGGCTCTGATTGTGGCTCTGTATGTGTTCATTAGGACACGGTAGTCTGCTCCCCAGTTTTTTGCTGAGAGAATTTTCATGATATGCATTCTTCTTTGACACTTGTCCTTAAGATTTTTAAGGTATGGGGTCCAGATGAGCTTATTATCAAATAAAAGTCCTAGAATTTTAGTAGTTTTAACTGATTCAATGTTATGGTCTTCCATTTATAATTCAGGGTTAGGGATGATATGTTTATTTTTGAAGAAGAGAATACATTTGGTTTTATTTTTAGAAAATTTGAACCCTGTGGTTTTAGTCCAGTTTTGAATATTTACAATTGATTCCTGTAATAGGAGTTGAGTCGTCGTAATGTTTTTCCCTGGGCAGAAGATTATCAAATCGTCAGCAAAAAGGCAACACTTAACTGGTGAGTGGATGTTAGAGACTATACCATTAACTGCCACAAGAAACAGTGTTACACTGATAACTGATCCTTGTGGGATTCCATTGTTGATTACTACTTCCTCTGACAGCATTCCATTTACTCTAACTTGAATTCGGCGCATTTGGAGACAATTATGAATGACATATACGATATTTCCAGATATGTTATGTGTCACTAGTACTTTGATTACATAGTCTTTCCATACCATGTCATATGCCTTATTAATATCTAAACTGACTGCTATTAGGTGCTGGTTATTGAGGAACGCTTCCTGTATTTCAGATTCCAGAATTATCAAAGTGTCTGTTGTGGAGTGTGCTTTACGGAACCTGTTTTACACATTATTGAAGAAATTTATGTGCTCGAGATACCAGCGTAATCTTTTGTTGACTATTCTTTTCCATGAGTTTACACATCGCATTAGTTAAAGCAATAGGGCGATAATTTTCTGCAATTGAGTTGTCTTTCCCTGGTTTGGGTATTGGAACTACAATGGTATTTCGCCATTGATCAGGCAAAGTCTTAGAGCTCCATATGTGGTTGAAAATGGCCAGAAGATAATTTATTGCATTTAGTGGAAGCTGTTTTAGAAATTCATAAGGGACCGTATCTGGGCCAGGACTAGATTTGCCACATTTGTCAAGTTCAATAATTATTTTCTGTAGTTGAAAAGAATCGTTTAGATTATAGTTGGGGTCAGAGATGGCTTTTCTTAGATCAACGGATTCATTGGATTTCTTTGTATGGAGGAATTCGGGATCATAATTTTTTTCACTAGAGATCTTGGCAAATGTGTCAGCTAATTTATCAGAGATGTTTTGAGGTTTGTTTATGAAGGTTCCATCAACCGAGTTTCTGAAGGAAGTAATGTAGAAGTGGTTATATTTGCCATTTATTCTTTGAAGTTTATTCCACATTTCCTTTTGTGGGGTTTGGGAACTTAGCGAAGAGACAGATGATAGCCATGAATTCTTTTTGCTGAGTTTAATTTCTTTTCGAGCGATTGCTCTACATTTCTGAAATTGGGCTTTATTTTCAGGTGTGGGTTATCTTTTGTAGATGTAGAACGCGTGATTCTTATTATTAATAGCCTCTTTACAAGTATCGTTCCACCAAGGTACTGTTTTCTTAAAGGAATTTGAGATTACTTTTGAAACACTCATGTCCGTAGATTTAACAAGAACTTCTGCGAAATCTTGAACAATGGTATTTATATGCTTAGAAGGGAAATCATTTGGAGGGGTTGTCTTTTAAGTGATTATTGACTGTCTGCCTAAATTTCGTCAAATCTGCCTTATTTAAGTTCCATTTAGAGTTGTTAATAAATGAGAAGTTGACAGAAGAATTTTCATTATTGATTAGTATCGGGAAGTGGTTACTATTTCCTTGGAGTGTTGAATAACCAGACCAGTTGAAAAGGGTTGCTACGTCCGGTGTGCAGATGGTTAGGTCTATACTACTACAGGTGCCGTGGGCTATGTCATAGCGAGTTAGAGCAGTAGAGTTCATTAGAATTAAATCAAATTCATCAAGTATCTTTTCTATCTCTTTTCCTCTTGCATCAGAACTATGGCTACCCCATAACGTGTTGTGGCTGTTGAAGTCACCTACTAGGATGAATGGTTTAGGTAGTTGGTGGATAAGGTTTCGTAGATCGTCACCTTGAAGCAAATAACTGTTTGGAATATAAACATTGCAGATACATAGAGAAGGTGGTAGATGGACTGAAATTGCTACAGCTTCCAAATTAGTGTTAACAGTAATTTCCTTGGCATAGATATTGTTTTTGATATATGTAGCTACTCCTCCACTCGCATGATTCACATTAGTTCTACTTTTGTGATAGACACTGTAGAGTCTTAGATTGGCAGCAGAGTCGTTCTGAAAGTTTGTTTCTTGGAGACAGATAACAGATGGTTGGTGTTTATTTATTAGGAGTTGTAGATATTCTAACTGTGATCGATAACTGTTAAGATTCCATTGGAGTAATGTTGTCATAATAATGATCAAAAGCAGAACGAGGTTTATCTCCTTTGTTATACTGGGAAGGAATTGTCGTCACTGGAATAGTCTGGCGTTTCATTGATATGCGTTGGGTCTTCACTTTGACTGGCGGATTTCAGTAGATTTTTTACTATTCGAATGCTTTTGTTTTTAAAGCTTTTATCGGTATAGTAAGGAAAGAGTTTTTGAAGGGCTTTAGCAAGACCTTCTATGTCTTGTGTGTAGTTTGAAGCAATTGCTGGTATGTCCTCGGCACCAACTGTATTTTCAAGGAAGGATTGGAGCTGTAGGTAGCTGAGGGGAAATATTGATGGGTCGGCTTCCAGAACTTGTTTTACTGGCAGGAGCATATCACTAATTGATTTTTGCGTGTCTGTCTTGGATTTCTTGGAAGCGTGATTTGTCTTACGGTTTTCGATTTGTTCAGGAGAGGTCAGTATGGATTTGTTGCTATCAGGAGGATTTGGATTAGTTGTTTCACTACTGGCTAGTGAAATTGGCCTTCTACATCCAGGAAAATTCACTATTGTAGGGGTGGCGTGTGTTTTCATAGGTTCTGCAATTTCTCTCTCAATTTGAATTCTGGAGGAGGGAGGATCATTACAGACTTGGCTAAGTGCTAAGTCAGGGTTGGTCAGTGAAGTGGCTTCTTGAATAGGCCTATCTTTTGGGAGAGAGCTAGAAGTACCGATGTCTGTTTTGGGGTTTTCGACCTCTGACTTTTGTGAAATCTCTTGGAGCTGAGGAAAATGATTCGAAAAGGATTCATCTTTTGGAAGTGGTTCGTTGTTAGGACAATCTTTGGCCAGATGTTCTTCGCTATGGCAAAGGAAACAAGTGGGTGACTCAGATGGTAGGTAAATCCAGTAGTTTGTACCATCGTATTCGATATGAAGGGATTCGGGGAGTTTATCAAAGTCTTCATTTTGAATGTACATTTGTCTTCGAAAGCTTAAAATGTGAGAGAATCCTGGAATTGACAAACCTGCTCTGACTGGGATAATCCTAGACATGATTTTCACACCGAGTTTTAACAATTCCTCTTCAATCACATAGTTTGGGATCACAGGACAGACGTTGGATAATATAATACGCTTGTTTTTTGTTAGAAGGGGTCGTATTTCCAGTGATACATTGTTTATTAAGATCTTAGGGTTTGTCAATATCAGATCTTCAACATTTTTTCTTACTAGAGAGAAAGATACATATCCTTCCGATCGATATACGTGAAACAAACCGAATGTTACTAAGGGTTGTACGTTTACCTATAGCTAGGACATAATCCTTGATACTGATCCCATCATGAGATTCGATTACAATAGCTTGTTCTTTGGAGGGGTACGACTGCATTGCAGCAGAATAGCTTTAGTTTGAATTACGTTCGTTACTAGGCCTTCTTGTGACGGTTGTCATTTGGTTACCTGATGCACTGTTAGGATGTGGAGGGTTTTAAATTTTAATTTCGTGTGGCTATTTCTAGCCGAGTGCAGCCCTTGCAAGGCAGACCCTCCGACGAGGGTGGGCGGCATCTGACATTTGTAGGTAACTGCGTGTTATTGTGGTGGAGGATAGTGTTATGTGTGGTGTGTGAGTTGTAGGGATGTTGGGGACATCACAAACACCCAGCTCCCGGGCCACTGGAATTATCCAACGAAGGTTAAAATCCCCGACCCGGGCGGGAATCGAACCCGGGACCCTCTGAACCGAAGGCCAGTACGCTGACCATTCAGCCAACGAGTCGGACATGTGGAGGGTTATTTACGGTGTTGTTATTATTTGTTGGCTTACTTGGTGTCTGTTGAGGAAAAGTATCACTGATTTTTTCATTCATTGAATTCGATAGATGCCGACCTCTGTCAACAGAGGTGGCCATTTTGAGTGGGGTCAACAAAGGGTTTTAGGTTATCTGTATAGTTCTTCACTTCTCACAAAGATCACGGATATGTCAGGTATATTACTTACGAGAATGTAGTAGGTGATCTAAATATTTACTTCTGATCACTCTTACACTAATGTAACGATTACGAACCTCTATTATATAGCAAAACTTGAGCAAGAGAATTACTCGCGAATATCATCAGTCACTGCCTTCTCGATCCTGAAATCCTTCAGGATTTTGTTAATGTTATCGATAATAAAAAGACAGCATACGCGTATATGAAATGGATTATTAAAATGTTAAATTTCAATGATTCTTTAACTGTAAAGTAAGAATGATTATTAATGTAAATCCCAGAAATATTCCATGATGTCATCATTATTGTCCTTCCCATGAGATTATCTTGGTACCTCTCTGTATTTACCGTCGTCTCGAAAATAGTAGGCCCAGTTATTCGTCTTGTACTAGCAGCACACCAAACACCAATTTTCCTATCACAATGAGGGACTTCATAAACACCGTTAGGACTTTATGCACACCAGTACCAAGAGTTACGACTGTTCACACGACCATTAAGATAAAACCAGAATTTTACATACGAAAATACGGTGTTGCATCGATAACTGCCTCACCTTGTTTACAGCTGAGATTCAGACTGGCGACTGATCCTTGCGAGGTCGAACACGTGCAGGTTGCTTGTCAGGACAAGAAATATGCGCGCGCCTCTCATACGTATCGGAGAGTAAACACGACAATCTTAGTTTATATGAGAGACGCTGAATATAACCTAACTGGTGTTATCAGTGTACTTCGCTGCACTTGTAAATCGCAAAGTTTTTTAAGAAGAAAGTTCAAAAATAACTGACTAAATCAACAACGCTGTCATTACCCTGACGGAATCTGGCTCCATGGCTAATTGGTTAGCATGTTGGCCGTTGGTCGAATGGTCCCCGAGTTCGATTCCTGCACGGCGCGCGGATTCCAATCTTCAAGGGTCATTTGCTCTGGCTCGAAGACTAGGTGTGTGCGCCGTCTTTAACGTTAGATTTTATCTTAGGTACAGCTCCAACGTCGCAGACGCTTAGGTCGCTTATGGACGTCAACTCGAAATACCTGCACCGGGCCTCTCCGGAGGCCATACGCTATTTAGAAAAAGAATCCTGGACGGAAACTCCAGTGAAAAAGTGTCACATTTCAAGGATCTAAAGTGATGGCTAACAGAAGATACGACGTACCAGCTGCTAAGGAGGTGTGCCAGCTCTAGAACCGTGGTATTCAAAGTGTTGTACACGTACCACTAGGGGAATGGTGGTGTCGTCTCAAGGGCTACTCAAATGTATCGTAGCTTCTGTTTTCAATAAGCTGGTCAGAAAAAAGTCGAGCCTGTTCTTTTACAATAGAATGTTGTTTTGATTTAGTGGTTTTGTTTACCAGTATACGGACTCCCCTTTCCGAAAAATTCATTCCAAAATATGTGTTAACCTTTACCTCCCACTGACAAAGTATGTAAAAATGCTTACTCATGATTCATTGCTCTTTTAAAAAATTTTATTTCGAAATTTTAAAAAATCAACCGTTACAGCCGCAGTTTCTATAGTACAATAGTAATTATTGCACTAATAAATGATTATACTCTTATGTATAAGAGTATAACTTCGATCCCAAAAGGCAGGCAAAATTTAGGATAAACTGGAGAACCTAGGATTTCTGATGGGAAACACAAACAAATTCAAAAATATCAAGGCGATAATACAGGTATACAATTCACTAGTTAGAACAGTAATAGAATATGCCTCTATTGTCTGGAATCCATCATGTATCAAACGTATAAAAGAAATAGAAAATGTTCAAGCTAAATTTCTAAGATATCTGTATTTCTGTATCTCTAAAACTAGTGCAAAATATGTGGCATATAGTGACTTAATAACAAATTTTGGAATAGAAAGGTTGCATACGAGGAGAACATTAACCTGTGTAAAATACCTATATAGAATTCTCAAAGGTAAAGCAGATAACCGAGAGTTACTCCACCAAATAAATTTATATGCACCGTTTGGAAGCAATAGAAATAATTTAACTTTCTTTGTTAAAAGGTCAAACACAAATCACCATATGCATTAACCATTAAACAGAATATGTCAGTTAATTAATAAAATGCCAAACGTGGACATATTTCACGACGAGAGTATCTTGTTAAGGACAGTCAGAAGGGAGCTCGCACAGAGAGAAGACATAAAGTAAATAGAGTAGCATTATTGTGTATCATGAATAATTTAGATTAATAATGTGTATTCTAGGAGGAATTAAAATAATAAGTTGAAACACACACTTACCACTGTCCATAGTTCATAAGTATAATATTAGGTTTATATTTTAACTAGCAGAAGTACCCGTTCTTCGTACGGGTTTATCAGAAACTGGCTTTAGTTACTCATAATATCGGTGTGACTGACTTCATTTGATATTTATATCACTGGTGTATTTACTTAAGTACTGAGAATTTCCTAACTTGCTGACTAAATTTACAAACTTATCAATCTGCATTTTACTTGAAAAATCTGAATATCTGGATTTAAAATGGAAATTATGAAAATTAACATTCATTAAATAAAATACACACTTGTTGGACCTTGTACTCACACTTACTTGTTACCTGCTTACTTACACATACGTTATTTGAAGGGCGCCAGCCGTCACTCAGTACAGCAATAATAGAATGAGACTCTTGACCATCTCTAGGGTGTGGGGTAATAAGCTTACTTTTGACAACATACCATGTAAGTTCTGGGAAGAGGAGATTGGCGTTCGGTTTCCCCATTAATTTTGAGGTTAAGATATTTTACTGTCAATGAAATGAAACTATGAATTCGTTTGATAGAACAATATATGTTCTTTAAATAATATATCAAAAAATAGTGAGTCTTGTTGCGATAAAACAGATGAGAATGTGAAATTATGACATTGCAACTGAAAGAAACTAGGCATGAATTTGAATTCTTCTTGACCGGACATTTAACAATTTATCCGAAATATTTCCCTCACTGATTCACTTGACTGTACCTTTAACACTTTGAGTGTAATTACGACGTAATCCATTGCTCTGGTGTTTACTGTAGATGTGTCACGCCTAACGTGGTGATACATCCTTGAGACTGCTTCTTCTCCATATCATCTGACTTCTTTGTAAGTCAATATGGTATGACCTCTTGGCAGGTCCAGGGTTGCCCTCTCTGACTCCTTGGTAAGCCTTGCGTCCGCGTCTTCCACTAAGTGACGGACCAACCATTTGGTCTCACTCTCTCAATGACCAATAATGGCTCACTGAGTCTTCACCATCTCTCGTTCACACTGGTTGACTGTCCAACTAAGGCCTCTTGATCTAGTAGACTACTTCACTGTACTGCATCCGTATAAGTAATGACTGACGCTACAATATGGAGCTACCTTATATAGACGTTGGTTGACACCGCTACGTAATCTCCAGAAATAACAATGACATACTCCCACCTACGCGACAGATATTACATCCAGTGGTGAAATAGCCCTGCGGCGACTGAGTCGATGCGCGCATATCTAAATAAATACGATGACATAGCCAAGGCGCGGCGATGACTTGGCAGAATCGCCACTAATCTTGCACGATGTCCCAACGTCACACTCAATCTCTGATATATACAACACTTCTCACTGTACAGGTATTGAGTGTTATACTACACATACGTATATATGCATACATCTAAGTGCAATCTTGCAAGCAACAGGCAATTGCAAAATTGAATAAAACGGATAATTACAATAATAGTAACAATATCACAGATAAAATAATAGTAATACTGACATAATAATAATAATAATAATAATAATAATAATAATAATAATAATAATAATAATAATACAGATAAAATAATAAAAATACAGATATCATCTTGTAACGGGATTTGAACCGTTACAATTCGCCTCCCTCATAAATAAATCGAAGAACAAAGAATCGATTGATTTATGAACAAAATTATATATATATAACACTGACACAGATAAACACTTTAAATGAGTATACAACAATAATTTTCTTTTTCAGCATCCATACATTTTATAATACATCACATATGAGAATTTTTCTCGCACATTGCCATCGTAGATAACTGTTCAGTGTCCCATTCTCATACAATTCACAAGAGCATAGCCCTTAATTTAACACACACAAATAATTTTAAATGATTACACTACATTCTTCTTTTTTTTACATATCAAAACATTTTGTGAAATATCACTTATATGAGAACTTTTCTCGCATATTGTTATCGTAGATAACTGTCCAATGTCCTGTTCTCCGTTTTTTTTGTCACACAGTACATGACAATGTAGCACTTATTCTTCCAATACACCAATACGACACTTGGTTCACACGCATATCGCAGATGTTAGTTTTATTTTGCCAGTTTCTCACAAAATTTAATCATCTTACTCTTATTTCAACAAATCTCACGTGGAATACTTCTTTACATATATAATACTACAAATACCGACAATATCCCCTTCCTGAATTTATAAGAATATGCACACTCCCCGATACGGTTCACAATAGTGAAATACCCCTGATAAAAAAATAACCTCAAGATATTTCCCGCCTCTGCAGATGATGAAATGGAACTCTGAGTAGCACTCTGTCACTCAAACTGAATCAATTTTGCCCTTATTAACTTGCATATCTCATCAAATCACCTCCTTCCTGGCAACAATAATTAAAGGATCAATACTATGGCTACAAGATGGTTCAATTATTCCGTAATCCAGCATAATGTTTATTTGTTCTTAGACTTCACTAGCATTTTTAAGTTGAATGGGGTACTTACCTCCCACAAACGATCAATGGTCATGTACTAAAAATTTATGTTCATATACGTGTTCTTCCTCACTTACCACTAAATACATCTCGATGCTTACCTAACATCGAACAAAATTACCCCTCCTGTAATTCACTCAAATTACCTCACGTCACTGCCTCATACCGACTATCCCTCGGATACTGGTCGTACGGGCACGTAACACACCCAACAAAACATTTCCTCTCACTAGGAACAACTTCACTTACCTCCCATATATTTCAAAGAACACACGTCACCAACACACTTACCTCAGACCATCATAATTAGTACGCACTTCTTTGCTAGTTATATCCCAGAACAAACACACACTACCTAAATTAAAGACTACTCTACTTCCATGATTTGCAACCAAGTCAGCTCCTAAAACAACTGAATACACAAGTTCTGGTACAACAAGGCATGTCAGAAACTTACAATTATCTTTACTTATGATCGGTACCGCTATCATCTTATTTACTCACTGTGACTTACCCAACGGCTGTTATAAAATAGTACCTTCTTCACATCACAATTTCCATCATTGGAGTTACTACCTCATTACTTACATCACATTCTCGGCATTACAAGTACTTACATCACTTAACAAAACACTTCTTACGTCTAACTTACTACTGCCACTAATTACTTCATTATCTACGACTACGTCACTACTTAAATATCTCACTTAACATTACTTAGGTCACAATCACACTACTCTTAAATCTACTTTCCCTACATAACTACTTATACTAAATACCTGTTCATTTTCTACCTTCGGACTGTTCACTTTATTTACCCGATTCCCTGTGAATCTGAAATACTCTGGCTCGATAACGACACTTGGATAACATTCATATTAAGACTATCATAGTCTCTCTGATAACTCAAACCTGTACGCCTCCCATCTTCCGATTCTCTCTGATTACTCCTCTGACCACTATCACCTTCAACACAACTATTAATCCTCTGCGGATCATAATCAATCCCTCTCCTCTGATACACTGCTAACATTTTCCCCCTTCTATCTACAATATTACTTTCCCTAGACATCATACGCTCTCTCTCTCGCGCGCGCGCGCGCGCGCCCTTGCACACATTCTTTCCAAAGCCTATCAATGAACACTTTAAACTCTCCTAAATTAGACATATTATTCCATTATACTCGAAACCATATTCTACTTTCACCGACAAAAACATCAGACAAAATCTCCAACACATATTCCCATTCAATAATATTATCCCTCAACTTACTTGCAAATCTTTTCTCAACTACTTTTACAAATTCTACAGAACTGAACTGTTCTCCAGAAAACTTGGTTAAATCACGATCCCTACTGAACAAACCACTCGCTATTACCACTTCTCTCGCCATCTCACCTGTACCTTCTTGCCGTATCACTTCCTGGCAATTCAGAATTTCTTCTTCTTCTTCTGCTTCCGCTGCTCTCTCAGAATTCTCTTCCACTATTCTCACGTCTTCCTGCAATTCTTCCTCTCTCTCTCTCTCACCTGCTGTGATAGCATTTCCTGTTCGTTCCGTAGTTCAGTGACCTCCACAAGTTTGCTTTCAATTTGCTCATTTCTACTAATCTGTTCCCTCGTATCTTCCCCAACTGCATTGTAACTCTTGTCCAGTCTTTTCTCGACTACGTCATGAATTTCTTCCCGATT
Source organism: Anabrus simplex (assembly GCF_040414725.1). NCBI lineage: Eukaryota > Metazoa > Arthropoda > Insecta > Orthoptera > Tettigoniidae > Anabrus > Anabrus simplex. Next base: position 139,718,620 of record NC_090272.1, read on the forward strand.
ACTAGAACCTTTGTCACTTAATTCTACGACATTCTCTGTACAAGTTCCTTTGACATGCTCAATTTGAGTATGAAAACCGCTCCGACTCAACTCCATTTCACCTTCAATTTCAACACACTCTTCATTTAGCTTATTTTCTAACTTAGATTCTAATTTAGATGTTTGATTATTTATCTCCAATATCTTAGTATCTATATTACTAATGATCGTATTACAATTTTCTTTATTACTGCCAAGTAATTCTTCCATCTTACTACTCACAGAGTTAATATGTTTATTAAAATTTTCGTTATAACTACTAATTAATTCTTTCATCTGTTTACTCCTATCTTCACAATAAATATCAATCGTATCCTCCATTCGTTTATGACTATTTTCAATACTACTAAAAATCATTTCTTCCATTTGTTTCTTGAGCCCGGTCATTTCGGCCATGAACAAATTTAAAAAATTTTGGTTCATTCCCCCCGCGATTTCCTTTTGAGTTTCAGTGTGCTTCTCAATTTCTGCACTTTCCTGAATTATCTCAGAACCTTCCATCGTGCTCACCTGCTCCCTATTTTCAATCTATGACTCAAATTAATTTCCCTCTTCAAATCCCTTGACATATCCCCAAAATACAAATATATATCACAAAATTACACTCTGAACATTTACCGGTAATAATTCCGTTGGCTTAAATGTGCATACTCTTCCCAAATGAACCTATGATATGCTGTCATTCAGACCAAATTCTGAATTTCTTCATGCACCACGTTGCGGGGCCAAAATGAGAATTTCCTAACTTGCTGACTAAATTTACAAACTTATCAATCTGCATTTTACTTGAAAAATCTGAATATCTGGATTTAAAATGGAAATTATGAAAATTAACATTCATTAAATAAAATACACACTTGTTGGACCTTGTACTCACACTTACTTGTTACCTGCTTACTTACACATACGTTATTTGAAGGGCGCCAGCCGTCACTCAGTACAGCAATAATAGAATGAGACTCTTGACCATCTCTAGGGTGTGGGGTAATAAGCTTACTTTTGACAACATACCATGTAAGTTCTGGGAAGAGGAGATTGGCGTTCGGTTTCCCCATTAATTTTGAGGTTAAGATATTTTACTGTCAATGAAATGAAACTATGAATTCGTTTGATAGAACAATATATGTTCTTTAAATAATATATCAAAAAATAGTGAGTCTTGTTGCGATAAAACAGATGAGAATGTGAAATTATGACATTGCAACTGAAAGAAACTAGGCATGAATTTGAATTCTTCTTGACCGGACATTTAACAATTTATCCGAAATATTTCCCTCACTGATTCACTTGACTGTACCTTTAACACTTTGAGTGTAATTACGACGTAATCCATTGCTCTGGTGTTTACTGTAGATGTGTCACGCCTAACGTGGTGATACATCCTTGAGACTGCTTCTTCTCCATATCATCTGACTTCTTTGTAAGTCAATATGGTATGACCTCTTGGCAGGTCCAGGGTTGCCCTCTCTGACTCCTTGGTAAGCCTTGCGTCCGCGTCTTCCACTAAGTGACGGACCAACCATTTGGTCTCACTCTCTCAATGACCAATAATGGCTCACTGAGTCTTCACCATCTCTCGTTCACACTGGTTGACTGTCCAACTAAGGCCTCTTGATCTAGTAGACTACTTCACTGTACTGCATCCGTATAAGTAATGACTGACGCTACAATATGGAGCTACCTTATATAGACGTTGGTTGACACCGCTACGTAATCTCCAGAAATAACAATGACATACTCCCACCTACGCGACAGATATTACATCCAGTGGTGAAATAGCCCTGCGGCGACTGAGTCGATGCGCGCATATCTAAATAAATACGATGACATAGCCAAGGCGCGGCGATGACTTGGCAGAATCGCCACTAATCTTGCACGATGTCCCAACGTCACACTCAATCTCTGATATATACAACACTTCTCACTGTACAGGTATTGAGTGTTATACTACACATACGTATATATGCATACATCTAAGTGCAATCTTGCAAGCAACAGGCAATTGCAAAATTGAATAAAACGGATAATTACAATAATAGTAACAATATCACAGATAAAATAACAATAATACTGACATAATAATAATAATAATAATAATAATAATAATAATAATAATAATAATAATAATAATAATAATAATAATAATACAGATAAAATAATAAAAATACAGATATCATCTTGTAACGGGATTTGAACCGTTACAGTACGTAGAAATTATTTGTCATGTTTGGAATTATAGTGTATCTTCTTCTCCTTTTCTTCATGGGGGACTCTAAATATTAGTTCGTAATTATCGTCGACCTCTAAGATCATTTGCTACCATGTTTTTCCTTCATTCCCACCTAGATATACCTGCTCCCTTTACAAAGCTGCAGGTGTAGTGTAAGTATACTTCCGCTAGATAGTACCACAAATATAAATATTATTGAATGGATTTGTTTGATCTGACATTTCGTAACTATTAGAAATGATCAAGGAAATATGCGATGCATAAAAGAAACTACTATAATTATCGAGAATTATAATTCTCAGGGCTTGTCACTAATGTCGCACATCATATAATGAATCTGAGTATAAATGTTGAGAAACTTTTTCAAGTCATGGGCGAACCATCTTGACAATTGTGTACAGCAGGGCTGTCCAACGTTCGTTTCTACGCGAGCACATTCACATGATAACTATGGGTATGCGGGCGCCAGGTACGATTCCACTAATTCGACTACTGTTGTCGGTACTATAACGACTATATAATAATAAAAATAATAATAATAATAATAATAATAATAATAATAATAATAAATCTAGAATTAAAATTATATGAAAATTTGTTTACTCACATAATTAATGTGAAATCTAGCACTGCATGCTCGCTGTAATTTGAGGAAAGTCTGGTGTGTAACTCGAACAGGCTGCTCTTAACACGTCATCCAGGTGTGAGTCTGTCAGGCAGGATCGGTATTTGTTTTTTTATTATGTTCATAGTCGAAAACGCGACTTCATAAAGATAGGTTGAACCAAAACAAGATTGCATCTTCAGAGCAACACTGCGGGTAATGGGATATATTTACCGTCCACCAGAGTCCAGAAATTGCCACATGTTGCGTAGGAGGATTTCAAAGAAAGATCTGACTGAAGGCTTAACATTTCCATTTCTAATTCTTCAGGATTATAATTTTCGAATATTTCACATACCCTCCCTCCGAGCTCACAAACGTCAACAGATGCGAAGGGATTATTGACAAACATGACCACTGGTTCAAGCATTGAAAACTGGCAAATCTGCTACCAAATTCGGACCCAAGAGTTTCAAGATGTTTAGCAAGAGATGAAAAACCACGCTTGCCGCCATTTACTGTATCTGCCATAGATTTCAAATTTGGAAAATGTGAAAGGGAATTTCTATTTAAATGGACAATCCACACCTTAAATTTCTTTTCAAATGCATTGAAAATACTTATCATACCTGAAATATTATGATCTTTTCCTTGCAGTTCGAGATTTAACTCATATAATTTTGAGGTGATGGCTGCCAAGGATGCTAATTCGATTAGGCAAGATATATCATCAAGTTCGTGATATTTCCCAGGAGATGATTTCATAAAGACTAGTATCTCATCCAACAGGCAGCAAAACCGTTCGAGTGTTTTCCCCCTACTAAGCCGCCTTACGTATGCATGAAGGATGACGTCACCATACTCCGAATCTGACATACTTAAAATATTTCTGAACAATCGATGACGAGTAGATGACGATCTTACATGATTCACGACATGAGTTACAATTTTCATGACATGATGGAACTTTAAAACTTTTGCGCATAAAGATTCTTGATGAATAATACAATGATAAGAAAGAAATTTTGGAAATGGTTCATCCTTAGCGCAAAGGGAAAGAAATCCATTATTTCTACCAGTCATAGACGGTGCCCCATCTGTTGTTATAGGGACAAGCTTTGACAGTGGTAGGTTACTCTCTTTTATGAATTTAACGAAAGCATTAAATATGTCTTCTCCCCTAGTACGTCCATGAAGTGGCAATAGCTTGACAAATTCTTCCTTTACTGTAAAATCATTAAAAACCTTTCTAGCAAATATACACAACTCAGCAGAGTCAGACATATCAGCACTTTCATCAAACTGGAGTGAAAAATGTTCACATGATTTCAAATCCTGATGTAATTGAGATTCCATATTATTAGAAATCTGTTCAACCCGCCTAGCAACAGTTTGGTGAGTGTGTTGAGTACCGTAATTATCCAGTGAAGTATCAATCAATCAATCAATCAATCAAAACTGATCTGCATTTAGGGCAGTCGCCCAGGTGGCAGATTCCCTATTTGTTGTTTTCCTAGCCTTTTCCTAAATGATTTCAAAGAAATTGGAAATTTATTGAACATCTCTCTTGGTAAGTTATTCCAATCCCTAACTCCCCTTCCTATAAATGAATATTTGCCCCAGTTTGTCCTCTTGAATTCCACCTTTATCTTCATATTGTGATCTTTCCTACTTTTATAAACGCCATTCAAACTTATTCGTCTACTAATGTCATTCCACGCCATCTCTCCGCTGACAGCCCGAAACATACCACTTAGTCGAGCAGCTCTTCTTCTTTCTCTCAATTCTTCCCAACCCAAACATTGCAACATTTTTGTAACGCTACTCTTTTGTCGGAAATCGCCCAGAACAAATCGAGCTGCTTTTCTTGGGATTTTTTCCAGTTCTTGAATCAGGTAATCCTGGTGAGGGTCCCATACACTGGAACCATACTCTAGTTGGGGTCTTACCAGAGACTTATATGCCCTCTCCTTTACATCCTTACTACAACCCCTAAACACCCTCATAACCATGTGCAGAGATCTGTACCCTTTATTTACAATCCCATTTATGTGATTACCCCAATGAAGATCTATCTTTATATTAACACCTAGATACTTACAATAATCCCCAAAAGGAACGTTCACCCCATCAACACAGTAATTAAAACTGAGAGGACTTTTCCTACTTGTAAAACTCACAACCTGACTTTTAACCCCGTTTATCAACATACCATTGCCTGCTGTCCATCTCACAACATTTTCGAGGTCACGTTGCAGTTGCTCACAATCTTGTAACTTATTTATCACTCTATAGAGAATAACATCATCCGCAAAAAGCCTTACCTCCGATTCCACTCCTTTACTCATATCATTTATATATATAAGAAAACATAAAGGTCCGATAATACTGCCTTGAGGAATTCCCCTCTTAATTATTACAGGGTCAGATAAAGCTTCACCTACTCTAATTCTCTGAGATCTATTTTCTAGAAATATAGCAACCCATTCAGTCACTCTTTTGTCTAGTCCAATTGCACTCATTTTTGCCAGTAGTCTCCCATGATCCACTGAAGTCATTTGATTGAAGATATCAATTCATATTTATCTTTGGGAGATTCGAACAGAGATTCAGCGGCATTTAGCATAGCTTCTTTCACTACTTCCCCATCACTGAAAGCTTTTCTTCCTTTTAGCCAGAAGTAACAAACTTTGTAAGAAGCTATTGTCACGTTACGCGTTTGTTGAACTGCCTTCTTAAACGCACCTTGTTGCAATGCTAATTTAAATTTAATGTCTTTCACTTTGTGTTTTGTTACTTCAGAACTAACAGGAAATTAACTGTAATTTTTTTTGTGATTAGTCAAAAATGTCGCTGTACAATACTTCTTTTAGGAACAGACACGCTAGCATTACAAAATAAACATACAGACTTTCCTTTGTTTTATATAAAGCAATACTGGTCCTCCCATTCACTGTTAAAGTTATAATTTCTTTGCCTTTTAGCCATGTTAAGAAGAGTTATGTTTAATGAAATATTACTGATTATAATCTGAATACTTTAAAGTTTAAATAGTAATGAAAAAACACACGAAACATGTTGAATGTACAACTTATCACAACACAAGGCACTGAAAACGTATTCCATAAGCCCTGCATAAACTCACAAGTAATACTAAATGTTCGCCTGAAAGCTAGGAACTGGGAATATTCCAATTCCAATTGCAAGGTTCATAATTTGTGTGTTCATTGTTTACGGCACAGCTTTGTTGGGATTAAAGTTACTTTGTGGGCAAATTGGGTGTCCCATTGTCGTCCTGGTGAAACTCTGTCATGGTAGGTAGTTTATGGCATTGCAATCAAGTGAATCATAAGGAAGCGGTTTTGTTTGGCAGAATAAATGTGCGGCTATATTTGACTCCGTGAGTAGAGAGGGCCTTATACCTGGCGCTAGCCCCCCACATCCCCACACCACCGTGAGAGTTTTGTGGAGGATTTTCCTTTGGCGCAACTACTTACATGTCGAATAGCTCTCTTTCTGAACCTTTCTTCTATCCTTTCATTAATTGCGGACACGAGTCAGTTAGGCCTAGATCACATTTATGGCTTACTCAAAGCTCTTTGTGTATTTGGAGGTACGGATATAACAAATTTGCTGACTTTGAGGACGGTATTTTTAAGAGAAAAGTAAGAATATTTATTGAAATGCAAAAGTATTGTTTTCAAATATTGAGTAAAATTTAATTTGTAAAATAATTGCGAAGGGCGCCATAAAAAGGCACCTCGGGCGCCGCGTTGGACACGGCTGGTGTACAGTATATAGGTTGTTTTCATGATTACAATGATCGTAAAAGTGGACCCAAATATTGGCACTAATAACTTCAGTGATCCTACTACTCCATAATTTGATAGAAAATAGTTTAAACTATAGGTAACAGACTCCGCAAAATGCTAAAACCTAAAGGCTGTACGTAAAAATGGAGGCCCGTCGGCAACCGCTGGTCGCTGTACTACGGAGATCTCCGGGACTATGATTTTTATACTTCACTCCATTTCCATCCCCGCCGAAAGGAGTGCTATGAGCGTCTTACACAACAGTTTTTTTTTCCAGATAGTAAGTCATATGTGTATCAATTTTGTTTGGCAGCTATGCCCAAACGTACATGCATAATCTAGCTGCTGTAGAATCCTGGAGCTGACGTTGCCATGGTTACGACCGTTCGTTTCTTTATCCGATTCCTAGAGCAGGGGTAGTGTGGTTCCAATATCTCCATAACGGTTGGTTTTAGGGCCTTAAAACATGGTTTTCGGGCTCGAAGGGTTTACCGAGTTTTGTTCTTTGCGTCAAGGTGCTTAAAATGAGCTTTGTCTCGTCCTTGTACTACAAATTCGATTTTCCTATATTAGCCTATTATTTTAATGTTTTTATATCTCCCCCTTCCCCCCCAATGAATTGTTTTGAAAATAAAATACAGCCCATGTTACTCACTGGAAATGTAGCTTTCTATAGGTGAAGTCATTTTTAAAATCGGTTCAGTAGTTTTTGAGTCTATCCGTTACAAACAAATATACAAAATTTTCCTCTTTATAATATTAGTATAGAAGTATAGATTACATCCCTACACATACGGTTGCCGTGAGGAAGGGCATCCAGCCGTAAAACAGGATCAAATACACATGTGCGACACAGTTCGCACCCGCAACCCCACAGGTGTGGGTAAAGCGATAGAAGAAGAAGATTCTCATTTTAAAAATTCACCCTCTTTTTTATTCTTTTCACCCCCTTAAGTAGATTTTCCAAAAAGAGTGTGTTCGTTTTTAAAGGAGATTCCAAGTACCAATTTTAAAGTTGTAACATCTTCATTTTTTGAGATATATGTATCCTCATATAAATAATTCAACTCCTTCCTCACTTCTTAAGTGGATTTTCTGAAAACGAATTTTTTGTGTGTTCTTTTATTTTTAAAGGGGATTCCAAATATCAATTTTCATGTCTGTAACATGTTAGGTTTTTGTGATTTATTGTAGACTAGCAATATACCCGTGCTTCGCTACGGTGTTATACCGAAATTTGTAATTGAATGCTTATTGTTGAATGCCGAAATTCGCGATCTGACTCGTTTTCTGCGAGAATCCACCAAAATTCGAGATCTGACTCGTTTTCTAATAGATCACGGCAAGTTTCCTCCCATTTTTCAATCTTTCTTTCCAGCAATCGGTTTCGTACTTCCCGGGCTAGGTCCAGATATTCTACCCGGTCAGTTGGGTCCCTAAATCTTTGCCATCTTTTCCTATAAGCATTTTAAATATGGATCAAATCGTTCAGGAGATCCGGCGTGGTGTCGTCCTGGATGCCTTGGCGGTACTGAACCCGCGGCCGGACTGCATTCTTAGTCATTAGCAGTCCAGGACCCGTTTCCAGCGCGGTCCGCACATTTGACGACGGTCCACAACATTATTATTATTATTATTATTATTATTATTATTATTATTATTATTATTATTATTATTATTATTATTATTATTATAGATGTTCTGGACCCCACAGCAAGATGCAAGACCGCTACTTGGCGGTAACTTACATCCGCTGCCATTGTCATTGTTGACAATGTGACCAGCACCATCGTCGCGCGTAGGCAAATGTGCGGGATTTCTGGCGATACGAATGACATACTTCCGTGCATTATTGACCTTATTATAGAGGTGAACGGACGGTCAATCTCTTTCCTATCGTTTATTTCAAATTAGTTTAAATTTTTATTTATATGCCAGCAGAATCTACTGTAATCTAAGAACGTTCTCCGAAGGAAAAGATGGTTCTTGAAAATGAACCCAGGAAAGGTTAGAAATGATCGGTTTATGATCAGAATAAGTTCATCGAAAATCTATAGCCTGTTTCCAGTCATTCGACAGATTCAGGAATGGAATGAATAAAGCCCCCGTCTAGCGGCGACAATAGGAATTGTTCCGGCTGCCGAAGCCTGTCGCACTTCTCTGGGGCAATGATTAATAAATGACAAATGAAATGAACTGATATTGGACAGTGTTGCTGGAGTGAATGATGACAGGGAAAACCGGAGTATTCGGAGAAAAACCTGTCCCGCCTCCTTTTTGTCCAGCACGAATGTCACATGGAGTGACCGGGATTTAAACCACGGAACCCAGCTGTGAGAGGCCGGCGCGCTGCTGCCTGAGCAACGGAGGCTCCTTGTAAGTACATTGCGAACAGTAAAATCAATTGGTCTCCCCTCCTTTTACACCCCACCGCCGTTAAGTTTATTTACCCCCCCCCAAAAAAAAGAATGAAAAGATGGCGTGCTTCTTTATGTTTAAAGGAGATTCCAAACACCAATGTGGTCACGTCTATTACCTTCAGTTTTGAGATATAAGTATACCCATAAAAATAATTCACTTTTTTCACTTCCTTTCAAACTCCTCCCCCTCCCCCCTAAGTGAATTTTCCGGCAAAAAATACTTGTTTCTTTAATAGTAAAGGGTTTTCTAAATACCAAATATCACCACTCTAACTTCTTCAGTTTTAGATTTATATGTCCTCACGAAAGGAATTCAATTCCTCTTCACTCCCCCCCCCCACACACCCCAAGATGGTTTCCCCCCAAAAACGCGTTTTCCTTTGTTTTAAAAGGAGATCCAAATACCAATTTTCACGTCTGTAACAATTTTAGTTTTTATTAGCTTATGTATTCTCATAAAAATAAGTCAATTAATTTTTCTATTCTTTAACCCCCCCCCCCCTCATTTGATTTTCCGAGAATACGTGTTTCTTTACTTTTAAAGCAGATTCCAAATATCACATTTCACGTCTGTAACATCTTCATTTTTGAGATATCAGTAGCCTAATTAAAAGAATTCAACACCATTTTCAGTCATTATTAACTACCCCCTCCACCCAAGTGGCATTTCCGAAAACAAAAAATACATGTTTCTTTATTTTTAAAGGAGATTCTAAGTACAAATTATTACATCTATAAACTTTAGAAGTTTTGATATATAGATATACTCATTTTAAAAATTCACCCCCTTTTCACCCCCTATTAATTGGATATTCCAAAAACCAAAAATACATGTTTCTTTATTTTTAAAGGAGATCTCAAACGCCAATTTTCAGGTCTGTAATATCTTCATGTTCTGAAATATAAGTAGCCTCATTTAAGGCATTCAACCCCTTTTTCACCCTTTTCCACCCTTCCTATTGGGATTTTCCGAAAACAAAATAATACGTGTTTCCTTATTTTTAAAGGATATGCTAAAGACCAATTTTTACATCTATAAACTTTTAAAGTTTTGAGATATAGATACACTCATTTTAAAAATTCACCCCCCTTTTCACCCCCATTAATTGGATTTTCCGAAAACAAAAATATACACGTTTCTTTATTTTTAAAGGAGCTCCCAGACACCAATTTTTAGGTCTGTAATATCTTCATTTTCTGAGATATAAGTATCCTCATTAAATTCACTCAAACAATTTTGCACCCCTTTTCACCCTGCCTATTGCGATTTTCGGAAAACAAAAAAAATACGTGTTTCTTTATTTTCAATGAAGATTCTAAATACCAATTTTTACATCTGTAAACTTTCAAAGTTTTGAGATATAGATACACTAATTTTAAAATTCACCCCCCATTTCACCCTCCCATTAATTGGATTTTCCAAAAATAAAAAAATACGTGTTTCTTTATTTTTAAAAGAGATCAAAAGTACCAATTTTCAGGTCTGTAATATGTTCAGTTTCTGAGATATAAGTACCGGTATCCTCATTAAAGGCATTCAACCAATATTTCACCCTTTTTCACCCCTCCCATTGGAATTTTCCGAAAACAAAAAAATACGTGTTTCCTTATTTTTAAAGGAGATTCTAAATACCAATTCTTACATCTGTAAACCTTTAAAGTGTTGAGATATAGATACACTCATTTTAAAATTTCACCCCCTTTTTCACCCCCTTAGAGACGGAATATCCAAAAATCCTCTCTTAGCGAGAGCCTACATCTTATTATGAATGTATCCTCAAAATTTCATTTCTTTATGTCAAGTAGTTTTGGCTCGGCGATGATGAATCAGTCAGTCAGTCAGGACAAGTTACTTTATATATATGAGTAGCCTAGTTACAAACATGGCCAACTCCATTTTTAAAAAAATCGGGGTTATTGCCGATTCATACAGTAAAGAATATGGGGAATCTCATTACGAGATGAGTTAGTATCAAAATCGGCCATAACAGTGTTAATTTAGCATTATAAAATCAACCTAAGTTACATAAACGTCCAACTCCTTAAGGCATTGGTAACAAAATCGACCAATTCCACGTCGACCAATCATAAGTTTCAATTTAATCACGTGACTGGCACAGATGTTTGTGGGAACTGGAAGTAAGCAGTGATTGTTGATATTGTGTGATATGAACGATTGCTGTACTAGAAATTTTTAGCTGTTGCTAATAGTTTTATTGTACCGTAAAAGGAATTAGGTAATTATACATCAAAATGTTACTTTGTGATATGGAGGAAAACATCACTGGCCATTCTTACATGCCAAGCGATGGAGTTTTTGGAACAATTGATAGAGATTTTAAGAAAGTGGATACAATTGTTCAACTAGAAGACTACCACGATGTTTTTAGGAAACATGGAATGGTAAACCTCCTGAAAACCCACTGGGATAATCTTGATTGGAAAGCTGAAGCTAAAACGTGTGTGAAAGATCCTGGAGCACTTCACTTTAAAATTTCACAAATTAAAAGACTTGTGCTTACAAGGAAGTCAAACTCGATTACTGTTAGTGGGGAACTCAACTATAATTTTGAGATTGCGCAGTCTTTGTCAGTTGCGAAAAAAAGGTAAAAGGTAAACGACCAAAAGATATAAATCCTACAGAACTAGTTCCTGGCATCAGAGTAAAGCCATTGAAGATACAAGATGTGAGAAATTTGCTTCAGAAACACTATGGAGAGGAGTGGAACAAACATAAGAAACTGAAATGGTTTCAAAAGATTGACGAAAATGACACCAAGCCAGTGGTACCTGCAGAGGCTGATTGTTGTGAATGTCTCATTGAGAATACTGAGGGTGATTTTGAAGTTGTTGAAGTGACTGTGCAGTTTCAAAAAACTGAAAACTATCATAGCATGTATGAAAGATCAACTTTCTTATATTTGTCTCATTTATAAAATAATCGCATTTTCTTAATTAAAATTGACAATTTTATATATTACATGTTTGTTGAATGCACCTGTCATAAATTTTAGAATTACTGACAATTTTACTATGTTAAATCAGTGCATTACGCATGGAGTTCAGTTACAAAGGTGGCCAGCTCCATAGTTTACTTACAAACTTGGCCAACTCCATATTTCAACAGTGATTTTCTACTTAACTCTGGAATATCATATGAAAATATTTATGTAAATATGTTTCTGATGTTGCTGAGAATCTGCATTCAAAAAATTAACTCAAAAGGTAAGGAGGAAATGTATTAAACAGTTTTTTGCTTGTCCTGAAAAAATTTAAGAAATGGAGGTGGCCATGTTTGTAACTGGACTACTCATATATAGAAGATGACGGATAAGCATGAGCACGTTGAAAAGTGCAGACTTCCATTTCGAGATTCATATCTCCTAAACGGTTTATGACATTAAGAAACGGTTTGCGCCATCAGACGCCTCATTTATCGCTCTGTATGTTTGTTTCTAAACAATATCCTCGTATCTCCCATATTAAGGGGGTAAATTGAGTTCGAATTTTGAATTGGGTGAAATTTGGGTGCATTTTTAACATTTTACATTACATTTTACCTACTTATGTATAAGCTAGAATCATGAAATTTGGTACACATATGTCCCTTAATCGTGCCAATGTGCGCACATAACGCGATGATCCTATCATTCTTATAAGTGTGTCAAACAATGAAATATACTTGTAAAAATCACCAAATTTACGAACAATCCAGAAATACGGCCAAATTTAACGTACAAGGGAGAGAGATACGACAAAGTGTCACAGGACCAAAGTTGTAAATCACTCCGAATTGAAGAGACATTGTGCCATCCGTATTGTGACACGACTTACCGTTTAGCCAAAAAATAGTTCAAAAGGAATGTCTGCACAGTCATTAAAATTGCCTCCATATTTCGATATCTTTGGGGGTAAAAAGTAAAAAATTTGAACATCTTGGAATTTTTCCGTCGGTTAGGGACCAAAAGCTATAATTTCACCAAATTTCAATTGTCTACCTCGTCTGGCAGGTTGTGCCGCCATCTTGATTTGGGGGTTAGGGGATAAAAATGAGGAAATTCCCGAAAATTTTTAAGCCCACGAAACCTATAGGTTATCGTTTTGGATATACTATACGACTGTGTTCTTATGCTGAGCCCAAAATTTGAGCCCCCCCAGCGTGCCCCCTTCAGGGAATTTTGAGAATTTCCGATTTTTCTAGGGATCCTGGGGTCATCAGTTTCCCTCGTACCAAGTTTCAAATTTCTGAGATTTCTGGAAGTGCCTCATTAATTCACGTCTTTTTTCATTTTTAAATATTTATATATACATCGCTCCAGCCCAACTTGCTTTTATATATATAGATGACGGATAAGCATGAGCACGTTGAAAAGTGCAGACTTCCATTTCGAGATTCATGTCACCTAAACGGTTTATGACATTAAGAAACGGTTTGCGCCATCAGACGCCTCATTTATCGCTCTATATGTTTGTTTCTAAACCATATCCTCGTATCTCCCATATTAAGGGGGTAAATTGAGTTCAAATTTTGAATTGGGTGAAATTTGGGTGCATTTTTAACATTTTACATTACATTTTACCTACTTATGTATAATCTAGAATCATGAAATTTGGTACACATATGTCCCTTAATCGTGCCAATGTGCGCACATAACGCGATGATCCTATCATTCTTATAAGTGTGTCAAACAATGAAATATACTTGTAAAAAACACCAAATTTACGAACAATCCAGAAATACGGCCAAATTTAACGTATAAGGGAGAGAGATACGAAAAAATGTCACAGGACCAAAGTTGTAGATCACCCCGAATTGAAGGGACGTTGTGCCATCCGTTTTGTGATACGACTTACCGTTTAGCCAAAAAATAGCTCAAAAGGAATGTCTGCACAGTCATTAAAATTGCCTCCATATTTCGATATCTTTGGGGGTAAAAAGTGAAAAATTTGAACATCTTGGAATTTTCCCGTCGGTTAGGGACCAAAAGCTATAATTTCACCAAATTTCAATTGACTACGTCGTCTGGCAGGTTGTGCCGCCATCTTGATTTGGGGGATAGTGGATAAAAATGAGGAAATTCCCGAAAATTTTTAAGCCCACGAAACCTATAGGTTATCGTTTTGGATATACTATACGACTGTGTTCTTATGCTGAGCCCAAAATTTGAGACCCCCAGCGTGCCCCCTTCAGGGAATTTTGAGAATTTCCGATTTTTCTAGGGATCCTGGGGTCATCAGTTTCCCTCGTACCAAGTTTCAATTATCTGAGATTTCTGAAAGTGCCTCATTAATTCACGTCTTTTTTCATTTTTAAATATTTATATATACATCGCTCCAGCCCGACTTGCTTTTATATATATAGATGACGGATAAGCATGAGCACGTTGAAAAGTGCAGACTTCCATTTCGAGATTCATATCTCCTAAACGGCTTATGACATTAAGAAACGGTTTGCGCCATCAGACGCCTCATTTATCGGTCTAAATATTTGTTTCTAAACCATATCCTCGTATCTCCCATATTAAGGGGGTAAATTGAGTTCAAATTTTGAATTGGGTGAAATTTGGGTGCATTTATAACATTTTACATTACATTTTACCTACTTATGTATAATCTACAATCATGAAATTTGGTACACATATGTCCCTTAATCGTGCCAATGTGCGCACCTAACGCGATGATCCTATCATTCTTATAAGTGTGTCAAACAATGAAATATACTTGTAAAAATCACCAAATTTACGAACAATCCAGAAATACGGCCAAATTTAACGTATAAGGGAGAGAGATACGAAAAAATGTCACAGGACCAAAGTTGTAGATCACCCCGAATTGAAGGGACGTTGTGCCATCCGTTTTGTGATACGACTTACCGTTTAGCCAAACAATAGCTCAAAAGGAATGTCTGCACAGTCATTAAAATTGCCTCCATATTTCGATATCTTTGGGGGTAAAAAGTGAAAAATTTGAACATCTTGGAATTTTCCCGTCGGTTAGGGACCAAAAGCTATAATTTCACCAAATTTCAATTGACTACGTCGTCTGGCAGGTTGTGCCGCCATCTTGATTTGGGGGATAGTGGATAAAAATGAGGAAATTCCCGAAAATTTTTAAGCCCACGAAACCTATAGGTTATCGTTTTGGATATACTATACGACTGTGTTCTTATGCTGAGCCCAAAATTTGAGACCCCCAGCGTGCCCCCTTCAGGGAATTTTGAGAATTTCCGATTTTTCTAGGGATCCTGGGGTCATCAGTTTCCCTCGTACCAAGTTTCAATTATCTGAGATTTCTGAAAGTGCCTCATTAATTCACGTCTTTTTTCATTTTTAAATATTTATATATACATCGCTCCAGCCCGACTTGCTTTTATATATATAGATGACGGATAAGCATGAGCACGTTGAAAAGTGCAGACTTCCATTTCGAGATTCATATCTCCTAAACGGCTTATGACATTAAGAAACGGTTTGCGCCATCAGACGCCTCATTTATCGGTCTAAATATTTGTTTCTAAACCATATCCTCGTATCTCCCATATTAAGGGGGTAAATTGAGTTCAAATTTTGAATTGGGTGAAATTTGGGTGCATTTATAACATTTTACATTACATTTTACCTACTTATGTATAATCTACAATCATGAAATTTGGTACACATATGTCCCTTAATCGTGCCAATGTGCGCACCTAACGCGATGATCCTATCATTCTTATAAGTGTGTCAAACAATGAAATATACTTGTAAAAATCACCAAATTTACGAACAATCCAGAAATACGGCCAAATTTAACGTATAAGGGAGAGAGATACGAAAAAATGTCACAGGACCAAAGTTGTAGATCACCCCGAATTGAAGGGACGTTGTGCCATCCGTTTTGTGATACGACTTACCGTTTAGCCAAACAATAGCTCAAAAGGAATGTCTGCACAGTCATTAAAATTGCCTCCATATTTCGATATCTTTGGGGGTAAAAAGTGAAAAATTTGAACATCTTGGAATTTTTCCGTCGGTTAGGGACCAAAAGCTATAATTTCACCAAATTTCAATTGTCTACGTCGTCTGGCAGGTTGTGCCGCCATCTTGATTTGGGGGGATAGGGGATAAAAATGAGGAAATTCCCGAAAATTTTTAAGCCCACGAAACCTATAGGTTATCGTTTTGGATATACTATACGACTGTGTTCTTATGCTGAGCCCAAAATTTGAGCCCCCCCAGCGTGCCCCCTTCAGGGAATTTTGAGAATTTCCGATTTTTCTAGGGATCCTGGGGTCATCAGTTTCCCTCGTACCAAGTTTCAAATTTCTGAGATTTCTGGAAGTGCCTCATTAATTCACGTCTTTTTTCATTCTTAAATATTTATATATACATCGCTCCAGCCCGACTTGCTTTTATATATATAGATGACGGATAAGCATGAGCACGTTGAAAAGTGCAGACTTCCATTTCGAGATTCATATCTCCTAAACGGTTTATGACATTAAGAAACGGTTTGCGCCATCAGACGCCTCATTTATCGCTCTAAATATTTGTTTCTAAACCATATCCTCGTATCTCCCATATTAAGGGGGTAAATTGAGTTCAAATTTTGAATTGGGTGAAATTTGGGTGCATTTTTAACATTTTACATTACATTTTACCTACTTATGTATAATCTAGAATCATGAAATTTGGTACACATATGTCCCTTAATCGTGCCAATGTGCGCACCTAACGCGATGATCCTATCATTCTTATAAGTGTGTCAAACAATGAAATATACTTGTAAAAATCACCAAATTTACGAACAATCCAGAAATACGGCCAAATTTAACGTATAAGGGAGAGAGATACGAAAAAATGTCACAGGACCAAAGTTGTAGATCACCCCGAATTGAAGCGACGTTGTGCCATCCGTTTTGTGATACGACTTACCGTTTAGCCAAAAAATAGCTCAAAAGGAATGTCTGCACAGTCATTAAAATTGCCTCCATATTTCGATATCTTTGGGGGTAAAAAGTGAAAAATTTGAACATCTTGGAATTTTCCCGTCGGTTAGGGACCAAAAGCTATAATTTCACCAAATTTCAATTGACTACGTCGTCTGGCAGGTTGTGCCGCCATCTTGATTTGGGGGATAGTGGATAAAAATGAGGAAATTCCCGAAAATTTTTAAGCCCACGAAACCTATAGGTTATCGTTTTGGATATACTATACGACTGTGTTCTTATGCTGAGCCCAAAATTTGAGACCCCCAGCGTGCCCCCTTCAGGGAATTTTGAGAATTTCCGATTTTTCTAGGGATCCTGGGGTCATCAGTTTCCCTCGTACCAAGTTTCAAATTTCTGAGATTTCTGGAAGTGCCTCATTAATTCACGTCTTTTTTCATTTTTAAATATTTATATATACATCGCTCCAGCCCGACTTGCTTTTATATATATAGATGACGGATAAGCATGAGCACGTTGAAAAGTGCAGACTTCCATTTCGAGATTCATACCACCTAAACGGTTTATGACATTAAGAAACGGTTTGCGCCATCAGACGCCTCATTTATCGCTCTATATGTTTGTTTCTAAACCATATCCTCGTATCTCCCACATTAAGGGGGTAAATTGAGTTCAAATTTTGAATTGGGTGAAATTTGGGTGCATTTTTAACATTTTACATTACATTTTACCTACTTATGTATAATCTAGAATCATGAAATTTGGTACACATATGTCCCTTAATCGTGCCAATGTGCGCACATAACGCGATGATCCTATCATTCTTATAAGTGTGTCAAACAATGAAATATACTTGTAAAAAACACCAAATTTACGAACAATCCAGAAATACGGCCAAATTTAACGTATAAGGGAGAGAGATACGAAAAAATGTCACAGGACCAAAGTTGTAGATCACCCCGAATTGAAGGGACGTTGTGCCATCCGTTTTGTGATACGACTTACCGTTTAGCCAAAAAATAGCTCAAAAGGAATGTCTGCACAGTCATTAAAATTGCCTCCATATTTCGATATCTTTGGGGGTAAAAAGTGAAAAATTTGAACATCTTGGAATTTTCCCGTCGGTTAGGGACCAAAAGCTATAATTTCACCAAATTTCAATTGACTACGTCGTCTGGCAGGTTGTGCCGCCATCTTGATTTGGGGGATAGTGGATAAAAATGAGGAAATTCCCGAAAATTTTTAAGCCCACGAAACCTATAGGTTATCGTTTTGGATATACTATACGACTGTGTTCTTATGCTGAGCCCAAAATTTGAGACCCCCAGCGTGCCCCCTTCAGGGAATTTTGAGAATTTCCGATTTTTCTAGGGATCCTGGGGTCATCAGTTTCCCTCGTACCAAGTTTCAAATTTCTGAGATTTCTGGAAGTGCCTCATTAATTCACGTTTTTTTTCATTTTTAAATATTTATATATACATCGCTCCAGCCCGACTTGCTTTTATATATATAGATAGATATAGATGACGGATAAGCATGAGCACGTTGAAAAGTGCAGACTTCCATTTCGAGATTCATATCTCCTAAACGGTTTATGACATTAAGAAACGGTTTGCGCCATCAGACGCCTCATTTATCGCTCTATATGTTTGTTTCTAAACCATATCCTCGTATCTCCCATATTAAGGGGGTAAATTGAGTTCAAATTTTGAATTGGGTGAAATTTGGGTGCATTTTTAACATTTTACATTACATTTTACCTACTTATGTATAATCTAGAATCATGAAATTTGGTACACATATGTCCCTTAATCGTGCCAATGTGCGCACCTAACGCGATGATCCTATCATTCTTATAAGTGTGTCAAACAATGAAATATACTTGTAAAAATCACCAAATTTACGAACAATCCAGAAATACGGCCAAATATAACGTATAAGGGAGAGAGATACGAAAAAATGTCACAGGACCAAAGTTGTAGATCACCGCGAATTGAAGAGACGTTGTGCCATCCGTTTTGTGATACGACTTACCGTTTAGCCAAAAAATAGCTCAAAAGGAATGTCTGCACAGTCATTAAAATTGCCTCCATATTTCGATATCTTTGGGGGTAAAAAGTGAAAAATTTGAACATCTTGGAATTTTCCCGTCGGTTAGGGACCAAAAGCTATAATTTCACCAAATTTCAATTGTCTACGTCGTCTGGCAGGTTGTGCCGCCATCTTGATTTGGGGGGATAGGGGATAAAAATGAGGAAATTCCCGAAAATTTTTAAGCCCACGAAACCTATAGGTTATCGTTTTGGATATACTATACGACTGTGTTCTTATGCTGAGCCCAAAATTTGAGCCCCCCCAGCGTGCCCCCTTCAGGGAATTTTGAGAATTTCCGATTTTTCTAGGGATCCTGGGGTCATCAGTTTCCCTCGTACCAAGTTTCAAATTTCTGAGATTTCTGGAAGTGCCTCATTAATTCACGTCTTTTTTCATTCTTAAATATTTATATATACATCGCTCCAGCTCGACTTGCTTTTATATATATAGATGACGGATAAGCATGAGCACGTTGAAAAGTGCAGACTTCCATTTCGAGATTCATATCTCCTAAACGGTTTATGACATTAAGAAACGGTTTGCGCCATCAGACGCCTCATTTATCGCTCTAAATATTTGTTTCTAAACCATATCCTCGTATCTCCCATATTAAGGGGGTAAATTGAGTTCAAATTTTGAATTGGGTGAAATTTGGGTGCATTTTTAACATTTTACATTACATTTTACCTACTTATGTATAATCTAGAATCATGAAATTTGGTACACGTATGTCCCTTAATCGTGCCAATGTGCGCACCTAACGCGATGATCCTATCATTCTTATAAGTGTGTCAAACAATGAAATATACTTGTAAAAATCACCAAATTTACGAACAATCCAGAAATACGGCCAAATTTAACGTATAAGGGAGAGAGATACGAAAAAATGTCACAGGACCAAAGTTGTAGATCACCCCGAATTGAAGCGACGTTGTGCCATCCGTTTTGTGATACGACTTACCGTTTAGCCAAAAAATAGCTCAAAAGGAATGTCTGCACAGTCATTAAAATTGCCTCCATATTTCGATATCTTTGGGGGTAAAAAGTGAAAAATTTGAACATCTTGGAATTTTCCCGTCGGTTAGGGACCAAAAGCTATAATTTCACCAAATTTCAATTGACTACGTCGTCTGGCAGGTTGTGCCGCCATCTTGATTTGGGGGATAGTGGATAAAAATGAGGAAATTCCCGAAAATTTTTAAGCCCACGAAACCTATAGGTTATCGTTTTGGATATACTATACGACTGTGTTCTTATGCTGAGCCCAAAATTTGAGACCCCCAGCGTGCCCCCTTCAGGGAATTTTGAGAATTTCCGATTTTTCTAGGGATCCTGGGGTCATCAGTTTCCCTCGTACCAAGTTTCAAATTTCTGAGATTTCTGGAAGTGCCTCATTAATTCACGTCTTTTTTCATTTTTAAATATTTATATATACATCGCTCCAGCCCGACTTGCTTTTATATATATAGATGACGGATAAGCATGAGCACGTTGAAAAGTGCAGACTTCCATTTCGAGATTCATACCACCTAAACGGTTTATGACATTAAGAAACGGTTTGCGCCATCAGACGCCTCATTTATCGCTCTATATGTTTGTTTCTAAACCATATCCTCGTATCTCCCACATTAAGGGGGTAAATTGAGTTCAAATTTTGAATTGGGTGAAATTTGGGTGCATTTTTAACATTTTACATTACATTTTACCTACTTATGTATAATCTAGAATCATGAAATTTGGTACACATATGTCCCTTAATCGTGCCAATGTGCGCACATAACGCGATGATCCTATCATTCTTATAAGTGTGTCAAACAATGAAATATACTTGTAAAAAACACCAAATTTACGAACAATCCAGAAATACGGCCAAATTTAACGTATAAGGGAGAGAGATACGAAAAAATGTCACAGGACCAAAGTTGTAGATCACCCCGAATTGAAGGGACGTTGTGCCATCCGTTTTGTGATACGACTTACCGTTTAGCCAAAAAATAGCTCAAAAGGAATGTCTGCACAGTCATTAAAATTGCCTCCATATTTCGATATCTTTGGGGGTAAAAAGTGAAAAATTTGAACATCTTGGAATTTTCCCGTCGGTTAGGGACCAAAAGCTATAATTTCACCAAATTTCAATTGACTACGTCGTCTGGCAGGTTGTGCCGCCATCTTGATTTGGGGGATAGTGGATAAAAATGAGGAAATTCCCGAAAATTTTTAAGCCCACGAAACCTATAGGTTATCGTTTTGGATATACTATACGACTGTGTTCTTATGCTGAGCCCAAAATTTGAGACCCCCAGCGTGCCCCCTTCAGGGAATTTTGAGAATTTCCGATTTTTCTAGGGATCCTGGGGTCATCAGTTTCCCTCGTACCAAGTTTCAAATTTCTGAGATTTCTGGAAGTGCCTCATTAATTCACGTTTTTTTTCATTTTTAAATATTTATATATACATCGCTCCAGCCCGACTTGCTTTTATATATATAGATAGATATAGATGACGGATAAGCATGAGCACGTTGAAAAGTGCAGACTTCCATTTCGAGATTCATATCTCCTAAACGGTTTATGACATTAAGAAACGGTTTGCGCCATCAGACGCCTCATTTATCGCTCTATATGTTTGTTTCTAAACCATATCCTCGTATCTCCCATATTAAGGGGGTAAATTGAGTTCAAATTTTGAATTGGGTGAAATTTGGGTGCATTTTTAACATTTTACATTACATTTTACCTACTTATGTATAATCTAGAATCATGAAATTTGGTACACATATGTCCCTTAATCGTGCCAATGTGCGCACCTAACGCGATGATCCTATCATTCTTATAAGTGTGTCAAACAATGAAATATACTTGTAAAAATCACCAAATTTACGAACAATCCAGAAATACGGCCAAATATAACGTATAAGGGAGAGAGATACGAAAAAATGTCACAGGACCAAAGTTGTAGATCACCGCGAATTGAAGAGACGTTGTGCCATCCGTTTTGTGATACGACTTACCGTTTAGCCAAAAAATAGCTCAAAAGGAATGTCTGCACAGTCATTAAAATTGCCTCCATATTTCGATATCTTTGGGGGTAAAAAGTGAAAAATTTGAACATCTTGGAATTTTCCCGTCGGTTAGGGACCAAAAGCTATAATTTCACCAAATTTCAATTGTCTACGTCGTCTGGCAGGTTGTGCCGCCATCTTGATTTGGGGGGATAGGGGATAAAAATGAGGAAATTCCCGAAAATTTTTAAGCCCACGAAACCTATAGGTTATCGTTTTGGATATACTATACGACTGTGTTCTTATGCTGAGCCCAAAATTTGAGCCCCCCCAGCGTGCCCCCTTCAGGGAATTTTGAGAATTTCCGATTTTTCTAGGGATCCTGGGGTCATCAGTTTCCCTCGTACCAAGTTTCAAATTTCTGAGATTTCTGGAAGTGCCTCATTAATTCACGTCTTTTTTCATTTTTAAATATTTATATATACATCGCTCCAGCCCGACTTGCTTTTATATATATAGATAATTTCGCTGCTGTAGAATCCTGTAGCTGACGTTGCCATGGTTACGGCAGTTCATTACTTTATCCGATTCCTAGAGCAGGGGTAGTGTGGTGCCAATATCTCCGTAACGGTGGTTTTAGGGCCTTATAACATAGTTTTCGGGCCCGTAGGGCTTACAGAGTTTTGTTCTTTGCGTCAAGAGGATTAAATTGAGCTTTGTCTCGTCCTTATACGACAAATTCGATATTTTACCTATATAAGCATATTATTTTTGTTCCGAGGTATCTGTGGAACAGCAGAGATGAAAGAAGGTGCGGGGGTGAACAGGTCTCAGGCTACGAAATTAAAGTTAATTTAAAATTTAACCAGGTTATATTTTCTTTGCAAAATCAATAAATAACAATAATGGCAGGTACAGAGTAGCAAGGTAACAAATTACAATTACAGTATTTACAGGATTTGGGCTTCGAGCCCCGAACTCACAATTCTTGAGCAATTAGCCCAGTTTTACCCCAACACAAGTTTCAACAGAGGGGCAGAAAACCCCATTCATGCCCAGGAGCACTTGCTCCAAATTACACAGTAAGGCCTCCTTGAGGCGCGCAGAAAACAAAATTTTCAAGAAAGAGCAACTCGCTCTCAAAATTTAAGCCTGTCAAAGGCCACACCAAATTCCACCTTCAAGCTGTCCTCTAAGGACATAAACACAGGGGTAAAATACCCAACCTACTGATGCCTATTAAGTGAGAAAAGGTTAATTACATGGCCTCTAAAATACCAACTTGAGAGGAGGCGATCTGCACTCCTAATACATTTGTTTAAAACCTATTTGGCACTAGGCCGTTAATGCAAGGGCTAATCCCATACTAAAGAGGTGACTTTAGAAAGAAACAATTTACATTACGTTAAGGAAGAAAGTAGTGAAAATAAGTTCACCTCAATGCAATATGAGTGGGAGCTCGAGAGGGTTAAGCACTCTCTATCCCGATATGTAGTTTAAAAGATAGAATAGATACTAAGTGTCTTTACATTTTAGGGAAAGGTAACATGGTGGAAACGCTTCGGACCTGCCCCGAGAGTTAAACTGCTGAGCTAGCAAGGAAAGAAGTTATTAAACGGCCATTACCTTGTTGTTGAACTGCTGCCCGAAGAAAGAGGCGCTTCCCGCCCCCTGCTATGTACTTTACACACCAAAAGATGTTACTGGAGTGGCACGGAGACCCGAAAATCAGCAGTTTATATACTCTCGCAGAAAGTTCGAGGCGTTTCAGGAATGAGAACACCCTCCCACAAAATCTTTATTGGCTAGGGTTAAGCAAGATATCCCCTTTGGGGAAGATACACCTGATTGGTTATAAATTAATTAAAGAAATTCGGGATTGGCTAAATTCAAAACAAGGGGAAAGAAAGGGTTAATATTGCCAACTTAAACCATGACTGCAAGAAATTTAACAAAGAACAAACTTATGAATTCAAATTTTCTCCATAAAACAGTTCTTTCACTTCGCACTAGGGTGCACCATTGTAGTTCTTCAGTAGTGTCCTCTAGAAGAGAAAGTTCACACTTCTTACTACAGGCAAAACAAAAATACATCGAAAACGACCCAGTTCAGAAACTTCAAAATTTCCAAGTAGTGACATCTTCTGAGAAACTTGAAAATTAATACAGTTGATAAAATTCAGACTTCCTCCAGCAGAGGAGTTTCAACTGGCGCAAAGTTTGAATGAGCGACGTGGAGGTGTACCGCCCGGTACAATTTTTATATCTCCCCCGCGTGCCCCCCACCTCGAATTGTTTTGAAAATAAAATATAGCCCATGTTACTCACATGCAATGTAGCTTTCTATAGGTGAAGTAATTTTTAAAATCGTTTCAGTAGTTTTTGAGCCTATTCGTTACAAACAAACAAATTTTTCCTCTTTATAATATTAGTATAGATTTGTATTGTAAATTATTTATAAAATTAGGAATAATAAAAGGGAATGTTCTGTAAGTGGGCAGAAATGCCTGTTGAACAATAAATCAAATAAATAAATACACTTCTCAATTTTATTGTTACCTCTAGGGAAACAAAAGCTGGACATGGAGGCAGTGTCGTCATGAAATGGTTGCTAGGCAATGAAAACCACGTAATTCCACTCACGAGAAAACCACGTTTCTCCATCTGTCTTATGAAGGTTGCCTGAGAAGGGAACAGCAGGGAATGGTCGAATACTTGGGCCATGCCAAATAGCTTAATATGATAACAGTGGAAACTCCTGAGGGAATCTGGCGACACTCCACCTGCTTGCCATCTAGTGGTTTGCGGAGATAACTACACTTGCTAATGCAGTCAGCTGTGTATGTTAGAAGTGTCATATTCGTACTTTAGATTGTTTTGTGCTTGTTATTCATCACTATTTTGGAAATGGCATATTAATCTATTTGGCTATAGTTAAGCAATGAAAATGCCAGGAACAGTTCCCCGGTCATTGCTGATTGCTCACTTTTGGGTTTCTTCTGTAAACATTACTCCGAAAGAGTTACGAGGTTTCCTTCGCCCTGCGATGATACATTATTGTTATTATTGGGGAACAGGGCAGTGTAGAGGCTTAGCTCTTTGCCTGTCATCCCGAAGACCGTGGTTTGATTGCTGATGACAGGACCATGAGACCTTTAATCCCCGGCCACAACACTTTTATGCCTCAGTGCGTGCAAAGATCATAAGCAAATGGGATAAGATGTGGAAGATGACAATAATTATAGTCAATATTATTTGGTATCCAGCGCACAATCATTTGTTGTTTCTCGTATGATCCCTATTTACTCGTACTTCGGGAGCACGCCAAGCAAAAACTTTGAATATCACTGCTCTTGAGCACCGACAAATTTAAATAAATCAATAATAATAATGTCCGCCTCTGTGGTGTAGTGGTTAGTGTGATTACCTGCCACCCCCACAGGCCCGGGTTCGATTCCCGGCTATGCCACGAAATTTGAAAAGTGGTACGACGATTGGAACGGGATCCACTCAGCCTCTGGAGGTCATCTGAGTAGAGGTGGGTTCGATTCCCAACTCGGCCATCCTGGAAGTGGTCTTCCGTGGTTTCCCACTTCTCCTCCAGGCAAATGCCGGGATGGTATCTAACTTAAGGCCACGGCCGCTTCCTTTCCTCTTCCTTGTCTATCCCTTCCAATCTTCCCATCCCCCACCAAGGCCCCTCTTCAGCATAGCAGGCGAGGTCGCCTGGGCGAGGTACTGATCATTCTCCACAGTTCTATCCCCCGACCCAATAACTCACGGTCCAGGACACTGTCCTTGATCCCTCTGTGTGTGGGGGTGGTAGAATAATACCCACGGTATCCCGGTATCCCCTGCCTGTCGTAAGAGGCGACTAAAAGGGCCCCAGGGCCTCTGAATTTTGGAGCGTAGGTTGTCGTCCACGGGGCCCTGAGCTGAGTCCTGCCATTGCTTCCACTTATTTGTGCCAAGCTCCTTACTTTCATCTATTCTATCCGACCTTCCCTGGTCAACTCTTGTTCTTTTCCGACCCCGACGCTATTAGGTTTGCGAGGGCTAGCGAGTCTTTCATTTTCACGCCCTTCGTGGGCCTGGTCTTCCTTTGGCCGATATTTTCATTTTTCGAAGTGTCGGATCCCTTCCATTTTTCCCTCTGATTAGTATTATATAGAGGATGGTTGCCTAGTTGTACTTCCTCTTAAAACAATAATCACCACCACCACCACTGCCCTTGAGGCGGTAGAGGTGGGATCCTTCGCTGAGTCCGAGGGAAAAACCAACCCTGGAGGGTAAGCAGATTAACAAAGAAAGAAAGAAAGAATAGTATTATTGGTTTTACATCCCACTAACAACAACCTATGTAATTTTCGGATACGGCAAGGTGTCAGAACTTGTATCCCGCAGGAGTTCTCTTACATGCCGGTAAATATACCGGCATAAGGCTGCAATATTTGATCACCTCCAAACAAGACTGAATTTAACTGGGATCAAACGCGTGAACTTCCAACTTCGAACCCAACAGGCGGACAAAATTTAGAAGAAACTGAAGAACAATGCCCTTCTGAATTGTATTGTTACCTCTAGGGAAACAAAAGCTGGACATGAAGGCAGTGTCGTCCTGAAACGGTATTATTCCTATAAAATCCTGCCATTCACTCTAACCAATTTATATGAACAGCAGCGACAAGTTTAGTGCACATTGGAGACATTCATCACTTGTTTCCCCCTTTCTTATTACAGGTCCGAAAGATACGACCAAACAAGATAAGGGTCATTATGTATAGTGGCCGTTCCATCAATGTAATCGTTGTACAGGTGTAATTATCAGCAAGTTGTTGAACCACCTATCTATTGCAACAACACTTCCTCCTTCTTCGTAATAACAGTCGTTAATTATGATAAGAAGACCCCATGCAGGAATAGTTGTTGTGAACTGTGTTTCTGTCCTCATAGAATGATTAATCAGGTCAACATGACCATTAACGAATCAATATTCGATGGGAAAAAACGACCAAAAATTAAAATGTCATAATCACAAACAATGTTAGAGTTCATTAACGATAATCTGTATTTATCAGTCTATGCTTTATAATATCGACTGAAATTTCGATCATGTGGGAAGTAAAACTCACTCTTGAGAGCTTGTTCATGTGATGAAAGCCGGTCCCTTGGTGCTGGGGTAGCGTGCCTGCCTCTCACCCGAAAGCCTCGGGTTCGACTGCCGTCCAGGCCAGTGATGTTTACCCGGATCAGAGGACTGGTTCGAGGTCCGCTCAGACAACGTGATTACAAATGAGAACTGAGAATTCGTTAAGAGAGGTAAGATTGCGACCCTGGTGCAGAAAGCCAAGAATAACGGTCGAGAAGATTCGTCCTGCTCATCACACGACAATTCGTAATCAGCAGGTCATTGGGCTGAGCAGCAGTCGCCTTGTGGACAAACGCCCACCGGAGCTGTTGCATCATGTGTGTAGTTTGTTTGTTTGTTTGTTCATACGATTATATTTGAAACTTAAACAAGAAATGTAAACTGAAACACTTCTTCATTATGTGTTACATTTGGTATGTATATTATTCTGGTTTTAGAAGTTGCCTTCCGAAAGACAGCACACACAGCCATATTTTAGATTTCAGAAAATATGTTCCGGACATTTCCCGTTCTTCACGAACAATAGCAACGATTATTATGGCGATGGCAAAAATGTCAGTGCGTCCGGAGCTGCCATCCGCTGCTCCGCAGTGATCTATTTCATGGTCCTCGAATCTTGGAGGACGATGTTTTGTGATGGTTTCTGTAATAGTAATGTGACGGGTAATCCACAATAGTGCTCCATGCTGGCAGGATCCCAGGGCATCTGAAAGTGTTTCTGTCTTAGTGAAGTGTCTGCACTGGTTACCATCTGAAATCTGGTTCTAATGGCTCCCACATTATCAATCTGGCTTATCATATTTCACTTCTCTTTCCATTTTGATATAGGCAGCTCATCGCTTGTCTTTATCCATTGATCGGCTGAAGCGCAGTCCTCGAACGATTCCACAAATTTTCCTTCTGCAACATTTTATACTCTTTCACCGTCACAGTATTTCTCGGATTGTGTTCCCAAATGTCTTCCCCTAAAATGTAAGGAGAGAATA
Source organism: Anabrus simplex (assembly GCF_040414725.1). Classification (NCBI taxonomy): domain Eukaryota; kingdom Metazoa; phylum Arthropoda; class Insecta; order Orthoptera; family Tettigoniidae; genus Anabrus; species Anabrus simplex. The sequence goes on from NC_090272.1 coordinate 139,746,881, forward strand.
ATTTCGTGGTAGAAGTTAATTTTAATTTGTGTTCGTAATTCTAAGTGTGTACTGTATATGAAATATACGAATATGAATACATTCCATTCAGTTATTTACAGACAATATTAGAAGAAAATTCACCTTCAAATTTCGATAGGTCATTTCAGCATATCAACTATTTCACAACACTAGAATGTGCTAAATTTTTACTCAAGCGTAAAGTGCAAAGCGGAGTATTGAAGTTTGGTGAAGCTTTTGCTGGCAGAAAAGAAAGTGGCTGAAGAGAAATATCTTGACAATATCCTAAACGAAAATGGAAATTTCATATGTCAGTGATTGAGATAGCTTCATTGGTTAAGTTTTAAAACATATTTGAAAATAAAAATTGACGATTGACTACTCGAAAAAAATTCACGGAAAAAATATTTATATTACATTTAATTTTTTCACTGATTCCAATTTACGTTGTAGCTATAACATTACTAATCGTAATAAAAATCATAGAAAAATAGCCATGTGTTCAGGGAAACGGCAACATAGTGGCCATAATACACCGCCATTTTGAATAATTAATTATACACTGACTGACAGAGCAAACGCAACACCAAGAAGGAGTGGTCAGAACTTTATGCCAATTGCAGGGTAGACTGACGTCACTGAGGTATGCTCATGATGTGAAATGCGCCGCTGTGCTGCGCACGTAGCGAACGATAAATGGGACACGGCGTTGGCGAATGGCCCACTTCGTACCGTGATTTCTCAGCCGACAGTCATTGTAGAACGTGTTGTCGTGTGCCACAGGACACGTGTATAGCTAAGAATGCCAGGCCGCCGTCAACGGAGGCATTTCCAGCAGACAGACGACTTTACGAGGGGTATGGTGATCGGGCTGAGAAGGGCAGGTTGGTCGCTTCGTCAAATCGCAGCCGATACCCATAGGGATGTGTCCACGGTGCAGCGCCTGTGGCGAAGATGGTTGGCGCAGGGACATGTGGCACGTGCGAGGGGTCCAGGCGCAGCCCGAGTGACGTCAGCACGCGAGGATCGGCGCATCCGCCGCCAAGCGGTGGCAGCCCCGCACGCCACGTCAACAGCCATTCTTCAGCATGTGCATGTTCCAATATCGACCAGAACAATTTCCCGTCGATTGGTTGAAGGAGGCCTGCACTCCCGGCGTCCGCTCAGAAGACTACCATTGACTCCACAGCATAGACGTGCATGCCTGGCATGGTGCCGGGCTAGAGCGACTTGGATGAGGGAATGGCGGAACGTCGTGTTCTCCGATGAGTCACGCTTCTGTTCTGTCAGTGATAGTCACCGCAGACGAGTGTGGCGTCGGCGTGGAGAAAGGTCAAATCCGGCAGTAACTGTGGAGCGCCCTACCGCTAGACAACGCGGCATCATGGTTTGGGGCGCTATTGCGTATGATTCCACGTCACCTCTAGTGCGTATTCAAGGCACGTTAAATGCCCACCGCTACGTGCAGCATGTGCTGCGGCCGGTGGCACTCCCGTACCTTCAGGGGCTGCCCAATGCTCTGTTTCAGCAGGATAATGCCCGCCCACACACTGCTCGCATCTCCCAACAGGCTCTACGAGGTGTACAGATGCTTCCGTGGCCAGCGCACTCTCCGGATCTCTCACCAATCGAACACGTGTGGGATCTCATTGGACGCCGTTTGCAAACTCTGCCCCAGCCTCGTACGGACGACCAACTGTGGCAAATGGTTGACAGAGAATGGAGAACCATCCCTCAGGACACCATCCGCACTCTTATTGACTCTGTACCTCGACGTGTTTCTGCGTGCATCGCCGCTCGCGGTGGTCCTACATCCTACTGAGTCGATGCCGTGCGCATTGTGTAACCTGCATATCGGTTTGAAATAAACATCAATTATTCATCCGTGCCGTCTCTGTTTTTTCCCCAACTTTCATCCCTTTCGAACCACTCCTCCTTGGTGTTGCATTGTCACTGTCAGTCAGTGTATATAAAGGCATTGGTTTTGTATGATTTCTGAATATGTAAGCATATTATTAAGGAATAATATCTTTGTCATACTAAGTTCCTTTTTAGTATACATTTCCTTTGCTGCGGAGAGAAGTTTAATACACCCATTTTTCTATGTTCAAAAGTATGGGTCCCCACTTAAATTATAGAACTATAAATTGCTGTATATGCACTTTATTTTCATTTTTGTTCAACTGGCCATTTGTTTAATCGTTCAAGTGTACGGTTTCGACCAGGCTGATAAATAGGGTAATAAATCGCTCACCGGGCAAGTTGTCCATGTGGTTAGGAGCGCGCAGCTGTGAGCTTGCGTCCGGGTGACAGTGGGTTCGAATCCCACTGTCGGCAGCTCTGAAAATGGTTTTCCGTGGTTTCCCATTTTCACACAAGGCAAATGCTGGGGCTGTACCTTAATTAAGGCCACGGCAGCTTCCTCCCCATTCCTAGGCCTATCCTACCCCATCGTCGCCATAAGACCTATCTGTGTCGGTGCGACGTAAAGCAAATAGCAGAAAAATTAAAACCGCTCGTGAACTTAAATACAGTAAATTTTTAAGAGTCCACCGAGAATTAATTTTTAAGGACCGAGCCAATTAGCCGTGCGATTAGGGTCGCGTGGCTGTGAACATGCATTCGGGAGACGGTGGGTTCGAATCCGTCCGTCTGCAGCGCTCAAGACGGTTTTCCGTGGCCTCTCAGTTTCATTACAAGCAAATGCTGGGACTGTACCTTAAGGCCACGGCCGTTTCCTTCCCTTTCTCATCCTTGTTTCCTCGAAAGCATTAAATGTGTCAGTGTGCCGGTGAAACGCTAGCAAAAAGTATGAATGATAAAATAAGGATGGAAAAAGAAATTAATGATATTGTTGGCATTCTAAAGACCTCTGGCCCCGCACTGAGTATGTAAAATTATTTCGTCAACATTAGACATCATTCACGGGAATTTCACCTTCACGGTTAGGCAAGCTGTCTCAGTGGTATCACTTCAGGAAAACTGCAACATGCTAGCTGACACCGTGATAATAATAATAATAATAATAATAATAATAATAATAATAATAATAATAATAATAATAATAATAATAATAATGGCTTGAGGCCTCATGCAGGTCTTCGATGTGATTCCGTATAGGTAACCTGCACGTCTGTAAGGATTGAGTCCAAGCTTAATTGTAATGCCGAAGACGGCACAAACATCCAGCCCCCGAGCCTGGGAATAAAATTATGAAAGTTAAAATCCACGACCCGACCGGGAATTGAACCTGGAATCCCTTGGACTGAAGTCCAGCATGCTAAACATTTAGCCAATTTCTGGCAGTATCGGGAATCGCAGCCGATCCCTCGATGACGGCAACTATTAGTGCCAACCGTTACGCCGCGGAAGCAGGCATGCTGATGATATTATTATTGTAATTAATAGTATTATAATTATTGTTAGCTCTCACATTTCTTATTGCAATAATAATAACTGCGATTGTTATTGAATAAATTACAAACAAATTTGATTTGCTTGTTACCCTAAGCCTGCAAATCGGTCAGACTGAATATATGTTAATATGGAAATAATTGTAGAGTCGCGTTGAATAGCTGAGGCAGCACTACGCAGGCCTCCTAAACTCAAGCTTGCGGATTCAATTCTTGCTCAGTCCGATGGTAATTAAAGTAATGAAGTACGTCAGCCTCTTGTCTGTAAATATACCGGCATGCAAACGAACTCCTGCGGGACAAAATTCTGACACTTTCGTGTCTTCTAAAAGTAAATAGTTGGACGTGAAACCAGTAACATTACGCTATTGAAAAACTGTTGGGAGAAAAACAACAGCACAACAACTACTATAAAACTTTCTTTTAAATCGCTTTGCACAACCGGGTGGTTAATGTACTTTTCATTGCGAAATATTTAATATTTGCACTTGGATATTACGAAGCTATCATATATCCAGTTATCTATTTGTATATTCATTGCAAACAGGCTGTTTATCAATATTGTAATGTTCTGTAGCAAATCTGTATTTCTCAGACTTACCATTCCATTTCAATTCTAACTAGTGACGACATCTTGATGAAAAATTACACCGAGCTCGATAGCTGCAGTCGCTTAAGTGCAGCCAGTATCCAGTATTCGGGAGATAGTGGTTTCTAACCCCACTGTCAGCAGCCCTAAAGATGGCTTTCCGTGGTTTCCCATTTTCACCCCAGGCAAATACTGGGCCTGAACCTTAATTAAGGCCGCGGCTGATTCCTTCCCTTTCTTATCCCATCGTCGCCGTAAGACTTATCTGTGTCGGTGCGACGTAAGCAACTTGCAAAAAAAAAAAAAAAAAAAAAATTCAAACCCTGAAAATATCTCTTTTGAACTACCTGGCACCTTAGAGAAGCTCTGCTTTATAATACTGACTCCCTGCAGGCACCAAACCAGTTTGAAACTGTAAATTGATATACATTACACGATGAACAATTTAACAATTCATATTATTATCTAGTAATTTTATCTCAAAATCTTTACAATTGTTATCAGTAGATGTGTATTCAGAATGATATGGTTTCAAATGTATTGTTATCTGAATAATCAGATCTCTATCATTTAGGCTGTACGTTACCGCAAGAGAATGGGTATATTTTATACAGGAAAATAATCCACTGCTGTGTATTTAGGAATAGCTTTTCCCATTTGCATTTACGCACTGCAAATATCCAGCAATAATCATTCCATTTATAGTGCTGATCACTTGTTGCTGCAGAATGCTCCGTGTACTGGAGATGAGAAATATTATATTAAGATGAGAAAACCAAGCCATCTTCCTACAGGCCAAGGAGGCTTCTTAGGCCTATATTCACCTACGCGACTAAAATATTTTATGTCGTTTTACAGCTAAGGAAACCGAGATAACAGTTACATTTTTATTCACCAAGAATATTATCTCGTATAACGGGCATTATCTCGGTTTAAAATTGTACTGGAAACAGTTTATCCGGTAAAACAGGAAATCTAAGATAATAGTCTTTCATGATGGCAGCTCGTAGACGGCTGGAATATTGAACTGAAAGAGAAAATCACAACGACGGAGAATATGACCAAGATTATGCAATAAAACGTCCTAGAACCTAGATGAAAAAAAGAACGCACTATATACTTCGAGGACTACGAAGACACTGATTTTGAAACACGTTTTCCATGAACCTATTACGCTGGTGTAGCAGTGGGAGAGGTGATATCCCACGTGGCGTGTCCCTGCATGCCAGCGGACTTGAGGAAAATAAAATACTTCTCGAGGACCAAACACACAGCCCCCGTGAGTGGGGGACGCAGATGAAGAATACACCCACGGTATCCCCTACCTGTCGTAAGAGGCGACTAAAAGGCGCGACCAAGGGATGCTCAAATTAGAACCATGATACTACTTGTAATTAGTACCACCACACAGGGAACACCATGGGTCGCTTTTACTTACGCGTAGTGCCACTATGTTAAGTACACAATAGGTTTGCGATTAGTAGCGACAGTGTGTCTCAGGATGCATTTTACAGTACCTGTGATTCGTACCACCATATGAGCGACACCCTGGGTGAGCGACACCATAGTTCTGCCTTGCCTATGATTAGTACCCACTATGTGAGGAACAACACGGGATAGTGCGAGTTCCTTTAGTTAGTCCATTTATGTGAAGAACACCATAGGTTTGCGTTGCCTGTAAATAGCGACACAATGTGCGAAACACCATAGGTCTGTATTACATGTGCGCATTACATTACCTGTGAGTAGTACCATACTGTGTGGAATACCGCGAGTCTACGCTACTTTTGATGACTTGGATTTTGAACTCCTTTTTAATACAAGTATCATCGACTCAGTATCGTGCTATAGCAGCAGTCCCTTGGTCAGTAATACTATTGTTTTGACGCCAGCTTCTGTGCATGTGAGGCACTGTGGGTCGGATCCACTGATCGTTTTAAATTCGTATCCATCCATCCATTCATTCTCGTCCTCGCGTTTTGAATTGTGGTCAGTGGAGGTTTTGAGTTTTTAATTTGTCATTTCATTTCGTCTCATTTCGTACCATTAGGGGCCGATGACCTAGATGTTAGGCCCCTTTAAACAGCAAGCATCAATCATCAATGCCTCCACATGTGTACAAGGTAGATGAAAGGGTATTTATGTACGATAATTATGTGAAAACAGTCTTGCAGGGAAGTCGTTACCTGATTTGTAACACAATTTCCAGGTGTACGCCCTCCACATAGAGAGACCGTGCGTAAACTCGTAAACAAATTGAGAGGAACTCGCTCTTTACTCAATAAGAAGCGAAGTATTTAAAACGTGTACTTAATGAGGAAAAAGTGAAGGAAACCGCAGAAAGATTAGAACATACACCTACAAAATCCCTAAGACAACTTGTACAAGAAGCCGGAGTTTCGAAGAGCTCAGCATGGTGGGCTACGAAAATTTTGAAATTGAACTTATACGTGTGAATCGGAGATTCCTAAGACGATGCCAGAAATATGTGTATGCAGGAAGAGAACAGTTCCACCGGGCGAGGTGGCCGTGTGGTTAGGGGCGCACAGCTGTGAGGTTGCATCCGGGAGATAGTGGGCTCGAATCCCACTGTACCGGGCGAGTTGGCCGTGCGCGTAGAGGCGCGCGGCTGTGAGCTTGCATCCGGGAGATAGTAGGTTCGAATCCCACTATCGGCAGCCCTGAAAATGGTTTTCCGTGGTTTCCCATTTTCACACCAGGCAAATGCTGGGGCTGTACCTTAATTAAGGCCACGGCCGCTTCCTTCCAACTCCTAAGCCTTTCCTATCCCATCGTCGCCATAAGACCTATCTGTGTCGGTGCGACGTAAAGCCCCTAGCAAAAAAAAAAAGAATCCCACTGTTGGCAGCCCTGACTATGGTTTTCCATGGTTTCCCATATTCATACCAGGCAAATGCTGGGGCTGTAATTTATTTAAGGCCACGGCTGCTTCCTTCCCACTCCTAGACCGTTCCTATCTCGTCGTCACCATAAGACCTATCTGTGTCGGTGCGGCATAAAATATATAGTAAAAAAAGAACATTTCCAACATATCCTTTCATAAGGTACGATCTTATTTTCTTAATTATTAATTACGAATTTTCGTAATTGTATTTATCTATGTCATGCACGGATAAAGTGAGAGAAGTGCTGTGCTTGTTGCTATGCCGCGGAGCGGGAAGTGATGAGTCAACGGGAGGCGGATACGCTGGGAGCGCCTCCCGGCCAACCGATGAGAGAAACTCGCTGTTATAACATGACGTTATACAGGTGTTTTAATGTATGTTTAGGAACGAGTAACTCATCAGCTGTACAAAACACCTCTGTTTGTTAGCGAATGATTGCAATCCTCATAATATTTTACTTATTCTTAGGACTTTGCAAATGTCGCGTCGAATATTTTTCTACGTTTGGTTTGCTATCGCAAAAGAAACCAGGACGGATGCTTTATTGCATTGTATATTGCAAGAGCTCGGTGACCTTTCTTTCTAGAAAGACATTTTGAAGCGTTTGAAAGTTAGTATTCGAAGTGTTTGACAAAAAATATATGTAAATGTGTAAATGTGCTTCATATTGGAGGATTTTTTCTTTTTCACAATGCCAGCTCCTTTCCATACCACCTAATATAGTTTACGGCACATTTATCTCATACTGTTATTTTTCAATAGTTTTAGACATGTAGATTATGAAAATATTACATTGTGCATCGGTATAAAGTGGGATGGAGTGGTGTGTCATAAACTTTAAGGTAATATCATTCTGCCTTCACACATTATTTACATCCGTAAAGGTAGTAATTGCTGCAATTGTAAATAGACAGTTGTGTATCGAAGGCATCGACTGGAATGAAATTTAGTATGATGATTAATATCAAGACATCAGAACATCTCTGCACTCTCTGGTTTGTTCCTGTAGCTGTCCACAGCACGACTAAATGATTGATTCTCAGCAGGAATACGACTATTTCCTCATGCTGACCTCGATAGCTGCAGTCGGTTAAGTGCGGCCAGTATCCAGTATTCGGAAGATATGGGTTCGAACCCTACTGTCGGCAGGCCTGAAGATGGTTTTCCGTGGTTTCACATTTTCACACTACGTAAATGCTGGGGCTGTACATTATTAAGTCCACGGCCGATTCCTTCCCACTTCTAGCCCTTTCCTGTCCTGTCGTCCCGATAAGATCTATCTGCGTCGGTGCGACGTAAAGCCACTAGCAAAAAAAAACCACATAAATAACTAGTCAGGTCACCTTATTCGTGTTACACATGTTCCTGTATATATCACCTTTGGCTGGTCGAAATACTCAGTGTAGCAGCTCATATTACCAGTTTCCGTTTGGCACACTTTCACCGGAACACTGTGGATGTAGATGATCAAAACTTCGTACGAAATTGTATTTTAGTTTCCATTATAAACGCTATGAAAAACGGCTAGGATGTGGAAAGAAGCGGACGTGACATCAGTTAAAAGTACAGCATCGGCATTTTTCTGACATGAAATTGGGAAGCCACGGACCATATTCTTCAGGTCTGTCAACGGTGCGGTTTAAATCTACTGTACATAATGGTGGTGGTGGTGGTGGTGGTGGTGGTGGTGCTTACTGTTTTAAGAGGAAAAACAATGTGGCGACCATCCTCAGAGGAATTGGATCTGTGTTGGGCAACCTGTCTCTGACGTTTAATTAATTTTAATGACACAACACTAGCCTAAACAATTTACCAAATATCGCATACGTACAGATAACGTACAGGAATTTTTACATCCTTCTCCTTCTTCTTTGTATATCCAACTACAGTACCAGATTTGAACCTGTGGTCTTGGGATCATGACTGACTACACTAACTTCCATCCACAGAAGTTGTCAGAATAAATATATATATATATATGAGAATATAAAAGATAGCTGCTGCCAATATCGAGATTCGAACCCAGGCACTCCGTCCGCACCTGGTCCAATGCATACCAAAGGGAGGTTAAGTTACAAAGTAAAATTCTGTTCATTGGACTCAGGCTGGTTCTCCTACAGTCTCCAGATTTCTGGGAATAACGTGTACGTAAAATGTGAGAGCCGTTACTGGTAGAGAGAGTTCAGTTCAGGAGGCAGTAGAGTAACCCCTCCCAATTCACCTCCCATATTTCAAGCCAAATAATATTTTTTTTAAAGTTAGTTTCAACCCAAGTTTCTCGGCCCAAGTCCAGGCCATTCCCTTACCTTCCGCCCGATAGTTTATGAAACACAATTTCCGGTAAATTTACTAATTTATGGAGCACACGCTGTGAGCGCGTCCTGCCGGTCGAACAAGGTATTAACATAACAATTGTGCGAACGGCAAAGTGAGCGGTTCTAACTGCGCATATACCCGGCTGTTCTTAAGGGGAGTCAAGACTAAAATTTTGAACTTCTACAATTTAACACTTATCAAAGCCAAATGTGTAACACGAGCTCATATTAATTAGATGTAGACCCACACAAAATTTGCAGTTCAATAGTTAGTTGGTTGCAATGTTATTGACAAATAATTTTTATTTTTATACGTTGCATGAAAAATGCTCCTTGTGGCACAGTTTTAATTTTTTGGGGGCTATAATGTGGCAGAGTTGTCAAAAATACACATATATTCAAGAACAAGTCCGGATTTTGCAGTCTGGTATAAACCATTGGCTTGTACCTTTTTTCAAGGTTTTGTTATCCATTCAACAGGCAAAAGTATATTTTCGTGCAATTTCAGGAGTAAAAAATATGAAGGTAAACTTCAACTGATAACAGAAAGCAGAACCACTTTTAATTCTTGTACATATTTAAATATTCTCTGAAAATTTCAGGTGAATCCGATAAGCCAAATAGTTCTTTTTCTGTTTTTTTTTTTTTTTTTCGCTAGTTGCTTTACGTCGCACCGACGCAGATAGGTCTTATGGCGACGATGGGACAGGCAATGGCTAGGAGTGGGAAGGAAGCGACCGTGGCCATAATTAAGGTACAGCCCCAGCATTTGCCTGGTGTGAAAATGGGAAACCACGGAAAACCATTTTCAGGGCTGCCGAAAGTAGGGTTCGAACCTACTATCTCCCGAATACTGGATACTGGCCGCATTCAAGCGACTGCAGCTATCGAGCTCGGTCCAAATAGTTTTAATGTAGATAAAGATAATTGAATGTTTTAAAAAACATACTTGCTTTAAAACTCTCCTGGATTGTAAATTACTCCCTCAGGTGTATTTTTTCTCTTACGCTCAGCCTAGGCCTACTAAAAGGTATATATATAAGGTGACCGATATTTGGATCAGCACTCATTGCTGTGTATCCGCTTAACATGTCACAGTGTATTCAAGTTTGTCACCCTAGAAATTTCTATAAGGGGATTACACTGACCTTTCAGATGCAAAACAGTGCCATCGTGAATTAATGGAAAAATATGTATCAAATGAGAGATTTCAAACAAGGAATATCGTGTAGGCTTATAATAAATGACGGTGGGGAAGATACTATGATTTCGTAGAGGAAAGAGCAGGCCTATTCACTGGCAGCCATGAGTCGTGCTACTATTATAGCAAAATACTTACAAACCCCAGGGGCTAACAAGCTTTAAAAGTGGGATGGCGACCACGGGATCGAGATTAATATGGCATTGTTTTTAGACTTCAACCTGTATTTTCCCTTCCGTATACGATCATATTTGGTCTATTCTAGGCTCCTTATTAATAAGACGGCGTGAATCCTGGTGAACATTTCGTTTCCCTGCGCTGCAGTGCCTTGTCTTTCATCTAGCCACTAGTCTTCGAAGAGTCGGAACTCGCACTCCATGACATGACTAAGGTGACTACGTTAACTAAGATATTGCTAACGAGGGAACACATACATGTGTTGTACTCGGATTCGATTGAAATTTGGTAGGAATATTCTTGGGAGGCAGTAGAATGCTACGATGAAAACAGCATGTGCCCAGCGCAAGTTTAAACGCCAAAATTGAACAAATAAATAGTCGTAAAATTAGAAGTGCCGCGAGAGTATCGGGGTGTGGCGGAGAGGTAGGCAGGAGCGAAGCAGCGGACGTGAACCAACCGGGCTGTAACGAGGTGCGCCAGCAGCCAGGCAGCGTATAGCTAGCGCGCTCCCCTTAACTTCCCGATCAGATGTGCCAAACGTAAATATGAAAACAGCACATGAAACAAGTGTGCAAAGTACGATGTTTGAACAATGATGCCAATAAGGTTTGAAAAATTCACGCCTGAGTTCTTGTTACTCATTGTAATTTTTCAAACCTTATTGGCATCCTTGTTCAAACATCGTCCTTTGTACACTTGTTTCATGTGCTGTTTTCATACTTACGTTTTGCACATCTGATCGGGAAGTTAAGGGGAACGCGCTAACTATACGCTGCTTGGCTGCTGGCGCAGCTCGTTACAGCCTGGTTGGTTCACGTCCGCTGCTTCGCTCCTCCCTACCTCTCCGCCACACCCCGATACTCCCGCGGCACTTCTAATTTTACGACTATTTATTTGTTCAATTTTGGCGTTTAAACTTGCGCTGGGCACATGCAGTTTTCACCCTAGCATTCTACTGTCTCTCACGAATATTCTTACCAAATTTCAACCGAATCAGAGTGTAACACATGTATGTGTTTCCTCCTAAGTATTTCTTGGCTGATAATTGATTGTTGCAGGACCATTCAATTTCATATTAAACATGCATGGAAACTGATTTATGAAGAAAAGAAAACTAAACCCGTTTACTGGATCAAGATAAATAGTGGATGAACAAAATGGCGGGTAGTAGCAGGTGTTTTATCTGACAGGAAGAAGCCCTTTGTTGGAGTAAATTTAATGATTTACTGTTAAAAAGTGAGTTATTTAGCTAAAGGAAAAAGGCATTATTAGGGCCAGAGTTTCCATTTCTTTTTTTTTTTAAATCAATTTGCTTTACGTCGCACCGACTCATATAGGTCTTATAGCGACGATGGGCAGGAAAAATCTAGGAGTGGGAAGGAATCAGCCGTGGCCTTAATTAAGGCCCAGCCCCAGTATTTTCCGGGTGTGAAAATGCCAAACCACGGAAAACCATCTTCAGGAATGCCGACAGTGAGGTTCGAACCACTATCCCACGAATGCAAGCGCACAGCTGCGCGACCCTAACCGCACGGCTAACTGGTTAGGTAGTTTCCATTTAAGGCCAGTTCTTCTTCTTCTTCTTCATCTTATTATTATTATTATTATTATTATTATTATTATTATTATTATTATTATTATTATTATTATTAGCTTTTCCCAATCAGCCATTGTCGGCTTTTCTGGCTGTTTCCTTCGGTATTCCCTGTCTTCGAATTTGTGATTTCTCTAGATCCTTCATAACACGAGCTTTCCATCTCTTGTTTTGTTGTCCCAACACCGGCTCACCTTTAACCGACAGTCATGCGACTAGGTGTGAAGCTTATTTCTCAGAATTCATATCCAGATGATGTCTCTACCACTCAGACGCTTCTCTTGAGGATTTCCTCTACTGGAGTCACTCCCAAAGACGGATATGTGACACTGCAGTGGATTCTGTCAAGGTGGACTACCCATGAGCCCACCGCAGCATTCGCATTTCAGCAACATACAGTTTCTGCTCATCCCTCCGTTGTGGTTGCCCATCATTCAGAACCAAATAATAAAGCTGGATGTACCACCAGTTTGCATATATCTCACCTAAAATATAAGGACATCATATTGTCAGATAAAACACTTGCTACTGCCCGTCATTTTGTCCAGCTATTGTTTATCTTACTCATGACATCCGTACATCTCCATCATTCTGTACCACTGAACCAAGTTACCTGAAGGTAGACCTACTTGTTTTAATGAACACTGTTGATAGTCAGTCCTTGGATTATCTGGCTATCCATGGAAAAAGTGTAATGCATGTATTGTTGTAGCTCTGCTAACCTTTAGCCCATTTCTACCCAGTGCATCCCTCCAGTTCTTGAACTTGAAGGGCATCCACAGATTTGAAGATCACCTTCCATGGTTCCACATATTCACACCTGAAAGATGCTGGGGCTCTAAGCTTAATTAAGGCTACGGTCACTTACTTCCCAAACGTAGCCCTTTCCTGTCCCATCGTTGCCATAATGCCTGTCTATGGCGCTGCGACGTAAAACAAATAAAGAAAAAACTCTACTTATTCCTATGGAAAAATGTTTTACTGTATGCTGCCGAACATACCATGATTATTAACTAATACCATCACACTACACAAAATTGCGTTCTGTTTCATTGTACTGAACTTTTCATCCTAATTGAAATGGTATTTGGAAAGCTGTTGGGGATCTACTACTGCTACTAAAATGTTTTCATCCTTCCCTGAAGGGGGAGGCGGGCCTCTTAGACGGTGAAGCTATCTCTCAGGCCGGGAGGTTTGTTACGATGAAGGAGATGCTCGGAGGAGATGAGGGAGTTGGCGGCCGTGGTCTATGCTAAGAACTGTCCCAGAATTCGCCTTAGTGCAGGAGAATGGAAAGCCGCGGAAAACCATTCTCAGGACAGCCAACGGTGGGAACCAACCCCTCTCCGTTTTCCGAATGCAGAGGTGTAGAATCACGGCAGAGCCGCGGCCACCCCTCCTCTGCTAGCTTCGTAAGTCAGAGTGCAGAGCTGTCTGACTACGGACCAGCCGTAGCCACTTGTAAACCGAAGCCCACTTTGCAACCACCGACCTTGGGAATCTCCGATAGCTCCGTTCTGTTCTGCTAACGCTTGAAGCAAGTTAAGAAACATAAAATATTGTAATGGGACATATGATGGCTTGAAAGGGTGGCCCATAAAGTACGGAGCAAGCAGGCTTCGTAGTAAGAGTCGTGTTTCGGTAAGCTTACATTCAGAAGACGGTGGGTTTGAACCCCATCATCGGTAGAACTGAAAGTAGTTCAATTCTTACACCATTTGTATACCCTCGTTGGATCAGTCGTAGAGTACCGGATTCCAAGACCGTACGTCCAGACGTAGCAGAGTTGGCCTAATTTCTGAAGAACTGAAAATGTGTGAAGTGTACCTGCCTTCAACGCCTTGGTTAGGCAGCAGGAAATACACTGCCTACCAAAAAAACTTGAAACCCCAGAAGAAATGGTCGGTTGCCAATGAAACTTCGTAAACGTACACACCATCGGCGGGTATGTAAATGATTAGAGTTGCCATTCCGTATGACAGGTATAACGGCCACCAGAATGCATTAGTGTTGTTACGAGGCCTGGTAGAATATTCTAACGGAGGCAGCGCTAAAAGCACCTGACAGAGTTTGAAAGGGGCCTCATTGTGGGTCTACATTTGGCTGGCTGGGCGAATTTGTTCAATATTCAGATTTGTGGGGCATTCCGATGTGACAGTGGCCCGATGTCGAACTGCATGGGAACGTGGGGGCAGGCATACTGGTCATCAATACTCCACGTCTGACTACCACAAGGGAGAAACTCCGTATTGTGCACCAAGGCACATCGTAACCCCTTCACATCTGCACCTGCCATCCGAGAACATGTAGTAACGGATTGCCTGTAACATTTTGTGTCATCCCACACCTTTGGTCGGAGACTAACAGCAGCCTATCTAGGGAATAACAGTCCTTTGCGTAGACTGCCTTTAACATCACAACATAAACGGCTGCGTTTGGAGTGGTGCCGTGATCGGAAAACATGGACTGCTGATGAATTATGTCGCATTGTGTTCAGCGATGAATTACGATTCTGCACGACCTCGAATGACCATCGTCTGCGAGTATGGCGGCGATCTGGGAAGAGGTCCCATTCTTCAAAAGTTTTGATGAGGCGCAGCGGTGTTACTCATGGCGTCATGATGTGGCGAGCTATCGGGTATGACTTCAGGTGACAGCTGGTAGTCATTGAGGGAAATCTGTCGGCACAATGGCACGTCACGGTCATCCTGCATTCGTGTGTTACCTCTCATGCGACAGTATCGTGGTGCCATTTTTCAACAGGAAAATGTTCGTCCACTTGTCTCTATGAACTGTCTGCGTGATGTTGAGCTAATCCCGTGGCCAGAATTATCCCCAGATCTGTCCCTGATAGAACAATGTGGGGCCTGGTCGAACATAAACTCTGTCCCAGTGCCAGTATCCAGGATGTCAAGGACCAGTTACAGCAGTTCTAGGTCAGCTTACCTCAGGAGAGGATAAAACAGCTTTGACACCATTCTCAACCGAATCAGTGCATGCATCCAGGCCTGAGGAGGTACAACGTCATGGTGATTAGTGGGCTTGTACTGCTAAGTTCTTCGTTAATTTGACTCGATTTTTTTGTTGCCATTGATGCTTTCACGGCCAGTACTTATAGACATGATACTATATAGGCTTTTGGACTTATGCAGTTTCAATAAAATAAGGTGAAATTCTTTACGTTTCACAGAGAACTGTGCTCTGCGTCCTCAGAAGAAAATCTCGACTGTCCACGCGAAAGGCTTCTTAAACAATGAGCTTTGAAATTTAGACGTTATAATAGGAAACGAAATGGAATTTCACGTGTTCAGAGTGTATGTGATGTCATTTCAGTGATAAAAAATATGTTACGTACACATGTTATGTGACAATCTTAGACTGATTCTGATGGTTCGTCACCAGATGGCTCCCCGCATGCGGCAAAGCGCTAGCGTTCGAAGCGGAAGCTGACCGAACCATCAGAATCAGTCCAAGATTGTCACATAACATGTGCACGTAACATATTTTTTATCACTGAAATGACATCACATACACTCTGAACACGTGAAATTCCATTTCGTTTCCTCCTTCCACTCTGGGTGCTTCAAATTTTATGTCAGACGGTGTATAACTAAAGTGTTACTGGCAGGTACATACTTTTTTCGGAAATGTGCGTCTTGTTTACATGTTATGTATGTTGGGTATTCAGCCCGAAGGCTGGTTGGATCCTCAACAGGTTCACCATTAGCTGTCATAGATGGCCTAGGTGTCACTGAAGAGGCGTACTAGGGAAAGGAGGAGTGAGGTAGTTTCCCGTTGCTTTCCTCACTGAGCCAGAAGTTGCAATTGCACATCAGTCTGCCAAGCCCACTGAAATGCATGCACGAACCGACCCTATGAGTGACATTTTCACACCATTCACAGCAGGGACTGGCTGCATAAGGAATGGCATTACTAGCGTCACTCATACCTCAGCCACTTTCATATTGTCAAAGCCAAGTATAAGACTGAGACAGGTCAATGAAAGTAACAATTTTATTCTAGCCCATACCAGAAGACATAGTGCACAGTAAACACTAAATCTTGCCAGCAAAGGCCTGTTTACATGTTACTGAACTACATCTCAAAATAATTTCCTATGTTTACAAAATAATACAAAATCGAGCTATCATAAATTAAACTGAAATACTTTATCACAAATTAAACTGAAATACTTTTTCAATAAATAAATTACTCATTAAAATAAATAATAACGAATGTTATTGTTTTATCGTCCCCGGTACCTACCTTCTTTTACGGTTTTCAGAGACATCGTGGTGTCGGAAGTTTGTCCCGTAAGAGTTCTTATACGTGCCGGTAAATTTATCGGCACGAGGCTGACGTATTTAAGCCCTTCCAAACGCCACCGCTCTGAGCCAGGATGGAACCCGCCAATGTGAACTCAGAAGACCAGTTCTTTATGCTCTGAGCTACTCAGCCAAGCATTAAAATACATTGTTCAACTCGTACGATTTGGCCGCTCAAAACTTGGGATGGAGCGTGGTTTGTTGACTGCATGGCTCCTAACACAGCCTGACAATGCTTCTAATTTTCATCCTTCCTATTCGATCTCCTAAGGTCAAATCTTTTCCTTTAATATCTCCAGACGCATTAAGCTTGTGAACGTTCAGGAGTCTTCCCCTCAGTAACCATCACCACTACCTGTGGACTACTGTGACTAGCTTAACGTAAGAGTCGACTAAAAGATGTAACAAATAATAATTTTGCTTATTTAACGTACCACTAATGGCATGCATTATATTCGGATACTCCGAGCTGCCGGAAATTTGTCCTACGGGAGTTCTTTCAACAGAGCGAGTTTGATTCGCGGTGTGGGTCACGTAGTTGTCGAATAGTGTTCAGAATATAGTGGGTTCGATCCACACTGGCGGTGTCCATGCAGATACTTTATTCCATGGTTTCTCATTTTCAAACCCGACAAATGCCGGTGCTGTACCTTAATTACCGAGCGAGTTTGCCGTGCGGTTAGGAAACAAAGCTGTGAGCTTGCATTCTGGAGACTGTGGGTTCAAACCCCACTGTCGGCAGCCTTGAAGATGGTTTTCCGCGGTTTCCTATTAATTACCTTAATTAAGACCACGGCCGCTTCCTTCCCACTCATAGTCCCTTCCTATCGCATCATCGCCATAAAATCGATGTCGGTGAAACGTAAAGCAAGTAGCAAAAGAAAAACTAAGTTGTTTTAAATACCGGTAAATGTACACACACTAGCTTGGCGCATCTGAGCACTTTAAAATACCACCGGACTCAAAACACCAGTGCTATATTGTCTGAGCCAGGCAGCCCAGTGCCAAAAGAGGTGATCCCTTACAGTCTTCCAACTTGGTATGGCTGAGGATCTCGATGTTAGGCCCTTTAAAAAGCAATTATCATTATATCAGCTTGGGATTATGGAATAGTGACAACTGGCCTCCTAAGTTACGCTGGGATTCTTTGAATTTGTTCCAGACTCTTTAGCTTCATCGTATTGGTCAGTTTTTTTGCTCTCCTTCAACCCCGAAGGTAATAAGTTTGGGAGGCGTAGGGTGTCTTTCACTATCATGTTCTTTGCTGCCCTGCCCAGCGTTTTACCGATACATTCATTCCCCGATGACGAACACCCCTTTCTCTTGATAACAGTGAAGGAGAGATGGTTCACTGTAAACCATCAAAGTCTACCAAGTATGGCACTAATTCTTTATGGCATTAATCTGTAAAGGTTTTCAATAGCCTTCCTGAGCATATTCGAGAAGCCGCTAAATTACCCATCTTTAAAATCAAGCCAAGTAAAAATGTCAAGCCTATAGAGTAGTGATTTATTATACTATATCACTGCTGTTCATATTTGGTTTCTATCACTATGATACCTTCATATTATTATTATTATTATTATTATTATTATTATTATTATTATTATTATTATTATTATTATAATTCATTGTACAGTATAATATATCTTTGTCCCAGAAGCTGATGTTCTCAAATCTCATCTCTGTTGCCAAATCTAATTAATTGTGCCACGAACCTACTACGTAGGCGTAGCAGGGGGGAGGTGATACTCCCACATGGCGCTTCCCAGGTGGCGGATAGGGGGGCCCTAACCGGCTTGCCGGCGGACTTGAGGGAAATAAAATACCTCTCGCGGACCAAACACACTACCCCCTGTGGGTGGGGGACGCAGATGAAGAGAACACCCACGGTATCCCCTGCCTGTCATGAGAGGCGACTAAAAGGGGCGACAAAGGGATGATTGAATTAGAACCATGAAACTACTTTTGATTCGTACCATCACGCGGAGAACACCATAGGTTGCCTGTACTTGCGAGTAGTACCACTATATTAGGTACGAAATAGGTTTGTGATTAGTAGCAGTATAGAGCCTGGCCTGGTGGTTTTCCAGTATCCGCGCGTCGTACCCATGTGAGCAGCACCGCAGGTTGGGCGTTGCCTGTGGGTTGTACCACTATATGAGCGACACCGTGGGTCTGCGTTGCCTGTGATTAGTACCGACTATGTGAGGAACACTACAGGGCCCGTGGGACCGGCACCCGTGCCTAGTACACCTAGGTGAGGAAACTCATCAGTTTGCGTTGGCTGTAAGTGGCGCCATTGTGTGCGAAACACCATAGGTCTGCGTTACCTGTATGAAGTACAATACTTGTGAGTAGTACCATCTTGTGTGGAACACCGTGAGTCTTCGCTACTTTTGATTAGTACCCCCAACAAGACAAATACCAAGGTTCTACTTTACTCGCGACATGTACCATTCTGTGGGGCCTTAGTCGTGGATTTTGCACCTCTATAGACATCAAGCATCATTGTGCTTTATAAGTGGTCCCTTGGTCAGTAATACTATTATTCACGATCTTTTTTGTGTCTGATCCACTGTTTTTGTTTGTTTGTTTTTTTTTTGTTTTTTTGTAGGGTTCATGTCCATCCATTCATTCTTCATGACATTTTATTTTATTTTGGTCAGTGGATGAATTTGAATTTTTTGTTATTTCATTTCGTACCATTAGGGCCCGATGACCTCGATGCTAGGCCCCTTTAAACAACAAGAATCATCATCATCATCTAATTAATTGTACTGCACCATGATGAGCCTTGGCTCAGGTGCCTCTTTTGAAAAAATAAATAAATAAATAAATAAATAAATAAATAAATAAATAAATAAATAAATAAATAAATAAATAAATACCTTGCTGTGTTTACACTTCGAACAAAAATCACTTGCATTATATCAGTACATAAGCCACGTCCATTCTCCAACATAGATTATTTTATCACTACAATTTACTTGCCATTCTTAATTAAACGGATGACTGTTCTGTTTGCTTAAACCAACGCACATTTAACCTCAGTTTAATCTTACCCTGTAAGTACACCAGCTCTTGTTCCAATCCTCCCTTTGTTTCTCAGCTCGTACATCCTTTGTTCCTAACAATGCCCTAACAGCTACTATTCAAATATTCAGACCATGTAATCCGGGACCTCTCGCTACACACCAAACGATCTCACACTTCGCGGTCCTTCAGGTTAAGTACATCTCTTTGTTATTTTTGTCCGATAATCTGGTCTATTACATTCGTTGCTTTATAGTACTTCACCGAGAGTCTATAAACAAGTAAGATCCTAATTTCACTTCCCTTTAAATCTAATGGTTATAAGCCACACACCCTACAAGTTAGGCCTAATGTGTTACATACCGACCGAGCTGTATACACAATCTAGTGATTATTTATTTAATTTTTTTTTACCGAGCTCCATAGCTGCAGTCGTTTAAGTGCGGCCAGTGTCCAGTATTCGGGAGATAGTGGGTTCGAACCCCCAATGTCGGCAGCCCTGAATATGGTTTTCCGTGGTTTCCCATTTTCGCACTAGGGGTTATGGGACAAGACTAGATAGTAAACCATTTGAAACCATCTTCAGGGCTCCCAATGATGGTATTAGAACCCACCATATTCCTAATGCAATGTAAATAGGAAACATTGGCAATAAATTACTGGTACGAAATACTTCTGTGTATATGTAAATAAGCACAAAATGTAAGCACCAAAACCCCTTAAACGGGGAGCTCGGTACATACCGGCTCACTCCTAGGTGGGGAGCGATTTCCCTGATTGAAGAAAATATTTCATTACTTGATTAAAAACAATCTTAGACTATTATGAACTATTGAAGGGCCCTAAGGGAAATATTTCCTTGAATATAATGTATTTAATTGTTGGAAAATTATATTATTTTAATTTCTCAATACTTTGTACAAGAACGTACTAAGTGCTTTCACACTGTGATATCGTGGTTACAATTTACTAATAGCAAAGCTCTGGTTGTTGTGTATACACTAACTTTTACCTGAATATTTTAGGCAGTTTACTAACAATCTCTGTCGGGAAATAAATGTTTCTGTATATGTAAATTGCAGATTTACAATTCACATGTACTTAAAAGATTTACAATGGAATAAATTATAACACTCACGAAATTTTCTGTTATGTTCGTTAGCGCTTTTGAGGGATCAAGTTTATATAGCCTACCTACAATTCATAAGTGACACACACGGACTATATTACTTTACAATACAGGTAATATTTACAGTCTTCACAGTGTTATGTATTTTACAGCTGTTCATTATGATACACAAGGAAGCAGATCATGTTATATAACCTGTCTCGGCGTCGCATAATTTATATGATTACATTTCGAAACGCGATCGTTTTCTTGGTATGAAAACTTCCACCCTAGCCGCCCTTTCCATAGCAACAGATTCATCAATTGGCACTTTGCCATCAGGGGTACAAGCTTCCGAAAATTTTGCTAACAGGTCGTCAAAAACTGGATTTATCTTGTATATTTTGGGAGGAATTTGTCCATTACTCACCTCATTGTCAGAGACATGTAAAAAGCTGTGGAGGAAAATATAATAATAATAATAATAATAATAATAATAATAATAATAATAATAATAATTGTTACGGCAGAGGTGAAAAAAGGTGCGGGCTGGAATGGGTCTAACTACAAGGCCGAAAGATTAATTAAAATTTAAATAAAGGTTATATTTTCAATAGACAACAAGATTTAACAAATTTTCACTAGGTGAAATAACAATGAAAATTCAGGTACAATAATAATTTTACAAGCGAAAACACAAGTTTTAGTGGATCATTACAAGATCTGGGCTACGAGCCCCAAAATTTATAATTCCTGTGCTCTCAGCTCACAACCACAATTAACCACAGGGCAGAAAACCCCTAATCACATGGAGTACTTGCTCCCACCTAGTAATATCAAGCCTCCTAGAAGCACCTTTCAAAATACCAGAAAGAGCTGACCCGCTCTCAATCTTTCAAGCCTATTAAAGGCAATACCAGACTTTTACACATAATTACCATCGAGGCATAACTTACATCAAATGAAACGGGGGTATCTCGTACCCAACCTACTGGGCCTCAGTGGAAAAGAACAGATTAATTAAATGGCCCAAAATACCAAGGTGAATGGAGGCGTTGCTTGCACTCCTACATGAAACCTCATAAAACCTAAGGGGCACTAGGCCGATGATACAGGGGCTATTCCCAAACTAGGGAGGTGACTCGTATAAGAAAATGTTAATACATTAAGAGAAGAAAATCGGTTATGAAAACGTAGTCACCTCAAGTCAAAATGAAGGGAAGCTCGAGAAGGTAAGGCACTCTCTATCCCCGATTTACAGTTACATAATAAGAATCTTTTACATAAGCCGGCACTAAGTTACATTTTTCGAAAGGTAGGTTACATTGAAAAAGTTTCGGACCTTCCCCGAGGGCTAAACGGCTGAACTATGAAGAATTAAAGATGTTCAAAAGCCATTACCTTGTAGAAGAGCTGCAGGCGGATGAAAGAGGCGCTTCCCGCCTCCTGCTATACTTCCATACACTAAGCTAGATGTTGTACGAGTGGCCGAGAGACAAGACAATCAGCAGTTTTTATACTCTCGGGGAAGTTTCGAGACCTTTCATGAATACTTAAGACACACCCACATGCGTTTATTGGCTAACTATAATTTACACATCAAAAATTGGGGAAGAAAGACACAATTGGCTAAAAATTAATGACAGAAATTATTGATTGGCTAACTTCAAAACTGGCGGAAATAAAAGATTTATATTGCCAACCCACAAATGAAAGAACGAAATTTAGTTATAGGAAAACTTATGAGTATAAAATATCTTCAAGAAAAGTTCCATCACCAGGGTGCATGATCATAGTTTTTTGGTAGAGACATCTGTGAGATAATGTCCACACGTCTTGATAATAGTAAACAAAAACAATTCGAAATTAACACAGTGAAATCTTCTGATAAACGGTTGAATTAATTCAGTTTCAAAGTTCAGAGTTTCAGCTGTAGAGGAGTACTTTAAGGCGGAAAATTCAAATGTGCGGCGTATAGGTGTACCAACCGGTAAAATAATAATAATTATAATGTTATTGGCTTTACGTCCCACTAACTACTTTTATGGTTTTCGGAGACGCTGAGGTGCCGGAATTTAGTCCCGCAGTAGTTCTCTTGCTTGCCAGTAAATCTACTGACATGAGGCCGACGTATTTGAGCACCTTCAAATACCACCGTTCTGAGCCAGAATCGAACCTGCCAAGTTGGGGTCAGAAGACCGGCCAGCGCCTCAACCATCTGAGCCACTCAGCCCGGGGAGAAAAAATCTCTTCTGTGTCATCAGTTCATAGAAAATAGGCGTAGTGAACAAGCGAATGCGAGAAATATAGTGTCCTAATTTCGGTTTCTGTACAATCCTCTGCAGCAACGGTATGGCAATAAGAAGCTTTATTTCGTCCTTATTTGTTTGGACACAGTCTTGATCTCGACTCCTTCGTTTTATCTTACTAAACTGGGTTTTATGTGTGATTTTCTGCTGGGCATCTTTTGTCTGTTCGGCTATGTTCTGGCATATATCGTCATAAAAATAAATAAAATATTTCGCTCAGTTTTGTTCTCCGTGAAAACTCTCCCTTTACATATCGATGCAATTTTGGATCAAATCGGGACCTTCTTTGTACATGTTCAGTATAAGTTGACGAAGAACTTGCACTGGTTGAATTGCAATCAGTATTATCGTCACCACTGTCACTGTCATAATCGCTACCTGAACTGGAATTGAACACGTGCTGTCTCTTTTGCGACTGCTGAACATTCGCATCAGCTGGGCCCGAACCTCGTACATTAGAGCCTGCAGTACTTATTCCAGATATGCTCCTATCACTTACGAATTCCCCCTCGGCAGAACTTACTTCACTAATATCACTATTCTCCCCATTAAATTCCAACATTTCGTTTATCATGACTCGTAAGTCGTCTTCCTCTAACGGTGGGGACCGGTAATTCCTTTTAGAAATTTTAGCGGACAAAATGTAAGAAAAAGGATCGAATAGAACCCTAGTCTTTGCAGTTTGGACGGAAATCATCAAATGAGCCTGTATTCCGGATGCGTACGATAATAAATGGTGTGTACAGTAACTCGCGGTGAACACACACTCCAGTCGTGAAGGAAGAACTCATGACTGGGGATAATAAATCAGGTCCCAGTTCTAAAATGCCATCAGAGAGGTCTGTTCACTGTCACAATCTCTACAAATCCCTTCTACAGCAATATTATTACATCCAAGGGACGATTAGGCGATGAACTAAAGATTCAGCGCGAGGCTATTAGGCCTTAGGTTGTTCTTGCCCGGACGTAAGTTGCGTTCTTTATGATTCAACTCGTGGATGACACATTGGTCTTGGGAAAACATAGTGGAAAAAATCCACATCAGAGGGAAGACTCATCCAGAACACGCTTCTGAAAAGGAAATAAACCTCTGCAGGCAGGCAACTGAGAAAAAAATGTAATTTGAATCGGCGGATATATCCGCGTTCTCCACCGAGCAAGCGACTTGCAACCACGGATCTCGCCGCATCGCCCACCGAATAGGTTAAAAATTACTATTATAAAATAATTTACATCCCGTATGTAATATTCGTGTCACCGTATACTTTATACGTATGGTAATGTTAATCTCCGATATTTCGCGTATAACTCGAAAAGGCGAAGGAAAGAAATGTATTGTGACAGTGAACAGACCTCTCTGATGGCATTTTATAACCGGGACCTGATTTATTATCCCCAGTCATGCTGCAAACTGCGCTCGAATGGTCGTTCTGTGAATGTGTTCCCACCATGCTCCTACCTGCAGTGCCAAGTGACCGCAAGTGAATTGGGGAAGGGGGAGAGGGGGTACGGCTCCTTTGTGCACTGGCACACCGGAGTTGCGCTCTTAGCGTACACATTCCTGACAGGTCTGCATTAGGGACTAACTCAGAAATTAAATTGTTAAACATATACCAGAAATAGGAGTGTCTTTACCAACAAATACATGGATATCATGCAACTAGCCAAATAAACGAAGTCACTTCCCCGTGTTAATAAGTGCTAACGCATCAGTTACGATAACTTAGTAGCCTGCAGCACATTAACGGCTTATAATTTTCTATAACGTAATTGCAGTTCCAGGCGAATAGACATGATTGCCTGCATGAACAAGCAAGGTCTCATAGTAGACCCGATTATCAGGTTTGAATACCCTCTAGGCCAGCCTGAAGAAGTTAACAATGGTAGGGCCTAAGGGGATATATATAACGGGCGATCGAAAAGTTTCCGTTCGGCGGCCATTGAGGAGACTCATAATAACAATCTCATCGTCACCCCTATCAGCAATAAATACATTCCCATCATCCTAAGCAAGTTTCAACACACTGGTATCCCCTCCCCTATTTTAGTCAATCCCGTTACCAACTCTTTAAACTATCCCGACCTCTCTTCTGCAGCCACTCCCACCCCTACAACCTCCGATACCAGTACCCAAACAGTCAATCGTTCCAAAAGCAAACTAACCCAAACCACAACTATCAAAACCCACTTCCAAGTAGTAGAAACAAAACCCTTCCCCCACTACCACTACCACCCCCAACCCCCTCACCACCTACCCAGTCCATCCACGTCCAAATCAACCCTCCACCTACACAAACAGACACGGGTTCTGGGCCTGATGACCCATTACCTATCACACAAAATAACACTACACAGACTAGGAGCAGGCGTAATAAACTTGCCCCTAAGCCCACTACATCTACCAATACAGTCACCCAGACACGACCTCGCACATTCCCCCAATCCTCACTCGTCACAATGTGCTTTAATTGCCTGAAGCTAATCCACACCGCTGCAACCTGCACGGAACCCACCCGCTGCAATAGGTGTGGCGGTTCTCATCGCCACACAAATTGTACGGTGCCTCGAGACCAGGCGAAGTGCGCCAACTGCCAAAGCAGCCGCGCGGCTTCGTTTCCTGGGTGCCCTTTCATCAAGCGGGCAGTTATGGCACACTATAAACATGCACAACTTCTAAACACTCACAACAAACCTCCTCCACGCCAAAATCTTAAAATTCCACCCCCGAATACCTGCCCTCCCACCACGGTCATCCCTTCCCCTCAGCTCAGTCAAGACACCTCAGGAAGATCCACTAAGTGAAGACACTATCTCAGCTGGAAGGAAACTGCTTTTATCAATTGCAGAGGCAAAGAAAGATGCTTGGATCAAACTTATGGAGGAAACTGACATGTCAAGGGATAGCCGAAAGGCTTCGAAGCTTCTCAAACGACTTAGCAACGATCCAACCAAGGGACCAGTCCATGCAAATGTTACGGCAAACCAAATCGCAAATCAGCTTGCCATCAATGGGAAAACAAATCACCCAATAAGGAAGATGGAACATAATATCCTAAAAAGCGAGGTAATGAAGTCCAGTAACCTGTCCCGGCCATTTGAAATAACGGAATTACAGAAAGCGATTCAATGCGCCAAAAATGGAAAAGCGGCAGGATTAGATGATATCACAATAGAACAAATAAAGTTCAACCACACAGGCATGGCTTTTAAAATTCTTCAACAACTGCTTTACTTCCCTAAAAATTCCAAAAATATGGAGAAAATCCAAGGTGATCGCATTTCTGAAACCTGGAAAGGAACCTTCGAACCCTAAAAATTTCAGACCAATCTCCTTACTCTGCCACCTATACAAAATAATGGAAAGAATGTTGCTCAATCGCTTAATGGGAGTAGTAGACCAAGTCCTAATCCCTCAGCAATGTGGCTTCCGCCCAGGAAAGAGTTGCACAGCACAGGTTTTACATCTAACCCAGCATATCGAGGACGGGTTTGAAATGAAGAAGATTACTGGTGTGGCTTTTGCGGACCTCTCAGCCGCCTACGATACAGTAAATCACAGGATATTATTACATGAACTTTATAGAATGATTACAGACATCAAGGTAACCAAGATGATAGCTACTCTCCTGGAAAATCGTCGCTTTTTTGTCGAATTCCAAGGACGCCGAAGCAGATGGAGGAATCAAAGGAATGGACTACCTCAAGGCAGTGTACTGGCTCTTATTCTTTTCAACATCTACACTAATGACCAGCCTTTACCAGAAAATACTAAAAGCTTTATCTATGCCGATGACCTTGCACTTACTACTCAAACTGATACCTTTGATGAAGCAGAGATCTCTTTAACTGCTGCATTAGAAGAGCTAGGTACCTATTATGAGAAAAACCAACTCAAACCAAATCCAGCTAAGACTCAAATCTGTGCGTTCCATCTGCGGCATGCGCAGGCCTCTCAGAAACTCAAAGTACTATGGAAGGGGAACTTACTGGAACACTGCTTTACACCAAAGTACCTGGGAGTTATGCTGGATCGCACATTAACGTATAAGAAACATTGCCAAAACCTGAAACAAAAGATAGCTGCCAGAAACAACATTCTACGAAAGTTATCAGGAACAAGTTGGGGAACACAACCACAAACAATTAGAACATCAGCTCTAGCTCTATGCTATTCTGCAGGAGAATATGCCTCCCCAGTTTGGTACAGGTCAGCTCATACGAAGCAGGTCGACATAGCTTTAAACGAAAGCTGCAGGATCATCACTGGATGTTTGAAACCTACACCCACTGAGAAGGCCCAACTTTTAGCTGGTATTGCTCCCGGTGAGATTCGTAGGGAGGTAGCAGCTAACAAAGAAAGGCTCCAGGCATCTTCTTCAGAAGCACATCCTCTCTATGGATACCAACCAGCCACACGGAGGCAAAATCTAGGAAAAGTTTTCTCCGCACATCAGTTAACCTTGAGGGGAAAGCAGAGAATGCTAGAGTCACAATGTGGAAAGAAAGAATCCACCACCTTTCCAACTGGATAGAGCCAAAGGAAAGTCTTCCATGTGGACACCAGGAGAAGTGGACAGTATGGAAAGCCCTTAACAGACTCCGTACAGAAGTCGGCAGAAGCAAAGTAAACTTGCGGAAGTGGGGCTACTCAAGTGATTCATCACTTTGTGATTGCGGAGAGCAGCAGACGATCCAACATCTATGTCAGTGTGTTTTATGTCCTTCAATGTGCACTATGAAAGACTTGATTGCAGCCTCCCCCAACGCTATTGACGTCGCCCAATACTGGGCAAGCATCATCTAGCTCTCGAATATTGTTGCTCTATCTGTGATTGTATAATAGACTTGTATATTTGTATAGTAGGAATGTAGATATCTTGTTGCTTTTTGTTAAATATCTATAAGTAAAGTTAATACTTCTGACACGAATAAAGAAGAAAGAAAAGAAGTCAAGACACCTCCACTTTCCTCCTCACACTACTAAGCCTACTTTCTCCGCACCTCTCACTCCCTGCACACACTATGCCAAGCCGGCAGCTTATCATGCACCAACCCGCCCCGCCAAGCAACAAAACACCCCGCCAAGAAATTAACTCCTCATTTGCTACCAACGCAATCCCTGACCAGTCACCCTCTCCCCTCCCGGCAAGTCGCCTGCCAACTCGCACCTTCCTCCGCCCCCACATCAACATTCCAACATTCCTCGTCCGAAAGCATTGTTTAGGTACATAATGCTTCATGAAAGTTAAGCAACACTGGGCATGGTCACCTACTGGATGAGTGACCCTCCGTCTGAAACTGCTAAACTCATCTCCGTCTCAAGAGGACCTTGGACTCCGACACAAGAGCTCCAAGGTCCCATCGGAACAACCACCCCCTCAAGAGGGCGCAGGTCATATTCTGACCATTCCAGAATGAATCAACAGCACCGGCCACAAAACAAACAGTCAAGCGGAGGAAAGAAGAACCTTCGGAATTAACGCTCAGAGCCTAACAGGGGCTGATAGACTAATATTCTCACGCTGCAGCGCCTGCCTGCACCAACGTGACGGTACCTCTCTCTCTCTCTCTCTCTCTCTCTCTCTCTCTCTCTCTCTCTCTCTCTCTCTCTCTCTCGTTCGACAGCCTTACAGTCCTGAATCTGGATGACAATCAGCACTGAGGCACTCGTCCTACTGACCCACCACGTTGAAGATCCCTGTGTGGTAAAACTCCGTGTCCTGCTGCGTGACGAAGTTCGTGGACGGGGCGAGTGGCTCGTACAGTTGACGTGCTGGCAGGTTTGAATCCTGACTCAATGCGATGGTATTTGAAGGTGCTCAAATACATCAGCCTCGTGATGGTAGATTTACTGGCACGTAAAAGGAACTCCTGCTGGACAACATTCCGACACTTCAGCGTCTCCAAAAATTATTATTATTATTATTATTATTATTATTATTATTATTATTATTATTATTATTATTATTATTATTATTATTATTATTATTATTATTATTGAAGAAGTCCGTAACCACCTGCTGCACATCCTCGTCCGACAGGAAGCGTCGTCCCTTCAAGGTCTTTTTGAAGGGACCGAAGGCGTGCTAATCGCATGGGGAGAGATCAGAACTATAGAATCTTATCGCCTCATCCACCGCCCGCTTTTTGTTGTCCGTAATGGATAAGGCTGGCCTCCGAAATCGATCTGCGTCTTGTGTCGAAACGCGACCCACACAGAACTTCGTGCACAATTCCACAATGGTGGTTTTCGAAAAACATGGCATCCCACACACAGCCTTCATTCTCCAATGGATATCCACCTGTGCTAGTCCTTCGGCAGTCAAGAACAGAATAACAGCACGCTGGTCCTGTTTGGACGGATTTGGGAATAACGTTCACGTGGCCGCATTTAACGCACGCATCTCTGCACGACACAGCTGCCACACTAATCCCTTTGCATACATGTACACCCGCATCGGGGACGCGCTACGTTGCATGTCCGCTGCAGCAATGCCCTCAGTCGGAATCCTTGTAATCACGCGTTATATAATTTTACGTCTCCTTACTATAAAGGGAAATATCATCTTGATGAAACCGAGGTAACAGACCTCATGCTTGGACCTCGTGGTACACTTAAGGAAATGAAAATTGCAACACCATGAAGGCATTGGTCGCTTGTGTTGATTTTCAAGATATGGAACGATGCCATGTAGGTATGTAAACGATCAAAGTTTCAGACCCATTGGATTGTTGCTACAGGTCTCCCCACATGATTGGTCGCGGAGGAATCAGCTCCAGTATACGGACTCTGGTGTAGCGTAGTTGACTTGCAGTCTATGCAGTGAAGTGTTCCCCGTCAAACATGCCTCGACGACAGAGAAGAGCACGCTATCAACAACTGTCGCCGTTTGAGAGGGCTCGGATAATTGGGCTATGTAAGGCTGGATTATTGCTAAGGACTGTCGCTGCACGTGTTGGCCGACAGACATCTACGGTACAACGTGTATGGCGTTCCATTGACCCCACAACATCGACGTGTAAGGCTGGCCTGGTGTCGAGAAAGATCGACGTGGGTCGACGAATGGCATAGGGTCGTCTTTAGTGATGAATCGCGCTTCTGTCTTGTCCGCAGTGATCGCCGGAATCGTGTGCGCCGACGTACCGGGGAGAGGGGCCGCCCAGATCTTATTGTCGAGAGGCACACAGGGCCAACACCAAGCATTATGGTCTGGGGAGCTATTGGCTTTAATGTGAAATCACAGTTAGTGCTTCTTGAGGGCATTATGACTGCTCGACAGTACGTGGATAGGGTACTCAATCCAGTGGTTGTCCCTATGATGGCGAACATTGCTAATGGGATGTTTCAGCAGGACAATGCCCGGATTCACACTGCACGCATCTCCAGAGAAGCTCTCCACGACATCACAACCTTAGAATGGCCCGCCAGATCCCCGACCTCAATCCTATTGAGCATGTGTGGGACATAATGGGTCGACAACTGGCCAACCGTCCTCAGCCACCCACAACTCTGGAACAACTGACCCGTGCACTGCAACAAGCATGGGCCACAATTCCTCAGGAAGCGATCCAAGTCCTTATTGACTCCATGCCTCGACGAATGCATCAATATATTGCAGCTCGTGGTGGGCACGTCCTATATTGATTTTTATCCAAACTTGCGGTCATAGGGACCTGAATGTGTAATCATCGAATCACAACCGAACACTCGTCCTGCATGTTCAATTGCAGCAATGTAGCACCACTCTTTCTTGGTGTTGCAATTTCCATTCTCTTCAGTGTACTATGCCAGCCTTCTACATCAAGTTCTGGAAACAGTTCACTTTATCAAAGGACAGAATTTCGGACATCGGCATATCTACAATACGCGGTTCAGTGGGAATAGTCCGATCTCACATCTAAAACCTGCGAACGTCATTTATAATCCATATTTTGGTTTTTTACCCTGCCTTCAATAATGTACGTTAGTTCTCAGATTTGTAGCGTTACATGTTTCATTTGCCTTTTGTAAACTTTGTGCATTGTTGGTAGCCCGTGCATACAGGAAGTTGATGGCTTATATCATATTTTTCTCTAACATGACTTTTAATTCCAGAAAGTAAGCTCACCGGCAAAAAATGAGTCACCCTAGTGCGCAGGCACCGATACAGATGCCTGTACAGATGGCGTAGAGAACGAGTTCCGAGCTCAAACGCACACGCACTGTCTCTACGAGAGCATAAGGGAGTATCGATCAGTGGCATACTGATGTTTCAAGCGGACAGTGTAGGCCCTACGTCAACAGGGTAGATGTAAGGATGTGACAGAGTGGCATAAAGGGGCAATCGTGTTTGGCCGTACCCATATCCATACGGTGCGTGAAGGCCCTCGATTTGTCGATGTTTCGCAGCGGAATGTTCAACGTGTCTGTAAGCAGTGGTATACTATACGTGGCCACGAAACACGATGTTGGAATTGTGGTCGGAAGAAGATCCTGACTGAGAGAGATCGGAGAATCCTTTCACGGCTTGTGAACGAAAATCGCTTCCAAATCCGACAGGAATTGCTGCAAAAAGTGAATGAAGGTCCATCCCAACCTCTTAGTGAGAGAACATTGCGACGGGAACTACATGCAATGAATATTGGGAGTTGGTCACCTTGCAAGAGGCCATTGCTCATAAAGCTGCACGTCTTCAATGGGCTAGAAATCATCGAACGTGGACAGTAGCTCACTGGATGAACGTAATGTGGTCTGACGTATCACGTTTTGCCTGTATTCCAACGACGCACCACGGGCCAAATGAAGTATTTCATCCTGGATATGTGCAAGTTCAGGTTCATGCCGGAGGTGGATCTGAGATATTTTGGGGGTGTTTTTCGTATAATTGATTGGGCTCGCTCTCTGAAGTGATCACTAACATGAACCAGCATGTTTACTTAAACATTCTGGATGATCAGATGTTGCCATTCAATCAGTATCTGCATGATGAGTTACTTATGCTATTGATTCCCCGAATTTTCAAGATGACAACAGCAAAGTTCATCGGACTGGATGCATTTATGACTGGTTTTATGAGCACTCCCCTACCCTATTACATCTCGACTGGCCTGCAAAATCACCTGACTTGAATCCCATTGAAAATGTGTGGGACATGTTGGAACAGTGGGTAAAACGCCGGCATCCGCATCCCCACAATTTGATGGAACTGCGCGATGAAATCCTCGTTGAGTGGCTTAACGTTGATGCGACGTACATGAACAACCTTGTGCACTCACTAACTAGCCGAGTCTAGGCGGTTATCGAGTCCAAAGGCGGAGATACATGGTGTTAAATGATGCTTGTATGATTTCTCCAGGAGTGACTAATGATTTGTCCGGTGACCTTATGAGTCAATTTCGATGACATTTGAGGGAACCAATCTCTGCTTATTATTACACGTAGATTTTTTAAGTTGGCGATTTTGGCTGCCGGAGGCGAAGGAAAAAGTCCCTTTAGTGTATTAAAGTTTTGTTTTATTCCTCGAGCATTGTTCAGTAGCTCTATCATGCTATATTATTTTCTATTCAAGATAAAATCACCTTCAGCCCCTCCAAATAAGACTACACGCGAACATCGAGTAGCTGATTGGACTGCCTCTCGCTGTTTCACTGTCAGTTAACGGAGAACTGACTAAGATCTGATTACGGGTTGATAATCAGATTACCGAGCCTTGAGTCTCCACTAATGGCTAGAGACGGAGCATGCGATCAGGTTGGACTCCCCGACCAATTACCAGATCATTTCCTGCTCTCCCAATCCCAGTAAGCAGGTATGATTGATAGATCAGGAAATTCGAGCAAGCGCCGGTGTTATTTATTACCCTATTTTAATATTTGAAAGCTGTTAGTATTCAAAGAATTTGAAACCTTCTTCTTCACAAATGTGCACCTAGGAAATACGTCTGTAGGAGGAATTAGCGTCAATTTTCTTCGGTTCAGTTTCTTGATTTCATGGTTCTTATTTATATACATGATACTGTTGACCTTTTTCGTGTAATAGGAGCGAAATTATTCCATTCGCTTGTCTCAAATGGCGAAATACTAACACATATCATGTCTATTTTATTAAATTATCTTCTACGCTCTTCTTGTATTGACTTGTTAAGCAGTACAATTCTTCCTTATATTCACAATGCGCAATTTTGGTGTTTTCTATTACTATTATTATTATTATTATTATTATTATTATTATTATTATTATTATTATTATTATATCTCTTTTCCCATTCCTTTTGCGGCTCTGGTGTGAGCTGTCGCACATGTAATCATGGCCCTGTTTCAAAGTCGGATGCCCTTCCTGACTCCAAATCTATGTGGAGAGATGTGTATATTATCGCATGTCTCGTGTTTTGTAGTGGTCAGTAATGCAATATGTGTAAATGAAGAGGAGAATATTAGGAGACGAACACAGGCACCCAATTCTCGAGTCCGAGGAATTAATCAGACGCGATTAAATCCTCGACCCAGCAGAGAATTGAACCTGGGGTCTTCTGAAGTGAAGGCCTCGACGCTCAGCCGGGGAAACAGATTCTCAGATTATTATATTATCATATGGAAATCTGCTTCGCCGGATTATATATAATGAGCCCATCTTATTTATTTATTTATTTATTTATTTATTTATTTATTTATTTATTTATTTATTTATTTATTTATTTATTTATTTATTTATTTATTTATTTATTTATTTATTATGGCCTCTGGGGTGGCCTGGTGGAGGTCTTTCAGGTAGACGATCTATAGGTGACCTAGGAGTCTATGAGGATGGGGACCTACCTAAGATTAATTCTAATGATTAACGCCCAGATCACGAGTCAGAGGAATTAACCAATGGAGGTAAAATCTCCGACCCAGCTTGGACCAAAGGCCGGCATGATAACCATATAACCATCAAAACGTCGACTCCGATCGAAGTAGCTGATTTATGACGGTCAGACAAAATTCTCCGCTCTCCACCGATCAATACCAGTGACAGGTGCGAGTGACTGACCCACTATTATTATTATTATTATTATTATTATTATTATTATTATTATTATTATTATTATTATTATTATTATTATTGTTACGGAGGTTTCCGTGGTAGGTAGAGGTGAAAGAAGGTGCGGGTGTGAATAGGTCTCCAGCTACGAAAGCAAAATTAATTTAAAATTTAACAAGGTTATATTTTCTTTTCAAAAACAAAGAAATAACAAGCATGGCAGGTACAAAGTAGCAAATCAAAAAGGGTAGTTACAATATTTACAGGAATCGGGCTTCGCGCCCTGATTTTACACAGCTTGGGCAATCAGCTCAGTTTTACCCCAAACACGAGTTTTAACAGAGGGGCAGAAAACCCCATTCATACCTAGGAGCCCTTGCTCCAAATTACACAGAGAAGCCTCCACGAGGCATACAACACTCACTTTTCAAAAGAGCTACTCGCTCTCAAAATTAAGCCTCTCCCAGGCCACACCGAACTCCACCTTCAAGTTGTCCTCACTGGACATAGACACAGGGGTAAAATACCCAACCTACTGAGGTCTATTAAAAAAAAGGGCAATTACATGACCTCTAAAATAACAATTTGAGAGGAGGCGATCTTGCACTCCTAATACACTTGTTTTTAAAAACCTAATCTGGCTCTAGGCCACTAATGCAAGGGCTAATCCCATACTACCGAGGTGACTTTAGAAAAGAGCAATTTGTTTTACATTAACGAAGAATAGGTTGAGAAAATAAGTTCACCTCAAGACAATGTGAGTGGGAGCTCGAGAGGGTTAGCACTCCCTATCCCAATATGCAGCTTAAAAGAGAATAGAAGAAAAGATCGTTACATTTTAGGAAAAGGTTACATGGAGGAACGCTTCGCACCCGCCCCGAGAGTTAAACTGCTGAGCTAGCAAAGAAAGAATTTATTAATCGGCCATTACCTTATTGATGACCGCTGCCGAGGAAAGAGGCGCTTCCCGCCTCCTGCTATGTACTTTATACACTGAAAGATGGAACAGAAGTGGCCCGGAGACCCTAAGATCAGCAGTTTATATCCTCTCGCGGAAGGTTCTAGGCGTTAGGGGAATTAAAACACCCTCCCACAAACTTTTTATTGGCTCGGGTACAGAAACATATCCAAGTTGGGGGAAGATACATCGGATTGGTCGGAAATAACTCAAAGAAATTCAGGATTGGTTAAATGCAAAACAAGGGGAAAGAGAGGGGTATACAGCCAACTTAAACAATAACTGAAAAAAAATTTAGCAAAGACAAACATTTGAAATAAAAATTTCTCCAACAAAATAGTTCTTTGACTTCGCACTAGGTTGCACTATTGTTGATCTTCAGTAGTGTCCTCTAGAAGAGAAAGTTCACACTTCTTACTTCAAGCGAAACAAAACCACATCAAAAATGACACAGTTCAAAAACTCAAAATTTTCCACGTGGTGACATCTTCTGAGAAAGTAGAGAATTAATAGCGTAGATAAAGTTCAGACTTCCTCCAGCAGAGGAGTTTCAACAGGCGCACATTTTAAATTAGCGGAGTGGAGGTGTACCGCCCGGTACAATTATTATTATTATTATTCCACACTAGGAATGAATGTGCACTAGGCTATAATAACTGCACGAAATTATTGAATTATTAATGTGTTATTGCGAATTAAAAATACTTCAATAGGGTGATTTGAAGGGAGGGCAGCTCGCATATTATCACGTTATTGTTGCCATTGTAATAATAATTTCGTGTGGCTATTTCTAGCTTGGTGCAGGCCTTGTAAGGTACACCCTCCGACGAAGGTGGCTAGCGTTTGCTCTGTATGAGAAATTGCGTGATCATTTGGCGGATGACAGTCTTACGTGTGATATATGAGTTGTAAGGACTTTGGGAACTGTACAAGCACCCAATTCCAGAAGCAAGGGAATCAACTACTGAAGATTAAAATCGCTCGACCTGGCCGAGAATCGAACTCGGGGTCCCGATGACCGAAAACCAAGATACCACTCAGCCATAGATACCCTCCCATTTTCAAATATATCGGGTATTCGCTATGTGATAATATTTCAGCTTAGAACTCTGACCACCGGGTGAGTTGGCCGTGCGGTTAGGAGCGCGCAGCTGTGAGCTTGCATCCAGAAGATAGTGGGTTCGAACCCCACTGTCAGCAGCCCTGAAGATGGTTTTCCGTAGTTTCCCATTTTCACACCAGGCAAATGCTGAGGCTGTACCTTAATTAAGGCCACGGCCGCTTCCTTCCCATTCCTAGGCCTTGCCTATCCCATCGTCGACATAAGACCTATCTGTGTCGGTGAGACGTAAAACAAATAGAAAAAAAAAAGAACTCTGGCCGGAAAGGTTCTGTCATCTCAGGTTCTGTATTGCATGAACAAAGAATTTTTGTCCTAAGTGATACATGTGCTGCTGGTCAGTATTTCTTTTTCTAACATTGTCACATAGCGGTATTTCAGGGCTCAAAGACCAATGTAGGCTTGCATGTAGGAGAATGTAGGTCCAAACTCAATCGTTAGCGACACTGAATTGGTTTTCCGTGCTTACCTATTTTCATACCAGACAAATGCCATGGTAAAACAATAAAGCACAGATTAAATGAAAACCGAACACCTTCCATAACACACATTCCACGCGAAAGGTGGCAACACTCTTGTTACCTATCGCTGTGGTAGGAGAACTGGATAATGACAACTCCAGTTCTGAAGGTTTCATCATCCAGCAATTAGATTTGAGACCAACGAAAACCTGCCAGAAGATTTCGATACGGAAAAAATAAGAATTTATGAAGAAACTGTGGACTTCTATAAGCAAAAGTATAAGCTCTTATCCATCTCTGTAATCGGCTTGATGTTGGGTACTCCAGAAACCATACCTAAACTTTTTGTGAACTTCTGCAATATCTTTGGGATGATCTATAGCGTCGCCATTACCACACTCAAGAAGTCGATCATGATATTCAAGAACCATTCTTGCGGACCTGAAATGTTTGACGTGCCTCACTCTTTTGTCTACTCTTGACTTCATACTGTCTCGTGTATCTACTGTATCCATTATTGTTGTTACGGGGGCTCTTTGTCCTTGGACAACCTGCAGCTGTTGGAAGAAGATTGTATAATAAATAATTTGTTGGGTTATGTCTTTGTTGGTGCGCGGACTTGTCTAGTGTGTTCTTCCAGCTGTGGAAATGGAGGCAAGCAAAGAAGAGCAGAGAAATGTGGTTCGTTTTCTGGTGGCTGAGGGTGCCAGAGTATGCGAAACTCATCGTCGCATGCCTGCTGTGTATGGCGAACACTGTATGTCCATGTCGAGTGTGCACGAGTGGGATAGAAGATTCCGAGAAGGGCGCATACCACTACCCAGGACAGGGCCATCCAGCCATTACTCCTGATGTGACAGGGCGGATTGTTGGCCTTATCGACGAAACACAGAGGAAGAAATTCGTGTTCATGTAGGCATTAGCCATGGCTTCGTGCAGGCCATTATCAAAGATCACTTGCATTTCCGCAAAATTTGCAAACAGTGGGTTCCACATCAACCGGCGAAGGCCACGCTTCATCGATTTGTTTGCAAATCACTTCAACATCTTCCGTACAGCCCGGATCTTTCACTTTGTGATCTTGACATTTTTTACATTCGTGGACGTCGGTTTCATTCGGACGAGGAAGGAGTAATGGCTCGGTGGTCCGTCCTGGGCACTGCTGTGCGTCCTCATCGGAATCTTCCTTGCCACTTGTGGATCCGTGAGCGACCTACCACTTTCTACAAAACTGGAACTGATCGTCTTGTCTCCCAGTGGGATAAACGTATTAACGCTTTTGGGCAATTACTTTTGAATTTAAAAGAATATATGGTCACGTTGTAGCAGGTGTTCGGTTTTCATTGGACTGCGCCGTATATAATTACGCCATAGTAACTACCTTCGCAGTCCAAGCTCTTTTCCATTCTGTGTCAGCGGATCATTGAATTACTATCAAAAGAAAATAAAATGAAATGAAATGAAATGAAATGAAATGAATCGTCAAATGGAGTAAGGTATTATCACATTCATTGAGTTAATTTTCTGACGAAGTGAGTTAGCTGTGCGATTCCGATCGTTTAAGTGTGAACTTGCATTCAGGTAATGGTAGCTTCGAATCTCACCGTCGGCGGCCTTCAAGATGCTTTACCGCACTGTTCCATCTTCACACCAGGCAAATGCTAGGTCTGTACCTCATTTAAGGCCACGGTCGCTTTCTTCCCATTCCTAGCGCTGTCGTATCCCATCTCCACGATAAGATCAGTTTGAATCGGTGTGACGTAAAATCAATTGCAAAATACATAAAACGGAACAACACGACAACAAGCTGTTTATCACGCAACGAATGTGTATAGAGCAGCCTTTATATTGCCTTTGGTCTCCTCCGATGTCTCACAATTAGCGTTGCGGCTTCTGGTGGTATTTTTACTGTATTATTATAATAATAGAACGCCCTGATGATATCAACTGCGTAGCCACTCAATTTCCATCCGGAGAACTGAGGATCGAATTCTGGTCGATCCTGAGTCGATACCTTCATCTCGAAAATTACGTGATCAGTAAGGGATTCCTATCTTAAAGCCCCGACCTAAACTCAACTGGTGCCTCTAGTGATTATAGAAGTACATAGGATAAAATAAATAATAATAATTATTATTATTATTATTATTATTATTATTATTATTATTATTATTATTATTATTATTATTATTTTAACGACCTGTGGCAGCAAGTATACGGCAAGCTGAATATTTCCTACATAATAATATGTGATGGTCTGGTGCCTCGGCAGAAAAATCATTGTAGCTCCCTTAAGTTCAGAGATTCCCTGTTTCTATTCCCAGCTGGGTCGGGGGTTTTAGCAGAATATATATACCATATCCGCACAAAGTCAGAAAGGACACCTGGAGGTAAAACTGGGCCAGAATGACTCAGATAGTGTCCTTGATCCTACTGAGAGATGAAAAATGCGGCAGAGAAAGAAATATTATTATTATTAGTTCATTTCATTAACTCTTAAAAATTTCACTATATTATAATTCTAGCTGCTTCAATATATACGTGAATCGTATGTGGATGTAGTATCATTTATATTGACTTTAAACTCCTCAAATATCAAGAAGTAATGTATCACGATTAGCTGTGTGGCTAACAGAGCTTCTGGAGGTATTAATAACTCCCAGAGAGGCTAAAGGCTAGTAGAAAGGACATTAGTATAGGATTACGAGGCTGGTCTAACCGCTCGTCTTTTGAGTTCAGATTAGTTCGCTGTTGATCTTCAGACTAAGGGAAGTCCATGTAAAGCAGTAATTCCCCGTGTTCACGTGACTGCTAGGGATTCAGATATAGCAGTCAATAGAAGACTGGAAACGCTGAGCATCTGTGTAGAGAAGATTTCGAAAAAATGTTTAATTATAATGTATTACATTTATATTCTAATACATTCAATAGGATTCTGATACATAATAATAATAATAATAATAATAATAATAATAATAATAATAATAATAATAATAATAATAATTTATTGAACAGTGACTTGGCTGAATTATCAGCGCAGCAGTCTTTGGTTCAAAGAATACTAGGTTTGATTCATACAAGGGCTGGAATTTAAGCTACGTCTGGTTAATTCCTTCAGTCTGGGAGTAGGTAGTTTTTAAATATAGGCAGCTCTTCATGTATACAAAATATACCACACTTCCAACCACCGGGGAGATAAGCAATACGAAGGCAATTCGGCCATAAAACTCAACCAAAGCCACATGTGCTATACAGACCACATCGGAATATAAACATAAAGTGGAAACAGAAGAAGAATAAGAAGAAAGAGTGGCAAAAGTGTGACTAGATTCTTTCCAAACCCATTTTTGGAGCTTTTACCTTCGCCCTCTGGGAGCCTTGAACTTGGCAGCGTAGGATGACAACCAAGAGAATCGAAGGAGTGTCTAGTATTGTTTCCACTCTTTTCTGCCAGCCTTGGTTCCTTAACGAAGAAACACAACTGTGGCGACCATCCTCTGTTAACACCAATCAGAGAGAAATAAATTGAAGGGGTACGCAACTTCGAATAAGGAAGGTATCAGCCAAAAGAATGCAAAGGCCGTGAAGGGCGTGGAAATGAAAGAATCCCAAGAGGAAGCGTGCCTGCCTCTTACCCGGAGGCCCCGTGTTCGATTCCCGGCCAGGTCAGGGATTTTTACCTGGACCTGAGGGCTTGTTTCGAGGTCCACTCAGCCTACGTGATTAGAATTGACGGTGAGATAGCGGCCCCGGTCTCGAAAGCCAAGAATAAAGGCCGAGAGGATTCGTAGTGCTGACCACACGATACCTCGTAATCTACAGGCCTTCGGGCTGAGCAGCGGTCGCTTGGTAGGCTAAGGCCCTTCAAGGGCTGTAGTGCCATGGGGGAGATAAGGGCTCGAAAACGTAATAATATCGGGGTCGGTAAAGTTGACTAAGAAAGGTAGGATAGGATAGATAAAAAAGAGGAACCTGACACAAGTAAGTGGAAGGAATGCCGGGACTCATCTAACGGCCCCGTGGCCGCCAAGAACGCTCCAAAGCTAAGAGCCGTTAAGCCCCTGTTAGTCGCCTCTTACGAAAAGCGGGGATTTCTGAGCATCTGTTCGCAGAAGGTTGAGGACCATTACAGTTGAAATTCAGGCGACGAACTATTAGGTAATCGGAGGTTCCGCGCGTATCGCTTGTATGTTTTCTTCTATTTTATGAGTTGTACCAGACTGCATTTGTCATTTTCGAAGATGCGGCAGAAATAGGTTGTTTTCCTGTGGTTTGCGGGAGTTTAGACTTCACAAGATTGTTTTGACACGACAGAGTACCTCCTTCAAAATGATATCATGGGGTCGGTTGGTCGGTCGGTTTATGGAGGAAGTCTTTAGTGGCCATCCTGCGACACCGTAAAATAGCACTGGTAACACACAACACTTCACCACACACAAACTAGTTTCGAATCAGAATTCACGGTTGCACTTAACACGTTTCAAATTCTGAAACACGTTTCTTGCAATGTCAACTACAATATTTGGATCCCGTTCTCGTGTTAGCCACCATTCTAGATATTTGAAATTTAACTCCTTTTCAATGATGATGATTGTTACGGAGTTTTGTGGATGTGCAGAGGTGAAAGAAGGTGCGGGGGTGAACAGGTCTCAAAATACGAAATTAAAGTTAAGATAAAATTTAACAAGGTTATATTTTCTTTTCAAGATTAAGAAATAACAAATAGAACAGGTACTCTAGTTGTTTTTTGCTAGTTGTTTTTTTACGTCGCACCGACACAGATAGGTCTTACGGCGACGATGGGACAGGAAAGGGCTAGGAGTGGGAAGGAAGCGGCCGTGGCCTTAATTAAGGTGTGAAAATGGGAAACCACGGAAAACCATTTTCAGGGCTGCCGACAGTGGGGTTCGAACCTACTATCTCCCGAATACTGGATACTGGCCGCACTTAAGCGACTGCAGCTATCGAGCTCGGTGAACAGGTACTCAGTAGCCGAAACACAAATCGATAATGTACAATTACAGAGTTGCAGAATTTGGGCTCCGAGAGCCAGACACACAATTCTTGAGCTATAAGCCCAACTTTACGATATACAGAATTCAACAAAGGGGCAGAAGACCCCAATCATGCCCAGGAGCACTTGCTCCCAATTACACAGTAAAGCCTCCTCGAGGCGCGCAGAAAACAAACTTTTAGAAAGAGCAACCCGCTCTTAAGTTCCAGCCTATCAAAGGCCACACCAAACTCCACGTTCAAGCTGTCCTCCAAGGACATATACACAGGGGTAAAAATACCCAACCTACTGAGGCCTATTCAGTAAAAAAACAGGTTAATTACATGGCCTCTAAAATACCAACTTGAGAGAAGGCGTTCTTGCACTCCTAATACACTTTATTTAAAACCTACTTGGCGCTAGGCCTATAATGCAAGGGCTAATCCCATACTAAAAAGTTGACTTAAAGAAGGAGACAATTTACATTATGTTAAGGAAGAAACGGTTGTGAAAATAAGTTCACCTCAACGCAAAATGAGAGGGAGCTCGAGAGGGTTAAGCACTCTCTATCCCAATATGTAGTTTAAAAAGATAGAATTGATACCAAGTGTCTTTACATTTTAAAGGAAGTTACATGGTAAAAGGCTTCGGACCTGCCCCGAGAGTTAAACTGCTGAGCTAACAAGAAAAGAAGTTATTAAAAGGCCATTACCTGGAGGTTGAACTGCTGCCCGAAGAAGGAGGCGCTTCCCGCCCCCTGCTACGTACTTTACACACTGATAGATGTTACTGAAGTGGCCCGGAGACCCGAAAATCAGCAGTTTATATACCCTCGTGGAAAGTTCGAGGCGTTTCAGGAATGAGAGCACCCGCCCACAATCATTTTATTGGCTAACAACGAAAACCCCTACACTAGATGAAGAAGAAACACATTATTGGTGGAAAATTAATTACAGAAATTCCTTATTGGTCGAATACAAAACTGGCGGAAAGAAAGGGTTAATATTGCCAACTTAAACAATAACAAAGAACAAACTTATGAATTCAAAATTTCTCCAAAAACCCAGTTCTTTCACTTCGCACTAGGGTGCATAATTGTAGTCCTTCAGTAGTGCCATCTGGAAGAGAATGTCCACACTTCTGACTACAAGCAAAACAAAAATACATCGAAAAAGACCCAGTTCAGAAACTTCAAAATTTACAAGTAGGGACATCTTCTGAGACACTTGAGAGTTAACACAGTAGATAAAGTTCAGACTTCCTCCAGTAGAGGAGTTTCAACTGGCGCAGAGTTTGAATTAGCGGAGCGGAGGTGTACCACCCGGTACAATGATATTAATAATAATAATAATAATAATAATAATAATAATAATAATAATAATAATAATAATAATAATAATAATATCCACAGCCTGTTTCCAGTCGTTTGGCCGGATCAGGAATGCAATGAATGAAGCTTTCATCTAGTGGCGAGGATAGTAACTGTGCCAACTGCCGAATCCTGTCGCACTTCTCTGAAGCAATAATTAATGACTGACAGATTAAATGACATTGGAGATTGTTGCTATACTGAAAGATAACAGAGAAAACTGGAGTACCCGGAGGAAAACCTGTCCCGCGTCCGCCTTGTCCAGCACATATCTCATATGGAGTGACGGGGAGAGGCCGACGCGCTGCCCAGTCCCCGAGCCAAGGGAATTGAGAGTTTAAAAGTGAAATATTCGAGTCCGTCGGCAATTGAACCCAGGCCCCTAAAACTTTTAGGTGAAGGTTCTGATCAGTCAGACTTGGACCCAGACCCTTGGAGGCGTGCTGGCATTCGGTCCAGAGGATCACGGGTTCGATTCCCACCCGGGTCTGGGATTTTAACCTTCATCGGTTAATTCCGATGGCTTGGGGTCTGGGTGTGTGCGCGCCATCGTCATCATTAAAATTCAGCATAGGGGCCTCATCCCCATAGACGCGCACGTCGCGTTTACGCCGTCAACTCGAAAAACCAGCACTAGGCCACGAAATAATAATAATAATAATAATAATAATAATAATAATAATAATGTTAGTCTAGTATAGCCGTTGTACGGCAGAACTCTCGATGAGTGTGAGTGGCATATTCCGTGTATGAAAAACTGCGTGTTATTGTGGTGGGTAGTGTTGTGTGTGGTGTATGAGTTGCAGGCATGTTGGAGAGAACACAAACATCCAGTATCCATGCCAAGGAAATGAACCATTTTGGGTTAAAATCTACGACGCTGCCAGGAATCGAACCTGGGTCCTTCTGAATAGAAAGCGACTACGTTGACTATTCAACCAAGGAGCCGGACCTTTCTTTACATTTGCATTATTAACATAATATTCCCTTCCTTTCAATCTTCCTTACCGAAGTGCTGTGAAATATTTTAAGCTGCCAGTTTCATTATATTATCGCCTTCACTATGTATTATAACACTCATTTTCTGTAATAACCTACCTCCTCAGGTTAAATTGAGATAGTTTCCACCTATTCAATACTTTATTTGCCCTGCATTTACGTAGAACTAACACATTATATTACAATTTAGGACATGTTTCGTCTTGTATATAAGACATCTTGAACTATTAATTTATTTAATTGACATACCCTGATAGATCCTGTAAATAACACACTTTAAAATGGCATTTAAAACATTTAAGTCACTGGTGTTTGTTTACTGGCCATGATTAGCAACGTCTCTTCTTCTAATTTAAAAAATTCTTACAGTTGTCACAGCTGTCGTAAAATGGTGTGTTATGATCTATTTTTAAGCTTAAAAACCTCTTAATATGTGTGCTACTGTTACTTACTTTGTTATAAGCAAACACCAGTCTCTTAAATGTTTTAAAATATATTCCAAATGTTACTTTTAGGATCTATTGTCTACGTCATTTTTAATTATTAGCTGAAGGTGTCATATATAATATGAAACATGTCCTAAATTGTAATATATTGTGTCAGTCGTTGGTAAAATTAGGGCAAATAAAGTATACAATAGGTGGAAACTCTCTTTCAATTTAATTTGATTGGAGTTCAATACGGATTCAATTATGAAGTTTATAAACTGTCTACCTTCTCAGTACATGATCAAA
This sequence comes from Anabrus simplex, assembly GCF_040414725.1. NCBI lineage: Eukaryota > Metazoa > Arthropoda > Insecta > Orthoptera > Tettigoniidae > Anabrus > Anabrus simplex. Next base: position 139,791,490 of record NC_090272.1, read on the forward strand.
CGCGAATTACTATTCTAGATTGTTGTATTAACAGCATGAAAACACACGAGGCAGTTTCGTAGACTGCTGTCATCTTTTAGAACATGATCCCAGGCGGTGATAAAGGTTACGATTGTTCACTGCTATATTCTTGTCTCAAAGCAGTTTAGTGCCTTTAGTCGTATTAGATATCAAAGCTGCAGTAGATAAGTCTGTGATCATAATCAAGAGCTGTGTGTGTTTACGTTACAGACCTCTGTCGGCTTGCCTGATAGGTAAAGTGAGCAGTGGAGCTTTGCTCTGTACAGGCGAACCCATACACACCGTAAAAAGGAGAGCGAATTTGTGTGCAAGGAAACAATAGTGACAGAGTAAGATACGGTTATAGCCGGAAGGGAAGGCTCCTGTTACGGCTGAACTGGATTTCTGTTACACCAGCCATGGTGGAGTAGCGACACCTGGGGGACTACACTCCAAATATCCGACATGAGAATAGCTTGTGGGGCTGCGTAAAATACCTGATAATATTATCAGGAGAGTATTTAAATGAAGGTGGGTGATACGGTTGGACAAAAGTAAACAAGGAAAACCTGTTTGGAAGGAAGAAAATAAAGAATATGCATCACATGTATCTTTTGTAGTGTAGCCCGTCGTAAAATCTTAAACCCTTTACCGTCCAGGGTTGGTTTTTCCCTCGGACTCAGCGAGGAATCTCACTTCTACCGCCTCAATAGCAGTGTCCTGGAGCGTGAAACATTGGGTCGGGCGATAAAACTGGGGTGGAGGACCAGTACCTCGCCCAGGCTGCCACGCCTGCTATGCTGAACAGGGGCCTTGTTTGGGCGCAACTTGCATTTTAAAACTAAATTTTTCAATTTATCAGCCCTTCCTTATTTTGCTTTACTCTCTCTATTTAATAAGCCTAAGTTATTCAAAATTCTGGAGATTTTCTTTCTTTTTTTTAAATTTGTCTGTACAAGCCTCTGATCTATAATTCTACAACTTCAAAGCAACAGTGAAGTCTAGCAATGTACCCGATCCATCCATATTACAACACCAGTTTCACCAGCAAACCTCTACCAAGATTAATCAGGCAGTAACGGCGTGGTTGCTTTATCCTAAAGGACGTGGATTCCATTCCCTTTAAGAAAGTCGAGAAACTTACGAACGAGACGTTTACTATTGGGAAGCCGTATGGTCCGAGGTTCAGTCAGGGTACTTCAGGAGTTCATGCGGAGAAAAAATGGCGGCTGGAAATAGAGCTAATCGCTCTATTCCATTTAGAGCCGGGGATAATGCTACAGATATCTTTGATTTCCAATTCTTCAGGCATCTCAGTTACCTGCATTGAAATGGCATAGAATTTTTCATTGATTTTATTGATAATTTTATTGAAAAAATAAATGGCGTATGGCTTTTAGTGCCGGGAGTGTCCGAGGACAAGTTCGGCTCGCCAGATGCAGGCCTTTCGATGTGACTCCCGTAGGCGACCTGCGCGTCGTGATGAGGATGAAATGATGATGAAGACGACACGTACACCCAGCCCCTGTGCCAGCGAAATTAACCAATTAAGGTTAAAATTCCCGACCCTGCCGGGAATCGAACCCAGGACGCCTGTGACCAAAGACCAGCACGCTAACCATTTAGCCATGGAGCCGGACGATAATTTCATTGATAATGCATTTAACATTTTGACAAACTCAAATTCTAGTAAGTCAAAATAATTTTATAAGTGCTGAATAAATCATTAGGTTGCCCGGTTAGAGAAAATAAGGGAATTTGAGTATGAAAAATATAAAATCTGTCGTTGGTCTGTGATGTCAGAGTTGCGAGAGAATATCCCATTAGAAGGTACGATTCTTCAAATCTGGAAACCTTTCGGAAAGAAGTAGAAATTATGCCATTGTACGATATATTGCAAAAGAAGTTGATAATATTGTTGATAAAATCAAGGATATGACCAAAATATTTATCATGACTAATCTCCGATATAAAACAGCAAGCAATTTTATTTTCTACCGGTTTAACTTCACTCTAACACGTCGTAGGTTTTCGGCGAACAAATGGGTAAGTGTTGATGGGCCCAGAAATGTAGGAGATGTGATCTTCATTAAGATACAGCTCCAACATTTGTCTGGTGTGAAAATGGGAGAACACTGAAAACCTTGTTCAGGGCTACCGATAGTGGGATTCAAACCCACCATCTCCCGAAAGTAAACTCACAGCAACGTGACGCTTACCTCGCGCCCAATTTGCTCGCTGCAAAATAATTTGAACTACTGAAATTGCACTGCAAAATGAAAAGGAGATCATGATTTTAACCCCTCTTGCTTTTAAACAATCTATCCATATATTCAGCTTATGTGTAACTTCTCCCTCTCTGCATCCACGAGGTCAAGCTATGACACATTAAAAAGACAGTGAGCATAAAGAGGATGTATTACCGCACCGTGGAGGTTAGCTGTGCGCTGCAGTGACAGTTTTATGACCGTCCGGTCATCAGTACTAATTGCCAATTACCATATCGTACGTAAGTACCTGTTCACAATAATTACAGCACAGCACACCAAGGGATTTTCTTCCAACATGATAATACTGGACAAAACTACCACAAGAAATCCTATGTTTTACTACAGAAAATGTCAGTCGCATCAATCGAACACTACAATAATCCAGTGTCGTCAAATACGACTCCTCACTACGTCGTTGTTTAAAGGAGAGGAGACTCGGTTAAATGCCAATATTAAGGCGAAATTGGAGGTGGTGGTGGTGGTGGTGGTGGTGATTATTCTTTTAAGAGGAAGTACAACTAGAAAACCATCCTCTACATAACGTTAATCAGAGAGAAAAAATGGAAGGGTCTGACACTTCGAAAAATGAAGATATCGGACAAAGGAAGACAACGGCCACGAAGGGCATGAAAATGAAAGACTCCCTAGGCCTCGAGGCTCGTCGGGGTTGGAAAAGAACAAGTGTTGGTCAAGAGAGGTCGGAAAGGATAGATGAAAGTGAGGAGCCTGGCACAAGTAAGTGGAAGCAATTCAAGGACTCAACTAATGGCCCCGTGGTTGCCAATCCACGCTCCAAAATTCAGAGCCGCTGGGGCCCCTTCTAGTCGCCTCTTACAACAGGCAGGGAATACCGTGGGTGTTATTCTACCGCCCCGACCCACAAGGGAGAAATTGGAAAGTATGACGCCTTTTGAGAATGACTATCAAAATGACTATCAAAATTATAATACTTGAACAACTGTTACTTTGTTAAGTATTTTAATATAGCATCGCAATTTTCATCCGTCTCTGTGGTGTAGTGGTTAGTGTGTTTAGCTGTCATCTTCCAAAGCCCGAATTCGTTCCCTGGCTCTACCACGAAATTTGAAAAGTGGAACGAGGACTGGAATGGGATCCGCTCAGCCTTGGGAGGTCAGCTGAGTAGAGGGGTTCGATTCACAACTCAGCCATCCTCGAAGTGGTTTTCCGTGGTTTCCTCGCTTCTGCTCCTGGCAAATGCTGGTTGATACCTAACTTAAGGCCATGGCCGCTTCCTTGCCTATCCCTTCCAATCTCCCCATCTCCCAAAACTGTTTAGGCCTCCTGGGAGAAATCCTGGTCCTCCTCTCCCGTCGTATCCCCAACCAAACATCTCACGCTGAAGGACACTGCCCTTGAGGCGGTAGAGGTGAGATTCCTCACTGAGTCCGGGAGAAAAACCAAACCTGGTGGGCAAACGGATTAAATAAATAAATAAATAAATAAATAAATAAATAAATAAATAAATAAATAAATAAATAAATAAATAAATAAATAACAATTTTTCATTTCAATTCATCCACTTAGTTTTAATTGTATTAATTTGGCTAAATCCATAGCAGTCTGGTAATTCTGCAGCACGTTAGGTCAAACCGCTGTTGTCCGTCAATTCATTGCCAAGAACACTGCAAATAATACTACGTAAATGACTGAACGAGTTGACCGTGTGGTTAGGATCGCTTTGTTCTAGGATTCCATTCGTGAGATATTGGGTTCGAATCCCACCTTCGGCTGTCCTGAAGATGGTTTTCCGTGGTTTCCCATTTTCAAACTAGGTAAGTGTTGGGGATTACCTTAATTAATCCCACGGCCACTTCCTTCCCAATCCTAGCCCTTTTCCATCCTTCCGTCGCCGAATACCGTCAATGTGCTAGTGCAAAGTTAAATAACTAGCAAAAATTCCTACTTAAAAGTAGTAATAAATATTTCAGAAGTACTCCCTTTGAGGAAACCTGCCTTCCAAACACAGCAAACAGGATAAGTAGTCAAGTTTCTTCTTGCTACAGCTAAAGAGGTCCACTGCACAATTTACAAAATCTATGTATATAAAATATCATTTCCTGATTGATTGATTGATTGATTGATTGATTGATTGATTGATTGATTGATTGATTGATTGATTGATTCATTCATTCATTCATCCTTCATTCATTCATTCATTCATTCATTCATTCATTCATTCATCGCCGAGCCAAACCACTGGACACGAAGAAATGAAATTTTGAGGATACATTTATATTACAATGTGGGTGCTCACTAACGAAGGATTTTTGGATATTCCGTCGATGAAGGGGTGAAAAAGGGGGTGAATTTTTAAAATGAATGTATTTATATTTCAAAAATTTAACTGTTTAAAGACGTGAAAATTGGTACATGGAATCTCCTTTAAAAATAAGCAAACACTTTTTTTTTTTTTTTTTTTTTTTGCTTTCGGAGAATCCTCTTAAGGGGGTGAAAAAGAGGTTGAATTCCTTTTTATGAATACACTTATATACTCATGAAAATTGGCATTTGGAATCTCCTTTAAAAATAAGGAAACACGTACTTTTTTTTGGAAAATCACCTTAAGGGGGAGTAAACAGGCGAGAAAAAGTGGGGAATTTTTAAAATGAGTATATATACAATATATCTAAAAAACGTAACATGTCACAGACTTGAAAATTATTATTTGGAATCTCCTGTAAAACTAAATGAACACGCATAATTTGTTTTCTGAAAATCTACTTAAGGGCAAGTATTAAAGGGGTGAATTTTTAAAATGAGCAGATCTACAGTATATCTCAAAAACTTAACATGTCACAGACGTGAAATTTTATATTTTTTATCTTTTTAAAGGAACTTTTTTTAATAAAAAGCAATTAAGGGAGGGTAGAATGAACGGGGAAAAATGGGGTTGATTATGTTTATTAAGATACTGGTGTCTCCAAAACTGAAGATACTAGAGACGTGAAAATTGGTATCTGGATTCTCCTTTAAAAGTTAAGAAACATGTATTATTTTGTTTTCGGAAAATTAACTAACGGGAGGTTGTAAAAAGTCTGAAGAAGGGGTTGAATATTTCATGAGGATAGTTATATCTCAAAGACTGAAGATTTTACAAACTTAAAAATTTGTCTTTGGAATCTTAAAAATAAAGGAACACGTACTTTTTTGTTTTCGGAAAATGCACGTAAGGGGGTGGGGTGCGTGTAATGAAGTGAAGAAAGTGTTGAATTCCTTTTATGAGGATACTTATATATCAAATACTGAAGATGTTACAGACGTGAAAATTGGTATTTGAAATCTCCTGTAAAAGTTCAGGGACACGCATTACTTGTTTTCTGAAAATCCACTTAAGGGGAAGTGTTATTTTATTTATCTTTTCTTGGTAGTTTCTTTACGTCGCACCGGCACAGATAGGTCTTATGGCGACGATGGGAGAGGAAAGGCCTAGGAATGGGAAGGAAGCGGCCGTGGCCTTAATTAATTAAGAAACCACTGAAAACCATCTTCAGGGCTGCCGACAGTGGGGTTCCAACCCATTATCTCCCGGATGCGAGCTCACAGCTGCGCGCTCCTAACCGCACAGCCAACTCGCCTGCTGGGGGTGGAAGTGTTAACGGAGTGAATTTTTTAAATTAGCATAGCTATAATATATCTCAAAACTTAACATATTACAGACGTGAAAATTGGAATTTTTAATCTCTATTAATAAAATTACACGTAATTTTTGTTTTGCAAAAGACACTTAAGGGGCGGGAGTTGTGAAAATGACTGAAAAAGAGGTTGAATTATTTTTATGACAATACTTATATCTCAAAATATGAAGATGTTACAGATGTGAAAATTGGTATGTGGAATATCCTTTAAAATGAAGACACACGTTTTTTGTGGCGGGGAATGGGGTGGGGTGGAATCAACTTATCGCGGGGGGGGGGGGGATGTGTATTCAGTCCTCCCCACATCGACTTGACAGGCAGTAAGAATGGCCTCGTCCTCCACCTCCTATGCACTATTTTAATGCATAATTCCCTTCTCGATTCGACTAGCAGAAGACAGGGGAGCGTGCTTTTTCAAAACTCTTTTACCCGATTCTGTTTGTCAGTAGGCAAGGGTGTCTTCCATTATAAACAAATTTACCCATCTAAAATGTAGTGACGTTAGGGATAGTGGCCTGCTAATATAATGGAAACTCACCAACTCGGTGTGACTGGCAGTAAGCTGACTGGCATTAGAAAATGCGTCTGCCATTATAATGATAAAAATGCAACTCACTTTTGACTGACAGTAGAGAAGGTCCTTGCAAATGTAATAAAAGTTCCTCAAATGTATTCTATCTGATTGTAGGAAATGGGGTCTGCCATTATAATGAAACCTCCCCAAATCGATTTTGGTCGCGCATTAGGCAATGGAGCCTGCCGTTAAATGTAAATTACCAACTTCTTTGTGAATTGCAGTAGACAAGTGGACTTGCCGTTATAATCGCAATTCCGCAAATCACACTTACATTGGAAACAACGTCTGTGGATTTCACAATGCTGTTTCTCTGATAAAGCCAAGACACACGCAATTTAAAAAATCGTATTCACTTCATGTGCAGTATTTTACTTCGATGTCCGTATACAATGTAGAATACTGTAGCGAAGCACGGGTACAATGATGTGCTAATATATTTTAAATCCTAGGTGTGAAATAGGAAATATTTTTAACGTCCCACCCCTAAAGCGTTAAATGACGTTAGCTCCGTAAGCGAAATTATTCATTCCTCCGTAAACGTTTGACGTACAATGTTGTAATTTTACGAGAAGGGTCTTATTTTATTTCCTAGATGTAAAATAGCATATACTTCAAAATATGTCTCCCCTAAGGTGATTTAGATGGTGGTTGACTCTCAGAAACACAATAGATATTCTTCCTAAACCGTTTGAGGCATGAACTCAACTTTTGTTTATGAAGGGCGGTCATCTATATCCTATATGTTAATAAATATTTATAAACATTCACCCATTAAAAAGTATTTATTACTTCATTACTGTTCGACGTACAAAATCAAAATTTCACAGCTTGGTCGCTTTTATATCGTAGATGTTAAATAGGATAGGGTTTAAAGCATTCAAATGATTCCGTATGGGGTTCAAATGAGTGTGATGGTGGTTATTTTTGTTTTAAGTGGAAGTATAACTAGGCAACCATCCTGTATATAACGCTAATCAGAAAGAAAAATAGAAGGGATCCGATACTTCCAAAAATGAAGTTATCGGCCAAAGAAAAGCAAGGGCCACGAAGTGCATGAAAATGAAGGACTCCCTAAGCCTCGAGTGCTCTAGTTAATGTCGGAAAGGAACAAGAGCTGACAAGGGAGGTCGGATAGGATAGATTAAAATGAGAATCCAGGTACAGGTAAGTGGAAGCAGTTCCAGGACTCAGTTGAGGGCCCGGGGTCGCCAAATCTCACTCCCAAGTTAAGAACCGCTGGGGCTCTTTTAGTCACTTTTTACGACAGGTAGAGGATACCGTGAGTGTTATTCTACCCCCCACCCACCCACAGGGGGTTCCTTTCTCTCTGATTAGTGTTACATAGAGGATGGTTGCCTAGTTTATCACAAGAGTACAAGCTGTTCAGTGGACGTAATTACCCAACAAACCTGGCGCTGGGCTGAAGTTGTATGTCGGTTACTGCGGATATAGCAGATTCTCCCGTACACAATACTTACGAAATATCCGGAATAAATGACTCAGGCAGTTGATCGCTGGCTTTCAGGACATAAGGGACATAAGGTGGCAGGTTCATATTTCAGAATTTTTGTTCTTTTCCTATAAGAGATATCCATTACTTCTTCGGTGACGTCTAGGCTGTCAATGACATAATGTGTTGAAGAAGCAACCAGCTTTCCGGCTTTCAGTATACAATGAATGTATATACCTTGATCATACAGAGTTTACAGTTTAATGTCCAAATTCTGTATGTAGACAACTGAACGAGTTGGCCATGTGGTTAGCGTCATGGAGCTGTGAGCTTGCATTCGAGAGGTAGTGAGTTTGAATCCCTATGTCGACAGGCCTGAAGATGGTTTTCCGTGGTTTCCCGCTTTCGCGCCAAGAAAATGTATCTTAATTAAGGCCACGGCCGTTTTCTTCCCACTTCTAATCCTTTCCTATCCCATCGTCGCCATAAGACCTATCCGTATCGGTGCGACGTAAAGAAAATTGAAATGTATATTAGACCACTGCCACGAAATCCTCAATTTTTCCATCGCAAGCCCGCAGTGGACTCTTTGGCACTATGTGCTTCATTGTCTGTCTCCCAGCACCACAATCACAGCGAGAAGAGGAAAGCTTATTCCATTTATTCGACGAGTCAGCTTATTCACCATGAATAGTCCGGATTATATTCAGCTTGGACGAAATGCCTCTGGGCAGATCAAACCCAGGTACCTTCATGGTGATAGATGGCATGTCGCGGAATTCTAAAGGAACGGATAACCTCCAAACATATTCAGAAAAAACTCTTCTAAATATCTACGTAATATAAATAATAATAATAATAATAATAATAATAATAATAATAATAATAATAATAATAATAATAATAATTGTCTTTCTCTGTGCCCTCGTATTCTCTAACGTGAGCTAAAGTTTCAGGTATTGATTCTTTCCTACTACATTATGCAGAACAGAACTGGCCCAAGTGTTTGCGTGCTTTATTATGTTTCTAGCACGCTTATCAGGTGTAGTTAATGTATAAGCGTGCATTTATCTGTTGGCACTTCTATTATTCTGCTGCAATAATTTCATTCCTTGGAAGTAGGAGAAATATCGAAGCGATTAAAGTGCTGTTCACATTCTATAAACATCAGTCTTCTTCCTACTGTCCAGACTGTTCACTATTAAATCATAGTGTTTCCTTACTGGTATATCTTATTTTTTCTGAATTTGTTATTGATTTTATTAAGGAGGTTATTACATCATGGTCAACAGTACTAATTACTTCATACGTGTGCGAATTTTATCATATAAATTACATTCTCTTGATGTCAATACAGAAGGGTTCTCTTTAAGTAGTTAGATGTCAGATGCAAAAGTATATATAATACAAATATATACATAACCAATAAATCGGGAAATTTCAGTATCCCACATTAGTAATTTATTTCACGGAATTCCTCTACAAGATGAGGTGAGAAGTAAACTTTGTGAATCGGTGTACTAACAGCCGTTCAACTGAAAATACGCTTAAAGAAGATTTGGTGAGTGTATCGGGGAAAAATATTCTTGTGCTTAAAGCAAACTCTTAGGTTTTCATGACTGTTGATTTTGTTAGCGTACCCACAGGACTTCCAATTTTACGTGGTATCCGTCCGAACCACACGGATGGGTCTTTTCGTTTCAAAAATTCCGCATGCGTTTGCCGGGATTCTAAACCCAGACATCTTGGTGAGAAGACAGTGGCTAGACCAATAGGTTACTTTTGTGTGTGTGTGTGAACGAGATAATCCTGGCACATCGTAGATGTACATTCTTTGATACCTTGTGGTATCATACATCGGTCATTTGAACAATTTTGTCTGAAGAATCTAGTATGAGACGAATTACTTTCCAGTTTCTACCAATATTCCTAACCGATGGCCGGAAAGGTCATCTCACAGGGAACTCAAACATCTATACTGCGATAAGCCCAACTTAATGTCCTAAACTGTGATTGTTAGTGGATCGTTGGAGTTGAGGCGAATCAATTCACTACGGCCGAAAAACTTCACCAAGTTCGTAGCTTACTAAGTGGATTTGGATTACTTTCTTTAATATCTTAATAATATATGTATAGAACTTCATCCACTTCATCGAAATGTGTCTAGGAGAATGTACTGTAAGGTTTTTATAACGTGTTTGGTGAAACGTATTTGCCGCAAACTTCAAAACATGTGGGGTCCTGCATCATCACAATACACTTGCCTTCCGTTGTTCTTTATTCGGCAGTCCCTGAGCCTAGGAAGCACAACAGGCGTTGCCCGCTCCCAGTTCTCATTTTCTAAACCCCTGCAATTTTCTTCCTATTCTCCAAGATGATATACTGCTTAAAATGGTGAGAGATGTTGATTCTAGCTCCCTGGTGAGACTGATTCCCTCGGATTGACTGGAGGTATGTATATCATGATAAAGAACACTGCAGTGTATTCGTAACGTTAGTTACAGGTCCTGACACTAAAGCTGACCGGCTCCTTATTGGGAAGAATCAAAATCAAGCTTTCTACAGGCTACCTGATTCTGTGCTCTGGTATTTCGCAATAAAAGCTGTATCTTGTGTCGGTGGTAAAATGTTGACCTCGTGATATGAAAATCGTGGACTTAAACCGAATTGCGATTTTCTGAAATTTGAAGGGCATGTAAAGTCCATTTGGCACTCCATGCAGTATGATATCGGCACATCTCCTAGCTCCGAACAACCTGAAACTGGGAGAAAGGAATCATTTACGAATTATAATCCAAACATGCATTTGATGTTTTTTATTGCGTCGTCAAATAATATCATTTTCCTAGCGTTTTAAAGCCGCACTCAGATAAGTTTTAGGCAACGATGAGTTAGGAAGAAGCTAGATGTTTGAAGGAAGTGCCGTGGCCCTCATTGACGTACAGCGTCAACATTCGACTATAAAAATGAGAAGTCACGTAAAATCTTGATGGTTGCCGACTACCACTTCCCGAATGCACACTTACATGTATACGGTTCGTACCACGCAGCCAACCCTCTCGGTAAATCCAAATGTCCTCCACTTGGTAGTTGCGACCCTAGATGGTTGTTGTTTTTATTATATATAATGCGTTTTGCCCTCTGGGGAGCGCGTCGAACCATTATTTAGCACTGGACTTTCTATTCTTCTTATCTTCCCAAAACTTCCTCATCCCTTCACTATTTTGTCTTCTCTCTTATGTCCAAGCATTTTTGAGTTCCAAGTTCGTGGCTGTTGGGTTCTTGGACGTGCACTTATGTGAACTGATTTTCTGTCTGAATGTGGTCCGTGTAGTTGCCAGTGGGTCAATATTAATTTCTGCAAGGTCGCTTTGAGTGTCTACCAACCAGCGTAATTTGGTTTGTCGAGTTCCGTTAATGATGGAAAAGATTTTTTTTGGTCAATCGAGAGTTACCCATTCGTTCTGTGTGTCCGTAAAATTTCATATGCCCCTTCCCTGCAACTGAGGAGAATCACTCATTCATAGGTACAACGCAGTTCTTCTGAGCTTTTAAGCATCCAGATACCGTGCTTTAGTGTTTTAATTTAGCGTTTCGAGATACTGATTTTTGTTGTTGTACCTGTTGCATGTGATTCTATAGGCATTTTTTAAATTAGAAATCCTCTCTGCTTGCTTCAAGATTTTTTAATCCGAAAGGCTGGATGACCTCCCATAAGCATTTGAAATTATTTACCTGAGGGAATATGCCGAATTGCGTTGCCAGTGGTTATTTGTCTAAGTATGAGGATATCCGTCCATATATCGAGTTTTCTTCGTTTTCGCTAATATCCTTCCGTGGAAAATTAAATCCCAACACCAAGAAGGAATTGTGCTAGATAAACGAAATTCTGGAGGCGTGTTTGCACATCTGAAATATGACGCTTATTCAGATTTGCTCGCTAGTAGACGGAGAGTGGTGTTAAAGTGCCACTATGACCTTGCAAAGCAAGTTTGCTTTAAATACGCGCTGTACACTTCGTGAGCGTCAGTCATCGTCCGGTGTGGGCGTTGGGTGGTAGGTGCGAGTCAAACATTCCTTTAAGGAGCCGAAGAAGACAGTATCAGCAGCTTATTGAGTTCGAACGAGGCCGTGTAACATGGCTACGAGAAGATGGATGTTCTCTCCGTGGTATTACAGAAATAATTGGCAGGGATGTATCCCCAGTTCGTTAGTGTTGGCAACAATGATCACGGGACGGCATTGTCTCAAGAAGACCAGCGTTCGGGCGCATATGAGCAACTACGTAGAGGGAAAACCACCGTATTCGCTACATGGCTGTGGTGGATAGTACTGCAGCTGTAGCGGCTATTAGAGCTTCAGTTGGAACCAGTGACACAGCGAACTGTAACAAATCGATCACTGCAAGCTAGATGTCCTATAGTGTTCGTGGCATTAACTCCGAATCATTGCCATCTGCGACTTCAGTGGTGCCAAGTTAGAGCCCGTTGGAGGACGGAGTGGAGATCTGTTGTGTTCTCAGATGAGAGCCCTTTCTGTCTTGGTGCCATTGGTGGTAGGGAGGAGGGCAGGTGAGCGCTTGGTACCGAGCTGTCTGTGGCCTCGACACACTGGACTTACATCAAGAGTTATGGTCTGGGACGTTCCTTTGACAGCAGGAGCACTCACGTCGTTATCCCAATAACATTGACAGCGGATTTGTACGCCAACCTGATGACTGAACCTATTGTGCAGCTACTCATTCCCAGTAGTCAACAGGGTGTTTTCTAACAGGATAATGCTCGTCCACGTAGCGCTGCTGTCACCCAACGTGCTCTACAGAGTGTCGGCCATTTGCCTTGGCCTCTGAGACCACCAGACCTTTCTCCCGTTAAGAACGTATGGGACGAAAAATACAGCGTCATCCAATACCAGCATTAACCGTTGCTGATTTGACTGACCAAGTGCAACAGGCGTGGAACTCCATCCCACTAAATTAATAGAGAACCTGTACGACACAATTCATGCATGTTTGCATGTTTGGATTCAAAATCGTGGCGACTGCGCGGTTATTAGTGTACCAACATGTCTCGTCCATACTTCAACCTGAGACCTGGAAACTTTACTGAAAAAAATATGTTACTTTGGCAATTGTTTAGCCTAAATTGCATTCCTCTAAAGTGATGTATTCTTGGTGATGGGATTTCATTTTTCGCCAGTGTATTATGTTGGAAAGCTGACGAGAAGCGTTTGGGGAAAATTATAGTAAATATAATGTACACCCGTGTTAAAACATCCACGTGCCCTCTTTTAGTACCAAATATATTTACAACTACGTATACTGACCAGTCAAGGAGTCAACTATTTCTATCTTTCCTGTAGGGCGTGCTTGTACGTAGGGATTCAGATATATTTCACCGATTACTCCTTATGCGAAGCCTCCGTGACTCTGATGGCACCGCGCCAGCCTCTCATCGCTGGATACCGTGGCTCAAATCTCTGTCACTCCATGTGAGATTTGTGCTGGACGAAGCGGAGGTGGGACAGGCTTTTCTCGGGTTACTCCCATTTTCCTTTCACCTTTCATTTTTCACTCCTTATGTCAGGAGTGTGAATTGGACTTTTATATATGGTACAAGTCGGAAAATAAATGTAATTTTTGTTCAACGGACCGTGGAAGATTGAACCAGATAATAAATAATAATAATAATAATAATAATAATAATAATAATAATAATAATAATTTATTATCCGGCTCCTTGACTGAATGGTCATGATCGGAGCCTTAGGTTCAGGTCCGAAAACCTTAAAATCAGTAAGTTGGGCGTAAAAAGCAATAACCGTTGGTTCAGAGGTAAATTTGTTTCGATCCTCGGCCGAGTTTGGAACTTCAACTGTGTCCGATTAATTCCTCTGATGCGGGGAGTGGTTAGCATCAGGGATAGCAACAGGCTGTTAAACAGGACTAAATCAATATGTGCGATAGAGTTCGCACCGTTTCCCCAACAGGATTTGGGGAACGGAAGATTAAGATTATTATTATTATTATTATTATTATTATTATTATTATTATTATTACATATGGAATCTATTTTCCTGGACATTTAACTTCGTCCTCGTATCTCCACAGCTTGCCCAGAACCACTTGCTGCTTTTGAGCACTTATGATTTTACTCCAGAGTTTTAAATGTAGGTATGTGCTATCGTTGGTGATCTCGGCGGTTCTGGGAGAGTGTACCGAGATCATTATTTATTAAAGACGCAGCGCAGTCCTCATGACGTCAAACCAAAAGCCGACAGGTTAACAAGTGGAACACTCCACCCTTAGAGGAAACCTCTACGGCGTCTCTTCTTAAATGAACGAATACCCTCAGAAGGGATTCCTTATAAATGAGTCTCGCTTTGACTAGAACTGTACTGAACTTTCTCGAGGTTAACGGCAAGGAAACGCACACATTAATCAGACTCTTGAATTGAACATCGATGATGGAATATACGAACAGTAAATATTATATTAAGTATTCAAGAAAGCGAAACATGTCTTCTCGCTGGCCACATGACCTCCAATTTCTTTAGGCCATCTACCTGCGTAGAAGTCTCCCTGGCAGACCAAGAACCTGAAAGAGCTGGATGTGCCAGAATTAAAAATAGTATGGAAGTAGTACATATTGAGAATCCGATCCAGATGGTTCTGGTTTGGATTCTCAGTTCTCCAAGAGATTTAACATTTAGCTGGATCGGGGTGCAATAGCCTCGTAAAAGCAACTGAGTAGGGTAGATTTTAAACACAATCTTCGAAGTGCTTTCCCTTGGTTTCCACCTGGAATTCTAGGCAAATATCGGTACCAAGACAGTACGTTTTCTTAATAATTATGTATGGCATAAGGGAGATAAGCTCCAGGACACTGCTCTTGAGGCGGTAGGGGTGGGAACCAATTATTTCAATTTCAATCAATACTGATCTGCATATAGGGCAGTCGCCCAGGTGGCAGATTCCCTATCTGTTGCTTTCCTAGCCTTTTCCGAAATGATTTCAAAGAAATTGGAAATTTATTGAACATCTCCCTTGGTAAGTTATTCCAATCCCTATCTCCCCTTCCTATAAATGAATATTTGCCCCAGTTTGTCCTCTTGAATTCCAACTTTATCTTCATATTGTGATCTTTCCTACTTTTATAAACGCCATTCAAACTTATTCGTCTACTAATGTCATTCCACGCCATCTCTCCGCTGACAGCTCGGAACATACCACTTAGTCGAGCAGCTCTTCTTCTTTCTCTCAATTCTTCCCAACCCAAACATTGCAACATTTTTGTAACGCTACTCTTTTGTCGGAAATCACTCAGAACAAATCGAGCTGCTTTTCTTTGGATTTTTTCCAGTTCTTGAATCAGGTAATCCTGGTAAGGGTCCTATACACTAGAACCATACTCTAGTTGGGGTCTTACTAGAGACTTATATGCCCTCTCCTTTACATCCTTACTACAACCCCTAAACACCCTCATAACCATGTGCAGAGATCGGTACCCTTTATTTACAATCCCATTTATGTGATTACCCCAATGAAGATCTTTCCTTATATTAACACCTAGATACTTACAATGATCCCCAAAAGGAACTTTCACCCCATCAACGTAATTAAAACTGGGAGGACTTTTCCTATTTGTGAAACTCACAACCTGACTTTTAACCCCGTTTATCAACATACCATTGCCTGCTGTCCATCTCACAACATTTTCGAGGTCACGTTGCAGTTGCTCACAATCTTGTAACTTATTTATCACTCTATAGAGAATAACATCATCCGCAAAAAGCCTTACCTCCGATTCCACTCCTTTACTCATCCCTCGCTGAGTCCGAGGGAAAAACCGAACCTGGAGGGTAAACAGATGATGATGATGATGATGATGATGATGATAAGGGAGATAGGGAGTACTTACCGGTATAGAACGATTTTTCGCAGAAGCGGCAGCGAGAGTCGGCAGTACAGTTCGAGACTGGACAATTCCCCTTACATCACGAATTGCATACAATATTTTTTTCACTTCAATATTCCACGCAATAAGAAAGAGGTTTTTAAAAATTCATTGAATTTATGTAAGCTGAGATCAGTTAATACGTGGAGTTTAAACATTCTTCTTTTGTTTGTTGCTATTCAATATGTGAAACTATTTGGTAGAGAGCCTTTTATTACCAGTTAAGGATTTCATTTTTCACTTACTTCACTAGAGATATTCGTCATTAGCAACCAAATATAACTCTAAACATACTTCCCGAGAAACAATGAAGTAACATCATCGTGATGTGTGTGTGTGTGTGTGTGTGTGTGTGTGTGTGTGTGTGTGTGTGTTTCCCGAGACAGATTGATTAACCGGACGTGATTAAAACCTCTACTCGGCTGGAAATTGAACCTAGGACCCACTAAACCAAACGCTTCATCGCTGACCGTTCAGATAAGTACCCGGATAATAATAATAATACTAATAATAATAATGTTATTAACATTGTTCACTCGAATCTTTGCCTACTTTCTGAATAAGAAAGGGGTCTGGTTCACTGAGGTGGTACAGGGTTTTTTTTCTTTTAATTTGCTTAACGTCGCACCGACAGAGAGAGGTGTTATTGTGACGATGGGGTAGGAAAGGGCTAGGAGTGTGAAGGAAGCAGCCGTGGCCTTAATTAAGGTATAGCCCTGCATTTGTCTGGTGTGAAAATGAGAGAATACGGAAAACCATCTTCAGGGTTGTCGACAGTGGGATTCGAGCCTAGTATCTCTCGGTTGTAAGGTCACAGCTGCGCGTTCTTAGTCGCACGGCTAGCTCGCCCGGTTGAAGGGGTCTTACGTGATGACTTTTTGCAACGTGACCCTTTAAATAAGAAACTTGAAGGTTTACGGAGATTTCGAACAAAACTTAAAATAAAGACCAGACAAGACGTGGACCGAAGAAAGGAAGGAAGCTCACCGAAGAGGGATGTAGGACTACTGGGCGAGAGTTAACGTCCAGGACAGAAAACAGTACATAGCTAGACGAAACAAAAGAAGTAGCAGAAGAAGGATCATCATCTTCTACCACTTTTACTACGCCTGTGTGGTCGTGGGTAGTAATAATAATAGAAGTAATAATAAAGTCCGCCTCTTTGGTGTAATGGTTATCGTGATTACCTGCCACCCCCATAGGCCCGGACTCGATTCCCTGCTCTGCCACGAAATTTGAAAAGTGGTACGAGGGCTGGAACGGGGTCCACCCAGCTTCGTGAGGTCAAGTGACTGGAGGTGGGTTCGATTCCCACATCAGCCATCCTTGAAGTGGTTTTCCGTGGTTTCCCACTTCTCCTCCAAGTTAATGCCGGGATGGTAGGCCTACCTAACTTAAGGCCACGAACGCTTCCTTACCCCTTCCTTGCCTATCCCTTCCAATCGTCCCACACCCGTTGCCCTGTTCAGCATACTAGGTGAGGCTGCCTGGGTGGGATACTGGTCCTCCTCCCAAGTTGTATCCTCTGACTCAAAGTCTCGCTCTCCAGGACACTGCTCTTGAGGCGGATCCCTCGCTGAGTCCGAGGGAAAAACTAACCCTGGAGGGTAAACAGATTAAGAGAGGAATAATAATAATAATAATAATAATAATAATAATAATAATAATCTAATCTACAAATATTAGGGGTAGATTCACCTCTGCAGTGATATGATATAAATATCACAGTCAGTACATACCATCACGTAATTTTGAAAACCCGACACAAAATGTAAGACTGAACTGATTAACTAATTAGTTGAGAGTTGGATAATTAATCAGAGCAGTACAATATCGCAATGAAACATTGGAATGTAGGTTTTTGATGTGTGAGTCAACGTTAATGAATGTATACCTTTATCGTGCCACTGGATAGAGAAGCCACCCCATTGCTACAGAATATCAATACAGAGAAGGCGGTTGGGCCACACCACACACTCGTTCGCCCTGAATGGACAATGCATCTTGTTTTGGAGCGGCACTCCATCATAATTTAAAGACTATTGGATTACAATAGAAATCATGAGAAATGGCTTGAAATGGAGGAAGCATATTGGTAGCATCACATAGACAGAGAGAGAAAGAGACTTTAAAAGTTATTCCCGTATTGACTTAATGAAACAAGTTCCAACAATAAGTCTTTCACTAAACTTAATAAGGATTGGACAGTGGAGGTTTTATCCCATATACTAGTTGTGACAGGTCATATCGAAGTTAGTCTCTAGAATTTTTAGTCAAATATACTGCCCTCTATCGTGTGCATTTATTTTCTGGGATATTTCAGAATGCTTCAGAGAGACTACAGTGGAGTGACCATGTATCGACACGGCAGCTGATGGAATGATACACCAGCTGAAAGTAATGAAAATGCGACACAAAGAATCAATAAAATCGAATTGTGTTTAATTAATATAATTAACGAATAATGCCACACATGAACTTTTCCCGATTCTTTACATGAATGGTCAGCAGTGTGGAATCAGAGTGTTCTGGATATCATTCGTATTGCTCGGAGACTGGGTGTTTGTGTTTGTCTTAAGACATACCTCTATTTTTAAACTACTGACTACCAAAAAACATGCAACAGTAGAACGCATACCTAAATAAAGGTGGCGTCAGGCAGGATATCCATCCGTAAAACTGAACAAAGTTCACATGCTGTGCAGACATCAGCGAACAAGATCGTAAAAAGAAAAGAAAGACAGAAAGAAAGAAAGAAAGAAAGAAAGAAAGAAAGAAAGAAAGAAAGAAAAAAAGAAAAAGAAATGAAATGTCGTATGGCTTTTAGTGCCGGAATGTCCCAGGACGGGTTCGGCTCGCCAGGTGCAGGTCTTTCTATTTGACACCCGTAGGCGACCTGCGCGTCGTGATGAGGATAAAATGATGATGGAGACAACACATGCACCCAGCCCCCGCGCCATTGGAATTAACCAATTAAGGTTAAAATCCCCGACCCGGCCGGGAATCGAACCCGGGAGCCTCTGAACTGAACGCCAGTACGCTGACCGTTCAGCCAACGAGTCGGACGAAAGAAAGAAAGAAAGAAAGAAAGGAGGAAACGAATGACCCTGAACGAAGTTACAAAGGAACTATCGAACACGCAAATAATTGATTTGGACACTAATTCTATGGGAGTTTCCTATTTTCCTTCTTATTCTTATTCTTCTTCTTCTCTTCCTCCTCTTTTTCTCCTTCTTCTTTTTCTTCTTCTTCGTTTCCTGTCCAGTCTCCTGGGAGTTTGCTATCAGTATGGAGAGTTCTCTTTGACCATTAGCAGCACAATGTACGTAGTTCTTCAAAGTTTTTCATGCCCATTCAATCTTGAACCATGATGTTCACCGTCTGCTTACTACACTGTGTCGTGAATTTCACCTTTCAAAACATAAAATTGCTTGTTTTTACCACATTACTCATGTCCTAGATGTGCAATGTTTCTGTACTTCATGGCGGTTATCAGTTCTCTTTCGCAGTTTGCTGACTGTTATACGTTTTCATTCATAACAAATTCAAACCGTGAGCCTCTGAGCATTCCTCTATGCAGACATTCTATTAATTTAATTTTGTATCTAACGTCGCACTAACACATTGAAGGTTTTCGATGACGCAAGGTTGAGAAAGCGTCAATACTGGGAAGGTAGCGGCCGTGAGACCATAACTAAGGTACAGCCCCAACATTTTCTTGGTGTGAAAATCGGAAACCACGGAAAACCATCTTCACGGCTGCCTCGATGGGATGCGAATTCACCTCTGCCGAATGCAAGCTCCTAGCTACGCGACTCTAAACGCACGGTGAAATCGCTGTTATAAAACATCGAGTTGTCAGGCCTGTTTCAATGCCCAAATTTTGACTCGATAGAACAGAGTAGACCAAACATAACATTCGGTCATACGCTACCAATAACTTCCTCATTTCCTTGAATGTTGATCATGAAGTTTCTAATCGGGTTGTACTAAGGATGTGAAGGATAGGGCTTATAAGTCACTCGTAAAACCTCAATTAAAGTATGGTTCCGATGTGTATGTTCCTCACCAGGATTACTTGGGTCGAGAACTGAAATAAATCCTAAGAAAAGCAGCTCGATATGTTCTGTGCTATTTCCGAAAAACAACAATTAGCATTACGAAAATGTTACTAAGTATGGACTGGGAAGACTTGGGAGAAAGGAGGCGAACTGCTCTACAAAACGCTATCTTCCAAACTGTTAGTGGAGATATGGCGTGGAATTATGATATTAGACGAAAAATGGAGTGTGTTTCAAAAGTAGGTAAGTTCACAATATGAAGATAAAATTCGAACTCAAGTGGACAAACAGGGGTAAAATGTTTGTTGATACGAAGGAGAGTTGAAG
Source organism: Anabrus simplex (assembly GCF_040414725.1). Classification (NCBI taxonomy): domain Eukaryota; kingdom Metazoa; phylum Arthropoda; class Insecta; order Orthoptera; family Tettigoniidae; genus Anabrus; species Anabrus simplex. The sequence continues at coordinate 139,811,786 of NC_090272.1, forward strand.
ATTGGAATAATTTACCGAGGGGGATGATCTATAAATTTCCAAATTCTTTGGAATTATTTAAGAAAACTCTAGGGAAACAACGAATAGAAAATCTGCCATCTGGGCGCCTGCCCTAAATGGAGATCGGTGGTGATTGATGATTGAAGCTATTTAAAACCAGTTAGGTTTTCTTGACCCGGTTCTTGACACGGAATGCTATTGTGTCGTACACCTATTAAAGTCATTTTCTATTTCAAATTAAAATGGAAGAATGGCATGTAATTATGAAATTGTGGTTGATTCAAAATTTACAAAAGAAAACATTTTAGTTCTAACACGATTAAAATAACGCATTCGTATAAAATGTTTGATCTCTTGAATAATTGATTTTAATACAATAAAAGTATCGTGGAATTTAAACGCACATTTGTTAGCTTTATATAAATCAGGTTTAGAGAAGATTAATTCGTAAATGAATTTGCTAGAACATTAATTAATCCGATCAACACATGTATTAAGGGCAAATTGTTTTGAAATCCACAATTTACACCGTGTTCAAATTTTTTATGTTGGTAATTTCCGACACGTGTCATAATTCTGAATTAATAGTACTTGAATTGCGTAAACAGGTTTGCTTTACAACGTGAAAAAAATGTAATTATATTACTCGCTATCTTTCAATAAGCGAAGTTGAAAAGAAAGAAAATTTAATCAGTAATAATCATAAAAATAATTTAATGAACGTTGGAACAGCAATTCCTTTCTATAGGATTACCGGTAGCCTATTCCACATATTTTACAACAATCAATGGTAAATTAACCCTCTCAGATCACGTAGCTGTCAGCTTGCTCTCGGGAGATGGTGGGTTCGAACCCTACTGCTGGCAGCTCTGAAGAAGGTTTTCCCTGGTTCTCATTTTCACACCAGAAAAATGCTGGAGCTGTACCTTAATTAAGGCCACGGTCGCCTCCATTCCACTCCTAGCCCTTTCCTATCCCATTGTTGCCGTAATATTTATCTGTGTCGGTGTGACATAAAGCAAATCTCATCGTAGGCATACTCAAGTCTACTACGTAATGTTGATTTCGTAGTAGGCCTAAATTATTTTAAGAAAATACATAATTCAAAATACACAAGTTTCTGGCTCAGTATTTAAGCAATTTAAACTTAGATTCGGTGATTTTTTGTTCAGAAAAGAGAAATAAACTATTCGAATTTACACTCTTAGATGGTGGAGTATTAACTGGGCATGGTGTGAACTTTGTTGAACAGTATGTATGATCACGAGTTAAATAATAATTTACCAAAAGTCTGGAAAGTAAGTCATGGGGTTATTATTGGAAACTGGCAGCATAGTTGAGATAAAGAACTTACTACACACGTCAACATATTTCTAATTTTGTCTTCATAATTTACCTCAAAGTATGAAACGCAATATTCCTGCATCGTTAGAACTGTACAGAATGTATTCCCGATGAACACTTTCAAATATTTATGATAACATCTTTCAAGAAAATATTTTCGACTTTCATAAATTAAGAATCATATGTTATGTTGCCAACACATTGCCACTGAATCTCATGTCTTTCATAAAGGTGCTCCTTCTGCGTAATGAAAAATCATAACTTAATAAAGCGGAAGATTATTGAACCATCAACCTGTAGAGGGTTAATCAAGAAAGGTATTTTTTGTCGTTACTGAAATTTGGGACTTTTTCAGTTTACCACTTATCACAACCAAATTTAAAACACAAGCTTATATTAATAACATGTAGCACTACACAAAAATTTAAGTTGATTAGTTAATTTCTTGCTAACTTATTAACAAATATTTTTATATGTTGCATGGAAAATGCTCCTCTAAGTACAATTTTCATTATGTTTGCGTTATAATTTGAAAAACTTATCAAAAATACTCATACACTTAACAATAATTCTGGGTTTTGCAGTCAAGTATAAACTTTTGGAGATATAATTGTTTAATTTTTAATTATTCTTACAATAGGCAAGACTGTTATAGGAACAGTAACACTTCGATGATTTCGAAAAGTGTAAACGTTGGATAGAAATATTAAGTGCTATTTTAGGACCCGTTAAATCCGGCATTAAGTGATTTAAAAATGGAGTTATGGCAAGAGTGATAACATGATTTTAAAAAGAAGGAGTTGGGAAATTTAAAGGTAGAACTTGAAAATGTGATTTTTTGATCAAAAGTAGACACATTTCAGTCAAGGCCCCCTCTTCAAGAGATAAAAAAAGCGTTAAAACTAGTTGCCGAAGGGTAAGGTAACTGAACCATATAGATAAAACGACTTAATATTTCTATCCAACGTTTACACTTTTCGAAATCATCGAAGTGTTACTATTCCTATAACTCTCTTGCATTAGGTTGTCGAATATCATCCTTCCTTTACTACTAAGGGTGCTTACGAGTGAAGTCTAAAAATTCGTAACTGTTGGAAATAGCAGATTCATTCTTATCAAAAGTACAGTAAACCATAATTAGAGTATGTTCTGTATGGTTTTGTGAATTAAATATGTTCATTTTTCGAATAGTGTGTAACCAGATTCCAGGTAAACCTGGAGTCCGTGGCTGAGAGCACAGGATATCAGCAGTCACGTAAAACTCTAAACTTGATTTTGCATCACATCCGACCACCTTCAAATCACCACCAGGTCTTCAATCTGGCATCACGGGAAAACATGTTGAATTCAGGAGAGAGAATATTTTTCCGAAGTTTCCTGAACTTTCACTTGCAAGTCCACAGTCAAATTCACCACCGCTACTATACAACTTTAACGTTAAAATTAATTAAGTAATTATGTAAATGCACAATGTTCTGTTTCAACAGTCAGTTGAAAATAGAAGAAGATTTACACTAAAGTCAGGGGCAAAAGATCCACTTAGGTCGACGCCCTGAACAAATAGCATTTTTTTTATACACAAGTCAATAATTATTTACACGATCCCTTGGTTGATTTGACGTAGGAAATGTAATTTGAATATCTACAGAAAATACTGGCTGGAGAAGACTTTCAGTTAGGTATTTTTCATCACCAATAGTTTTGGAGCAGCAATTGGAAATATATGTTCCCTTCACCTATACTTTGAGTGATAGTCCTGGTCACAATTTAATTTACCAGCTGTCAACTACAAAGTAATGAATATCGTCGATTGACACCTTTAATACCAGTCTGTAAGCCTCATCCTGCGCCGTGTACAATTTTCTGAAGACCTGCGATGAATGACAGTAATCAATGTTACATATAAAAAAAGTGCTTTATTTATATTTATTTCCGTATTAAATTAACAGTAACAATGGAGCGGTTGCGATATACTATACTATTTATTCAATTGTTATTCGATTTTTATTTATTAACATGAGGCAAGTGTGTACGTAATTTATTAAAAGACAAATAATAAGCACATTTTAGAATGCTGAAGAATAGAAATACTGTTGAATGATCAAAGCAGATAGATCTGTATCGGTATAAATCGGTAAAATGCACTCGTTTTGTATTCACTAGTCATAGCTGATTGGTTTAAATTTGCGGAAAGTTTTGTGGACCGTATCAGATTTATACTCAATAAATTATATTATTTAACAGTATTCATACTGTTCATAAAAATATAACCTGAAAATCTCTAAATTATTTACACGACAACTTGGTTGGCTTGACGTAGGATATGCAGTTTGAATAGCTACAGAAAATACTGTAATTACGCTGGAGAAGACTTTCGGTTAATTATGAAAATATTTTTCTACTTTTAGAATGGAAAGCAGATTCTTTTAGAATTTGCCGAGTATGTCACCATCATCCGGGTTGTTCTGACAGACGGGAGGACTTGTCACGGGATAAAGCTTATTCTCTATCCATCGCATTGCTCTTCATTTTTGTTCAGTTATTTCCCTATCGAGCGAGCGGAGCTGTCACGTAGCTGTTAGCTTGCATTCGGTAGATGGTGGAGACAAACCCCAGTGTCTGCGGCCCTGAAGATAGTTTCCTCACGGTTTCCCACATTTTCACCACGAAAATGCTGAGGCTGTATCTGAATACAGGTCACGGCCACTTCCTTCATACCCCTAGCCCTTTCCTCTCCCATCGTCGCCGAAAGACCTATCTGTGACGCAGCGACGTAAAATAAATAGTAAAAAACTAAATTTTCTTTCTCTTGGTCTTGTCCAGCATTATTTTCTTCCCCCCTACTCTTCGACTTTTACTATTTACCGTTCATTTTGTTCCATCGTTCAGCAAACATTCCCTTCTCAAGCAGTGACCTATACAGTTTTCTTTTTAACAATTTGTATCATAAACTCCTTTCTTTCCCCAAATCTTCGCATAACTTCTCCATTCATTATCCTCCCCTTCCGTTTAACTCCTTCCACTTTGATCTGTATCCACATTTACAATGCTTTCGGACTTATCTCCTCTTCCTTCCACAATATCCAGGTCTCTCCTCCATATACTTCAATGCCCCAGACTCCAGACATAACACTTTGCAGACTTCTTTCTCACATCTTTATTCAATTCATTGTTGCCAACGCTTTGTAAGTTGTCACTACAAGTAAACCATTATGTCTCTATAATTTGCTTGAAATCCCTAATTAAACGTGTTTTATTTAATCAAAATTGGTACTATACATATTTTGTACGTATATTATAAAATAATAATTACTCACCAAAAGAATGTAGTCATGGCCTTCGTACGTCATACTTATTTAGGTTGTGGAGAGATGGATGCTAATCCCTGATATCACAAATTCGACGGTCTTTGCCTCGCGCCTCCGGAGAAGAATGTAATAACTGGAAGTGAATTAATTCGTTCTGATTCTTATTCCACCTTTTACTTTTGGTGTCACTCACACAGAGAAGATTCGTTATTTTTCCACATTTGAATGATCAAAAGTAAGAATTAGTTCTACGAGTGTGGGGCACAAATGAATTTAAAACATCTAAAATCATTCATTAAATAACGTCAATATTCATTGTTTCGCTTGCAATTTCAATCTTACCGCGCGAGTGCCCGTTTGGTATGGAGCACGCAGCTGTCAGCTTGCATTCGGGAGACAGAGGGTTCAAATCATACTGTCGACAGGCCTGAAGATTTTTCGCATGTCTTCCCATTCTCATACCACGCAAATGCTGGGGCTTAATTAAGGCCATGGCCGCTTCCTTCCCACTCCTAGCCCTTTCCTATCCCATCGTCACCATAAGACCTATGCGGGTGAGTGCAACGTAAATAAAATTATTTTTAAAAATCAATCAAAAATGCATTGTGTGTGTAAATCGATCTGTGGCAAAATATGGATGTAGCTTGCTTGAGATAATGCACTGTAAATTCTGTCGCACCTCTTAAAAAATTATTAAACTGGCTTTAATGTAAATATTTTTTGCAGTCATGATTACTGTATAGGTCAACACAAGGACGGAGAACTCTAGCGGCGTACGTGGATTGTATTGTAGTAACTAAGGGCCCGCGGGTGCTGGGGAAACGTACACTATGAAAACAAAGAGAGGAATGTGCACGAGCAAGATGCAGCCGTGCCAGAAACAGACGAACGTCTGCAGCGTACTCATTGTTCATTAAATGTTTGCTTTACCCTACAGCTAACATATATTTTGTTTTTGAATAATACCAGCACTATCCATGAATTACATTTATTTATCACCGCGCGAGTTGGTTCTGTGGTTAGGGGTGCGCAGCTGTTAGCTTGCATCCGGGAGATAGTGGGTTCGAACCCCACTGTCCCAGCCCCTGAAGATGGTTTTGCATGGGTTCATATTTTCACACCAGGCTGTACATTAATTAAGGCCACGGGCGCTCTCTTTCCACGCCTAAGCCTTTCCTATCCCATCGTCGCCATAAGACCTGGCTGTGCCGATGCAACGTAAAACCAGTTCCAAAAATAAATAAAAAATACATTTATTTATCTTTCATAATTTTATGAAATTTTATGAAATTTTATGTAATACGTCCTTTGAATCATCAAAGAAGAATGTAACTTACAGTATGTCCTAATGTGTAGGGATATGCCCCTGCGGTGCTGATTAAACGGTGCGCATAGTAATTTTCTCTTCCCAGAGAAACCTTCTTTCAGCATCGCAATGCTTCTTCTTCTTCTTCTTCTTCTTCTTCTTCTTCTTTGTTTACTCTCCAGGGTCGGTTTTTCCCTCCGACTCAGCGAGGGATCCCACCTCTACCGCCTCAAGGGCAGTGTCCTGGAGCTTCAGACTCTGGATCAGGGATACAACTGGGGAAGTTGACCAGTACGTCGCCCAGGCGGCCTCACCTGCTATGCTGAACAGGGGCCTTGCAGGGGGATGGGAAGTTTAGAAAGGATAGCCAAGGAAGAGGGAAGGAAACGGCCGTGGCCTTAAGTTAGGTACCATCCCGGCATTTGCCCAGAGAAGTGGGAAACCACGGAAAACCACTTCCAGGATGGCTGAGGTGGGAATCGAACCCACCTCTACTCACTTGACCTCCCGAGGCTGAGTGGACGCCGTCCCAGCCCCCGTACCACTTTTGAAATTTCGTGGCAGAGCCGGGATTCGAACCCGGACCTCCGGGGGAGGCAACTAATCACACTGACCACTACACCACAGAGGCGGACGCTTTTGATCATTTTTTCTTATTAAGTCTCACTCCATATTCCTTAGTTTAATGTTAAATTATCTCATAACATTCGCCAACTTTCGTTCACTTTCTACCAACACAACCATGTCATCTACAAACCTTATCGGGCTGAATAGCTCTAGTGGCGTCCTGAGATTGTGGGGTCGATCCCGGCTCAGTACTATGGCATTTGAAGGTGCGCACAAACCATGAACTACCGGTACGGGTATTGTAAAGAACAGAAGTTCATTATAACGCGGTCGGAGAGCGAAGATGAGAAATCGATTAAATATTCAGACTCAACTGATGCCATTTAACTGCCACAACATGTTTCAAGAGGTGTCACTTCCTGAGGGAAGGCAGGGATATATATGGCTCGTGCGTGTGTGTCCAAATCTGGCCAGAAAGAAGGCGTTACCTTCTAGGTGGCCCGCCCCTCCCCTTCGGGGGGGGGGAAATGAAAGCTTCCCCTAGGTAAGTCGCGACGGTATCGCTATCGTGCGTGTGGCTGCGTGATTTTGGCCGTGCAGCTGTCAGCTTGCATTCGGGAGATAGTGGGTTCTAACTCCACTATCGGCAGTCCTTATTCTCTGGTTTCCCAGTTTTACACCAGGCCAATGCTGGGGCTGTGCCTTAATTAAAACCACGGTCGTTTTCCCTCCTACTCCTAGCCCTTTCCTAATCCTATCGTCACCATAAAACCTATCTATGTCGGTGCGACGTAAAGCAAACTGGAAAAACAGAAAGGATATTTGGAATAAGTATATTTTTTGGCTCTAACAAACTAATTGTGATATCTCTGGTATTTATACAGTTAAAATTAAGTAGTAATTTAAGCAGATTCCAGATTTACAGTGTAAGATTTTAATGCGGACCGATTCAAACCATGCATATGGTATTACATCATTTTATATTACCACTAAATTGACGTTTTTATTTTTGAATGGAATGTTCAACAAAGAAAATCGTCAACTGATATTCATAATATTGTTGAAATTCTTCTAGACATAGTAGCTGTCCTTTAGTCAGTCATCGTCGGTGACGTAGAACCCCTTTGAAGAAGTTATAAGCATGTTGTTTCAATCCCCTTGAAGTATCAAACATGCTCGATGAGACTCCATCAAATTGTGCAATAATCCTGAAATAATCAGTAATCTAACAGTACTTCTAAACATGGGCGCCCATAGGATAGCTTGTTGGGGGCGGGGGGGGGGGGGGACTACAAGACCTGGGGTATGTAGTATTTTTAATATTTTGGAAGATGAATGGCGACTTGTATTCCACGGTAGAATACCACACACGGTATCCGCTACCACTTCTATGTAATACCGATTTTAAATTAATTTTCTTGAAAGAACGGACTATATTCGATTTCTTTCCTTTCCCCGAGAGCTAGGAGGGGGGGGGGGTGCGTCCCCACCTTGCCCCCGGGCATGGGCGCCCATGCTTCTAGACAGTTCCAACTGTTGTTTAAGCAGTTCACACAGTTCAGTTGTACGACTAACACCGTTGAATTATTAAACAGTTCACCTCAAGACATTGAGGAGATTCTTTCTAATCGGCTTTGAAGCTAAGATTCTAATCAGCTTTGAAGTGACAGTGTTCGCCTCGACAGAGGTAGTATGAAGTGGGAGTGGCTGTTCTCACCTAGTTGCTGCAACGTCTGATACTAGCTTAAACTCCTGGCCTTATTCGAATTTTTAAATTTCAGTAATTAATTTCTAGAAATAACAGTTTTCTTCAGCTTATTCCAGGTATTTCTGGGGTCGCTGGAGTCACCCAGGCTCTTTTTGCTATTTGCTTTACGTGGCACCGACACAGATAGGTCTTATGGCGACGGAAAGCGAGCGGCCGTGGCTTAATTAAGGTACAGCCCCAACATTTGCCTGGTGTGAAAATGGGAAACACGGAAAACCATCTTCAGGGCTGCCAACAGTGGAATTCGAACCCACTATCTCCCGGATGCAAGCTCACAGTCGCGCGCCTCTAACCGCACGGCCAACTCGCCCGGTCATTTTTGTTTTAGCCGAGGGTATAAGGCCGCATGTCCTTCCTGACACCGCCTGATTTTTAAGATAAAAATCTCAACCCAGGATCGACTGGAATTCAAACGTCAGCCTTCTGAGTTTGAAGCTAGCAGCTGAGCCACTGAGCTAATCACGTCCCTTTTCTTGTTTGACTGATACCTTCATTTTTGGAAGTTTTGGGCGCCTTTCATTATTTCCCTCTTATTAGTGTCACTAAAGGATGGTTGCCCAGTTGTACTTGCTCTTAAATCAATATCCACCAAAACCACCACCACCTATTGTATTGTGTCTGTGACATACAAGTTTTATCACTATGTTCGAACCTTGTCACTATTGAAGTATCTGACCGAGTTCGATAGCTGCAGTCGCTTAAGTCCGGCCAGTATCCAGTATTCGGGAGAAACTGGGTTCGAACCCCACTGTCGGCGGCCCTGAAGATGGTTTTCCGTGGTTTCCCATTTTCACACCAGGCAAATGCTGGGACTGTACCTTAATTAAGGCCACGGTCGTTTCCTTATATCCCTATCCCTTTCCTATCCCATCGTCGCCATAAGACCTATCTGTGTCGGTGCGACGTAAAACAAATAGCAAAAAAGAAAGTATCTGAGAGGACATTTTACTTTATTCCTTGTCTTTCATGGATTAAACCCTTTTTGAGGAAGGAATAATTTATTTTATTTATTTTCACACCCATGTTCTAGTTTCATATACAACTATTGTATTCCATTCCTGATATTAAAATGAGTAAAATGAGAGAAACTTCCTCCTTATCGTATTCCCTTATTGCTAGATGGTAAGTGGATACAGAAACATGGACGCTGAGAAAAATAGGGAGGAAAAACCTGGAGATTTTTAAAATGTGGTGCTACGGAAAGATGGAAACAAATAACTTGCACAGGCATGGTGGCAAGTGAAGTCTTAAGAAGAGCTGGTGCGATGAGAACATTCCCTGACAGAGTTCTTCAGAGGTTCAGAGGAAAGCCCACTGGTTCATTCATATCCTGAGAAGAAATTGTCTTGTGCATGATGTCATTGAAGGAAAGTTAGATGAAACATGGAAGCCTGGTAGAAGAAAAAACCACTGCATGATGATTTAAAAGAGAAATGTAAGTACTGGATGTTGAAGAAGAAAGCTGACGATAGAGCAAAGTGGAGACCGACTCAAACGGACCTGCCACTTGGCAGAACACACAAATAATAATAATAATAATAATAATAATAATAATAATAATAATAATAATAATAATAATGTGGCATCAGCTACAGTGCGAAAGCATTTTAATTCGACTCTATTAAATGGTCTGTGTGTCAGTTTAGACAATCCAACTTCATTTTTCCTGTTGGTAGAGAGACTGGAATTTTTGTCAGGCGATCTATGGCTGAGAATTAATTTTGTTCGATAAACATTAAAAGTGTGAGCCTTTGTGTATAAGGCGGCAGCGCACCGGCCTCTCACCGCTGGGTTCCTTGGTTCAAATCCCGGTTTCTCCGTGTGAGATTTGTGCTGGACTTAGCGGATGCGGGACAGGTTTCTCCCCGGGTACTCTGGTTTTCCCTATCATCTTCCATTCCAGCAACACTCTCCACTATCATTTCATTTCATCTGTCAGTCATTAATCATTGCCCCAGCGGGTTGCGACAGGCTTCGGCAGCCGGTACAATTCCTATCCTCGCCGCTAGATGGAGGTTCATTCATTCCATTCCTGCCCCTGTTCAATGACTGAAAAATAGGTTGTGGGTTTTCAAACACTAAATGTGTCACTAGAGATCATTTACAAGCCCACATCGTTCTATATGAAGCGCCGAGTGGACATTTTCTGACCATTCAAAAATTCCACTGCCTCTGCCGGGTTGTAATTGACGATCTAGGTATTCGGAGGACAGAATTCTACCACTGATGCACATAGAGAGCTATTTTAGTAACTAATGACCTTCAATATAATAGATTAGTATATCATATTATAATGTAAATCTTAGCACACGAAAGAATTGTAAGAGAACCTCCTACTTTCATTCTCAGTTCTGGCGATTGGAAATATGTACAGAATGCCTAATCCTCAGCCAGAAGTCTAGCTAAATACTAATACGCTTGGCCATCAGCTGTCATAGATGTTCGTGGCGTCATTGAAGAGGCGTAGTGGAGAAATCAGTCGATATAGTTCCCTGTTGCTTTCCTCACCGAGCCAGAAGTTGATATAACACATCCGTTTGCCAATCCCACTGAAATACAGACCCAAACGACCCTAAGGACGATATTTTCAGTCCTTTAATTACAGGGAGTGGCTACGTAATATAATAAAACTACTACTGCAGCTACAATTTATTCATATCAAAAAGACAAGACTTGTCGCTCAAATCACATTTGTCTCTCCTCTCCTGAACGTTTTAAGTCAGCATATTTCTTGAAATTCAGTCTGTCCATCGCGTAATCCAGACACTTCTTCCTCAGTGTTCCTCATCCCCTCTTCCCTAGAGCCTTTCCGTCCAACATGATTGTGAAGAATTCGTTATGCCGTAGTGTGTGGACAAGGAATTTGGTTGTCCTCTTCCTACATTGGTGATCAACTCCTTTGTATCATCTACTTCCTTAAGGATCCTTTTGTTTGACATTTTCTCTGTCTAGCTTCTTTTCAGTATCCTCCTCCATATCCACCTTCCCATTGCTTTCAGGCAATAGTACAATAGCAGTAATATAATAGTGATTATGTAAATAATCTCTATATCTATATATATATAAAAGTCATTGTATGTATGTGGGTGGGTGGGTTTGTACCACATCTCCTCCCAAACCATTGGAGCGATTTCAACCAAATTTGATACACTTATGACTTGGTATCAGGAGACAAACCGCGTGGGGGTAAGACATCCCAAACACCCCTGGGGGCGGGGGGGGGGGCGAGGGGGATCATATATAAAAATAAATGAAAATAGTGTCGAATCCATACTTTTCGGGGTCGCTGAGATAAATAGTGACACTCCGGATTTTCAGTATCAGGAGACAAACCACGTGGAGGTAAGACACGCCAGGAACCCTTAGGGGCGGGGTGCGAGGGGGGTCATAAATAAAAATAAACGAAAATAGTGTCGAATCCACACTTTTCGGGGTCGCTGAGATGAATAGTGACACTCCGATTTCTTTAAAAGTCAAAGTTCAGCCCCCTTTTAGGGTGGGGGCGAGGGGGGAGTGATATATACAAATAATAGAAAATAGTGTCAAATACATAGTTTTCGGGGTCGCCAAAGTGAATAGCGACACTCCGGATTTTTGGTATCAGGAGACAAATCACGTGGGGGTAAGACACCCCGGGAACCCTTAGCGGCGGGGGGCGAGGGGGGTCATATATAAAAGTAAATGAAAATCGTGTCGAATCCATACTTTTCGGGGTCACTGAGGTGAATAGTGACACTCCAATTTTTTTAAAGTCCAAGTTCAGCCCCCTTTGAGGTGGGGGCGAGGGGGGAGTGATATATACAAATAATCGAAAATAATGTCGAATACATAGTTTTCGGGTTCGCCAAAGTGGATAGCGACAATCCGGATTTTCAGTATCAGGAGACAAACCACGTGGGGGTAAGACACGCCAGGAATCCTTAGGGGCGGGGTGCGAGGGGGGGTCATAAATAAAAATAAACGAAAATAGTGTCGAATCCACACTTTTCGGGGTCGCTGAGATGAATAGTGACACTCCGATTTCTTTAAAAGTCAAAGTTCAGCCCCCTTTTAGGGTGGGGGCGAGGGGGGAGTGATATATACAAATAATCGAAAATAGTGTCAAATTCATAGTTTTCGGGTCGCCAAAGTGAATAGCGACACTCCGGATTTTTTGTATCAGGAGACAAACCATGTGGGGGTAAGACACCCCAGGAACCCTTAGAGGTCAGGGGCGAGGGGGGTCATATATCAAAATAAACGAAAAAAGTGTCGAATCCATACTTTTCGGGGTCGCTGAGATGAATAGTGACACTCCGATTTCTTTAAAAGTCAAAGTTCAGCCCCCTTTTAGGGTGGGGGCGAGGGGGGAGTGATATATACAAATAATCGAAAATAGTGTCAAATACATAGTTTTCGGGGTCGCCAAAGTGAATAGCGACACTCCGGATTTTTGGTATCAGGAGACAAACCACGTGGGGGTAAGACACCCCAGGAACCCTTAGGGGTCAGGGGCGAGGGGGGTCATATATAAAAATAAACGAAAATAGTGTCGAATCCATACTTTTCGGGGTCGCTGAGATGAATAGTTACACTCCGAATTTTTAAAAGTCCAAGTTCAGCCCCCTTTGGGGTGGGGGCGAGGGGGGAGCGATATATACACATAATCGAAAATAGTGTCGAGTCCATACTTTTCGTGGTCGCTTAGGTGAATAGTGACATCCCGGGAATTTTTAAATTCCAAGTTCAACCCCCTTTAGGGTGGGGGACAAGGGGGGAGTGATGTATAAAAATAATCGAAAAGAATGTCGAGTACTCTTCGGGGTCGCTGAGATGAATACTGACACTCCGGATTTTTACTATCAGGAGACAAACCACTTGGGTTAGGGCACCCCAGGAACCCATACGGGCGTTGGGCGAAGGAGTGAGATATAAAAATCATCGAAAGTAGTGTCGAATGCATACTTTTGGTGTCGGTTAGATGAATAGTGACACCCCGGGATTTTTTTAAGTCCAAGTTCATCCCCCTTTGGGGCGGGGAGCAAGGGGGTGAGATATAAAAATAATAGTATTTAGTGCCAAATATACAGTTTTCGTGGTCGCCGAGGTGAATAGTAACACTCCGGAATTTTAATATCGGGAGACAAACCACGTGGGAATAAGACACCCCAGGAACCATTAGGGGTGGGGGGGCGGGGGGCTTGAGATATGAAAATCATCAAAGTAGTGTCGAAAACATACTTTTTGGGGTTGCTGAGATGAATAGTGACACTCCAATTTTTTTAAGTCCAAGTTCAGACCCTTTGGCGTGGGGGCGAGGGGGAAGTGATATATACATGTAATCGAAAATTGTGTCGAATACGTAGTTTTCGGGGTCACCAAAGTGAATAGCGAAACTCCGGATTTTTAGTATCAGGAGACAAACCACGTGAGGATAAGACACCCCAGGAACCATTAGGGGCGGGGGGAAAGGGGGGTCATATATAAAAATAAACGAAAATAGGGTCGAATCCATACTTTTCGGGGTCGCTTAGATGAACAGTGACATCCCGGGAAATTCTTAATTTCAAGTTCAGCCCCCTTTAGGGTGGGGGGCAAGGGGGAGTGATATAAAAAAATAATCGTAATTAGTGTCGAATCCACAGTTTTTGGGGTCGCTGAGGTGAATAGTGGCACCCTGGACATTTAAAGTCCAAATTAAGGCCCCTTTTGTGGTGAGTGGTTAGGAAGGGAGTTAGATATAAAATAATCGAAAATAATGTCACATCCATGGTTTTAGGTGTCGCTTAAATGAGGAGTGACACTCCGGTTGTCGTTTAAGTCCAAGTTGATCCCCAATTGCCAGGCGGGTGAGAAGGAGTCAAGAACAGAAAATATCCAAATGACCGAGATTAGGGATGTTTTTTGTACGTTCCAGTATAACTGTCAGCAGAACTTAATACAAATATTACCTACTACCTGAAAAAAATACTAAGGGGGAAAGACACCCCTTGAAGCCTTAGATAAGGGTACGAAGTGTAATTAAGACTGAAAATGACCGATATTAGTGTTGAATCCATACGTTTCGGGACTACGGGAACAATTTCAAACAAACTTGGACACTTATGACTTTTTATCAGGAGACAAAGTGCGTGGAGGTATGACAACCCTAGCACACCTACGACGGGATGAGATGTAGAAATAATCGAAAATAGTGTCGAATCCATTCTTTTCGGAGTCGCTGAGATGAATAGTAACGCTCCAATGGCGGTTGCATATGAAGCAAGGCGTCTCGAGATCGAATAATACACGTCTCTAGTATCCAGGTAGGGATACGTACAGTAGCCGTCAATTTCTGAATTTTTTTAGAAGTCAAATTTCTGCCTCTTTTCGCATAGCGGTGAGAAAAAGTGAAAAACAAAATTTCGAAAATGACCGAGAGAATGGACGCATGTGTGTATACTGGACCTACTGTCTGGAGAAATATACGCTAGGGGTAAGAGACTCCTAGCCTCTAATGTAGGGGCGAAATGTAAATATTAACCGAAAATGACCGAAATTTGTGTCTAATCCATAGTTTTCGGGGTCGCTGAGATGAACTGTAACACTCTGGATGCCGTTTAAGATAAAGCTCAGTCCTACTCGGCAGGCGGATGAGAACTGGCAAAAAATTGAAAACGTCCAAAGGGACAGAGTTTAAGGATGTGTGTATGTTTTAGCATATCTCTCAATCAAACTTGGTATACACATGATTTACTATATAGAAAACATTACAGTGGGGGTCAGGTACACTTGGCCCCCGCTGGTGTTGGAGAATGAGAGGGGCTGACGTGCAAAAATAAGGAAAATAACCAATATTAATGTCGAAATCCATTGTTTATGTGTCGCTGATACGAACTGTGACGCTGTGGATAGCGTTTAAGTCCACGTTCAGCCTCCATCGAGGCAGGAGCTGAGAAGGGCTTGAAAGTAAATAGTATAAAATGACCGAGATTAGTGTCTACTCGAAAATTAAATAATCTAAAACTTGAAATCAGATACATCTAAATAACTATAAAACTACATGATAAGTCGTAAAATCAATATCTCGAAAAGAATTCTATAAGCATTCACTTCACACTCAACTAACTGGTAATACAAATATTAAAGGTAAACATTCAAAAACTATCCGGGCAACGCCGGGTACTACAGCTAGTAATTAATATTCTGTATCTATATTTTAACTTAATGATAGCTCTATAGCATTCATATTCTGCCTCTCTATAATGCAAGCTGTTTACGTATTTAGGAAGAAATTCCACCACCTGTCGATAAAGTATAAGCTCTGAAACCCCTTTTTATCAGTAGAAATTATTGTATAATGAATTAATTCACAGATAAAGTCTACATTAAAATATGGTTATGTTGAAGTCTTCATTTTCCCTGAGCGTGTTTTAACCGTTCATCCCGAGAGAGTGCTGCGATAGTAGTTTACTTTAACGAATCAGTGTACTTGTACATCCATTCTATGCTCAAATAAATCACACCCAACCAGAAAGAGATTAGCCATTCGGAAGAAGTTTTCAAGCAGGAGCTGAAACAAAGATTTAAATTGCAGTTACAAACTTTGGTTTTTAGTGACATTATTAGTATTTCAAGAAAGGTGCCGTGTAAGCTTATTTTATGGGTAAAAATTGCTTTTTATGATTTTATAACTATGTCATTCAGTTGACAAGTCTTGTATTTTGATAATACCTTATTTAGGGTAAGATAATATTAAATATTTTATGTAGGTGACATTTCTTGTATTGAAATCATATCTCGGTTAGAGTATATTGTGAGGTAGTTAGAAATCAAGTCGAAAAATTATTTGGTGGAATGTCTGGTCGCTGATGAAGGGAATAAAAGAGGTTCTCGAAACATATACGGCATTTTACTGATATAGATTAAATAACTCTATAGTATTGAGAAGGTGGACTTAAATTCAAACAATGACTTTCAGTGGTGTGTTAGATTTAATTCAATACGGAACAATATGGTTAAAATAATAAATTCGTGCGAACCCCTTCCAATGAATCCCAAAATGGATTATCATATTCCTGTTGTTATACCTATTGTGTCACGAGAAATAAAGTAAATTACTGTGGTTTAATATAGTACAAATTAAATCATCGTTCCAATTTTATGTAAGGCTTTCTAAGACATGTGATAGTACACAGATAGGAATATGAAAACTTCCCGTTCCTCATATGATTCATCAAGTGTAATATCGTGGAGGTCGGAGCAGGCAGTTAAGCTTAATAATCTCCTCTTGGCTTGGGTTAAACGAGAAATAAAACTCCCGGAGTTGTGTTTACAGAGACAGTATGTTGCACAGACAACTTTTGTGAAGCTTTTGATTTCGCGCTTCACTGAACTCCCCGTGCGGTTTCTAAAGCTTTCTAGTGCCCTACACTCATTGCAGCATCTGTATTGAGCTAAGATAAATATTTCTATAAATTGTAAAAAGAAACATGAGTTATTAGAACTGAGGTAATCTGTGTGCTTCATTCGTGCCAGATGGCGTTGCTCAATGCAGGGACTTCAAGGAAACAAAGAGTTAGACGACAAAGGCTTCTCCGTTATGCTTCAAGAGACCTATTACTTCAGTAACGTAATAACTCGACGAAAAAGTCTTCTTTTAAACTGACGCAATAAAAGTAAACTCGTGTCCTCATCCCGAGGTGGTGCAGCTCTTTTCAGGCACACCCCCATTGGAGGTGAGCTGCATGTACCATTTCAACCACATACCAGCCCTCCTGCCATTCTTAAATTTCTGGCAGTACCAGGAATCGAACCCGGGCCCCCGAGGACGGCAGCTAATAACACTAACCATTACGCTACGCAGGCGGTCACTGACGCAAGAAATACTGTCTGATAATAATAAAAGAAGAAGAAGAACTACTTTTCTTGTCTTGTGTACATGATTATTATTATTATCATTATCATTATTATTATTATTATAATTATTATTATTATTATTATTATTATTATTATTATTATTATTATTATTATTATTATTATTATTATTATTGTACCGGGTGGTACACCCCCACGCCTCTAATTCAAACTTTGCGCCAGTTGAAACTCCTCTACTGGAGGAAGTCTGAACTTAATCTACTGTGTTAATTTTCAAGTTTCTCTGAAGATGTCACTACTTGTAAATTTTGTAGTTTCTGAACTGGGTCGTTTTCGATGTATTTTTGTTTTACCTGTAGTAAGAAGTGCGGACATTCTCTTCCTGATGGCACTACTGAAGAACTACAATTATGCACCCTAGTGCGAAGTGAAAGAACTGTGTTTTTTGGAGAAATTTTCAATTCATAAGTTTGTTCTGTGTTAAATTTCTTTCAGTTATTGTTTAAGTTGGCAATATTAACCCTTTCTTTCCGCCAGTTTTGAATTTGACCAATAAGAAATTTCGGTAATTAATTTTCCACCAATAATGTGTTTCTTCTTCATCTAGTGTAGGGGTTTTGTTGTTAGCCAATAAAATTCTTGTGGGAGGGTGTTCTCATTCCTGAAACGCCTCGAACTTTCCACGAGGGTATATAAACTGCTGATTTTCGGGTCTCCGCGCCACTTCAGTAACATCTATCAGTGTGTAAAGTACGTAGCAGGGGGCGGGAAGCGCCTCTTTCTTCGAGCAGCAGTTCAGCCACCAGGTAATGGCCGTTTAATAACTTATTTTCTGGCTAGCTCAGCAGTTTAACTCTCGGGGCAGGTCCGAAGCCTTTCTACTATGTAACTTTTCCCCTAAAATGTAGACACTTGTATCAGTTCTATCTTTTAAACTACATATTGGGATAGAGAGTGCTTAACCCTCTCGAGCTCCCACTCATATTGCTTTGAGGTGAACTTATTTTCTCAACCGCTTCTTCCTGAATGTAATGTAAATTCTCTCTTTCTATAAGTCACCTCTCTAGTATGGGATTAGCCCTTGCAGTAACGGCCTAGTGCCAAGTAGGTTTTATATAAAGTGTATTGGGAGTGCAAGAACGCCTCCTCTCAAGTTGGTATGTTAGAGGCCAGGTAATAATAATAATAATAATAATAATAATCGTATGGCCTCAGCTACCGTGTGCAGACATTTCAATTTGACGCCATCTGACTGTCTGCTCGTCAATTTCGACGTTCCGTTTTACTCTAGGCCCCCACTAGATGGCAGACCGAGTAAACCGAAACTCTCTTGGGCGTCTATGGCTGAGATTTAATGAATTTTGTCGGGTAAACACCAAATGTGTCACCAGAGATCTTTTACATGCCGACATCGTACGACATGGAGTGTCGAATGGACTTTTTTCCGCCCTTCAAAAATCCGACTACCTCTGCCGGGTTTGAACCCGCTATCTTGGGATCCGGAGGCCGACACTCTACCGCTGATCCACAGAGGCAGCAGAGGCCAGGTAATTGACCTGTTTATTTTCTTAATAGGCCTCAGTAGGTTGGGTATTTTTACCCCTGTGTATATGTCCTTGGAGGACAACTTGAAAGTGGAGTTTGGTGTGGCCTATGATAGGCTTAAATTTTGAGAGCGAGTTGCTCTTTCTTGAAAATTGAGTTGCTGTATGCCTCAAGGAGGCTTTACCGTGTAAAGAGGAACAAGTGCTGCTAGGCCTGATTTGGGTTTTCTGCCCCTTTGTTGAACCTTGAATAGAAGTAAAGTTGGGCTCATTGCTCAAGGATTATGTGTCCGGCTCTCGGAGCCCAAATCTTGTAACACTGTAACTGTACACTTTCTAATTAGTGGCTTTGCTACTCTGTACCTGCCATTCTTGTTATTTCTTGATTTTGCAAAGAAAATATAACCTTGTTAAATTTTATCTTAACTTTAATTTCGTATTTTGAGACCTGTTCACCCCCGCACCTTCTTTCACCTCTGCTAATCCACCAAACCACGGTAACAATTATTATTATTATTATTATTATTATTATTATTATTATTATTATTATTATTATTATTAACAAATACATCGCAATTGAGAAATATCCCTGTGGCAATAATCACGTACAATAGTGTGATAATAAAGTAAAGTTCGTAATTACCCAACAACAACAACTAAAACAAGAGTACAACAAGCAGTTCCGTGGAAAGAAAATATTACAAGAAATACTACTAGTTTAACATTCTAAATCCAGCATCATCATATACACTAGTGTCCAAAAGTTAAGCATAAGTTACGAGTAAGCAGGGCAACAGGAAATAGACCGCGGTATAACCGCAAGGTAAACACAGCCAGTGCCTGCGCCCCATATTCCCTCAGTCGTGTTTGCCCTGTTATAGTGTGCGGAGTATAGCCTCGTGGTGAACGTGACAACATAATGGCACAACGATGCCATTTGGACCCCGTTTTGCAGGGTAGAATGCTCGACCGCCTGGAAGCAGGCCAGACACAGACCGAAGTCGCCGTATCCTTGAATGTGCCACAAAGTGTCATTTCCAGGCTTTGGAGACGATTTCGAGACACAAGAGATGTTAGTCGTAGACCAGTACCAGGTCGACCAAGGGTAACCACTCTACACCAGGACCGATATTTGGCCTTAACCGCCCGACGAAATCGGATTGCACCTGCAAGACAATTGTCGGCAGAGATTGCGGCCGTCTCAGGGGTTGCCGTTTCCCGGAATTCTGTACCGGAGGCTCAGAACAGCAGGGCTGTTTGCCCAACGTCCAGCGGTGTGCGTCCCGTTCACTCCAGCACAGAGACGGGCCCGTTTACTGTGGATCCGTCAACATCGAAATTGGACCATGAATGAATGGAGGCATGTGCTCTTCACGGACGAATCCCGCTTCAGTTTGCAGTAAGATTCCTGTCGCACATTAATCTGGAGAGAACCGGGTAGCCGATACAACCACAGGAACGTCGTGGAACGGAACCAGTATGGTGGTGGTGGCGTCATGGTGTGGAGCGGCATCATGTTTAATGGGCGTACGGGCCTGCACATCTTCATGGGTGATCCGAGGAACACTGTTAACGCGCGGAGATACAGGGATGAGGTACTGAGACCACATGTTCGACTCTTCACAGGTACGGTTGGTCCAGACTTCCTCTTAATGAATGATAATGCACGACCGCACCGCGCTGCTTTGATGGATGAATTTCTGGCTGGGGAAGACATTCATCGCATGGACTGGCCAGCGAGGTCTGCGGATCTAAATCCTATAGAACATGCCTGGGATGCATTGGGGAGGCGAATTGCATCCCGTCAGCCTCCACCAAGGACCCTCGAAGACCTTCGCATTGCCCCTTCGGAGGAATGGGTTCGACTGCCACAAGAGCTCTTGGACCATCCAATAGAGAGCATGCGACGTCGCTGCGAAGCCTGTGTGCCCGTTATGGGTAACCATACACCCTGTTAACAGCATATTTTGTTGTGGAAGACATTGCCAACTTTTTTGTTAGTTGTTGTCAAAGGAGTACCTTAGCTATCAGAACCTCTCTGGCACTTTTTTGTTTTTGTTTTTTGGGATAAGTTGTATGACATGCGGTGTGTGAGTCAGCTTCCACTTGCTCAGCAATCCTTCTGACATTTCTATCAGGCGCTGTGGCCTCGTTTAGTGATTATGCTTAACTTTTGGACACTAGTGTACAAATTCACACACAACTTAAGTATTTGCAGTGCTTAAACACTACGGCTTATAATACTATAGGTTGAGCTTGACAGTACAACACCTTCATGTGCAAATTCACATGTACCTTAAGTATTTCAAAGTGTTTCACTATGACTTAGAGTAGATTGAGCAGTCCAATTACTAACCATTATCTTAGCATTGTAAATACAGCACGTCCATATACAAATTCACACATACCTTAAATAATTCAGATGTCTTAATACTGCAATGTACAGTGGGTTGAACGTTGCATTAAAATATGACACCATCGCATGGAAATTTACACACAATTTTCAAAATGCAGGAGTTAATTCTTGAAGCATCTTATATTTTTGGGAAAGGGCCCTAAGTCAGCTGCAGGTAATGCATTCCAATCATCAGTTCCCCGATTTACAAGTGGATATTTACCATAGGTAGTTTTCTGAGATCTACCTTTTTCTCTATGCGGATGACCTGTTCTGCTTATGTAACAGAGCTTTTCTAGTCGACTGTCAACTCTCACCGAGTTGGATTATTCGTTGTAGGCATTATACATGGCAAATAACTGTGTTAGTTTCCTGCTAGTCTCCAGTGTCTCCCACCCAAGTTTTTCTATCATACTTGTCACACTACTTCTACTACTATGCAATCGTTGTTTTATGAAAGTTAAAGTTTGTGTATACTCTACAGATGTTATGAAAATGAAAATGAAAACCTACAACCTGTTTTCCAGTCATTGACCGGGTCAGGGATGTAATGAATGAATCATATATAGGCTATTATTACGATGGGGTCGCCACTCCCAAAGTGATATATTAATGAATGATAGATGCTACGAAATGAGAATGGAGAGTGTTGCTGGAATGAAAGATGACAGGGAAAACCGGAGTACGCGGAGAAAAACCTGTCCCGCCTCCGCTTTGTCCAACACAAATCTCACATGGAATTACCGGGATTTGAACCACGGTATCCAGCGGTGAGAGGCCGACGCGCTGCCGTCTGAGCCACGGAGGCTCTACTCTACAGATTTTATATCTTTATATAAACAAATATGTGTGCACAAATACACATGGAGTGTAGCCTTACTGTCTGACGTCGCGTAAGTAGGTCAAGAAGTTATTCGCTAACGTACAGACAAATACTACTAAATTTCTGCTTAACGTATCATTAAGAAGAAATATTTCAAAATGAGTCCAACAGATCAGTTGTCCTTGTTGCCTTCTTCCAGTGAATTTCCGAAAGAGGGTAAGTGGGACCGTTTAGTGAAGGATCATGGCTGAATACCTGTTACTCAAACAAAATTTTGCTTAACATAAATGTACCAATCCTGTGATAATGCTCGTAGTAGACGTCTGCAAAAACTGGCCTACACTCACTTTGAGTTCGATTGGACAGGCTGGTCATCCAGTGAAACCCCATTTGTTCGATGTAATCCTCGTCCACATCAGCCGAACAATACCTCTCCGTCAGTTTCACCTCTATTGCCAAATGAACCGACGGTTTTACAAAACGAATAGTAATTTATACTTCCTAGAAAATGATAAAGAATGCAACAAAAGCAAAGGGGAGTATTGGGTCAGTCACATAGCAAAGTGTGTTGTCTACGATAAAGCCATCATCGACATGAAGAATTAATGAGAAACAGTAGTATATGTTTTGGACAGTTCTGTCGCATCCGGAATCTGGTGCCCTCTGGATGAGGCCTGATCCGGTGAGTGACGTCACAGCGCGGTGCGGGTTGCTAGCTAAGAGACCCTTAACCTTATTAGGCTAAGAGCGTGCTCTTAACCTGACATGACCTGACGCTGGCTACGTGTTCAGGTGTAACTTCTAACCTTACAGACCTCGGGTTAAACCCTAGGCTTAAGGGCCTTAACCTTACAGACCCAAGTTCGATGCCAAAAAGTACATTTTTTTGCTAGTTGCTTTACGTTGCACCGACACAGATAGGTCTTATGGCGACGATGGGACAGGGATGGGCTGGGAGTGTGAAGGAAGCGACTGTGGCCTTAAATAAGGTACAGCCCCGGCATTTGCCTGGTGTGAAATGGGAAACCACGGAAAACCATCTTCAGGGCTGCCGACAGTGGGGTTCGAACCTACTATCTCCCGAATACTGGATACTGGCCGCACTTAAGCGACTGCAGCTATCGAGCTCGGTCCAAAAAGTACAAGCTACCGTAGCAGCCAACGTGATTATAGTTAAGAGGGCAAGCTTAACCTAACAGGCATGACGTGCCTAGACTTAACCTCGGAGATCCAGCGTTCGACTCCAGGCTTAAGTGTGTTAATCGTACAGATCCTAGTTCGAAGCCTAAGAGTACAAGCTTTAAACTAAGATTCTCAAAGTTGAACACACGGCCTAACGCATAAGAGTGGAAGCTTAACCTACCAGACTTCAAGTTCGATATCCCAGACTAACTGCAGGCCTAACGTTACGCTGATCACACGTTAAGCTAACTTAACCTCCCAGGACTTGGAGCTGAACTTGGAACAAGGTGGCGGCTATAAGGATTTATGCGTACGCTTTTAGACTTCAAGTTCGATACCCGGGCTAACTGCAGTCCAAACGTTACGCTGACCACGCTTTATCCTAACTGAACATCCCAGAACTTGGAGCTGAACTTGGAACATGATGGCGGCTATAAGGCTTAATACGTATGCTTTCAGATATTTCAGGTGGAAAATAAAGTGTACTGCAATTTGCGTCTTATTTTTTGTTCCCATTTTTTACCTTAACGTTCCAGCAAACATTAATTTATTGTGTACAAGAAATATAGCTTCGGCGAGACTCGAGCTTACGTCTTCGAGGTTCGCAGACAAGTACGGTGATCACTAGGCCACCATTCTGGTTGACTGCGATGTAACTCTCCAAGTATATACACGTTGCTCTTAATAGAAGCAAGTGGAAATGGCTGGCTAAGCAGCGGACCCTGCTCCGTTGAGGGATAAACGCTAAGAACGTTAAGAAGATGATGAATGGAATCGGAGATTCCTCAATTTGCTGAAATTATTAGGTTGCAGATCTGGCATGTTTAGTAAAATTTCTTCGCCTTTTAGTGTTCTATCACCTCCACTATGTCCGAAGTAGATCCTGCGCCATAGCATTTGAAGGTTTATTTCTTCTTTTTTTCGAAAATGAAAGCGTATTGACCTAAACCCTTATATATGAGTTGCTGAGGAGTGCCCCCCTCTCCCACAGTTAAATTGAAGCTCGTCGAAATCGGTTGGCCGCAGGGTCTGGCCACTCCTTGTAAGACGTACGAGCACTGTCTGACTTTACCTACTTCCATCACACCCTGCTGTCATGAGACATCGGAAATAGGGAGCGTCATCACGGCCAGACTGCTGCACCCATATCCTGTCTACCTGAAACATTGCGCAGTACATATCACGTACCTTCAAATCCTTGTATTAACGTTTGGTGTTGGCATATTCTCTGGAAATACAAAATAGTTGCCATGACTTCTAAATCAACCCTCGTGTATATATACACAATATACAGAGTGTTTCTGTGATTGATACAGACTTTCAGGAATGCTTGAAAATGACACATGCATATATTTGAGATAGGGAACACAGGCCTGGAACACACAATCACCAAATTTATTTTGGGATACCCATGCATGTAGAATAAAAATACCTGAAGAATCTTTGTGTGACGATGTAACACCTTTATTTGCCTTAACTACATACACACGATACGAAGACGCTTACAACAGATGTTCAAAATGGCGTACACCAGCTCCGATTCAGAGATGAAAACGTCGCGTTAAGTTCTGACGAATCTTGTCGAACAACTCTGGCGCCGATGTTACAGGCAGAGATGATTCTGCCGGTATCTCCTCTTCAGTCCCTAGAGGTATCTCGTAAGTAACACACTTCACATGATCCCACAAGGAGATGTCAAGTGAGATGAGATCAGGTGAACAGGGTGGCCACGCAACAGGACCTGCTCCTCTTATCCACTTGTCCATGCACGTCTGATTAAGATGGTCATGAGCATAATGTTAAAAGTTTGCCGGGGTCCCATCATGTTGAACCCACATGCCTTGAAAAACCTGCTACCAGTGGCGTATACCGAGGGCTACCAAGGCTATCGGTGAATCCCAAACCTCAAATGAGAAAGATGAAAATTTAAAGCACATTATAATGTAAGCATCTGACACATTGTTCCATTTACAAAAATTTGAAAGCGATGAGAAAAATCGTCGAATTCATTTCTGAGAGCAAGGCATGGGAGACTGATCTTGCAGCCCAGATTCTGCATCCCTCGCCTCTCGATTCACTTCGCACGGCTCAGCTGCTGTGTGCCCGATTGGTGCGGGAACCGGGGGGATAGTTATGCTAGGTTTCGCTCCGTCTGATCGCCACCGCTCACTAACAACCACGCGTTCCTCATCGTATATACTTCCTCACCTCATACTTCTGACTTAATTATGTTGATAACAGAGTGCTATTTCACTCCCATTTACTTCTACATTCGTGTAGGAAGACACTGCAGGGCTGCTGTTATAGGTGTAATATAATTTTATTTCCATAGATAGATCTTCTAAAATGAAATACAATCTTTCAGATTTAGTGTCCACTTTTGTTGGCTGGAATCGAGCTCATGATCATGGGTCGGACACAACCACTGACCTCCAGAAGAAACTAATAAATGATGGGTACGACCGCTGTAAAATTCAAAATTTTTATATAATGAAAATGAAAATCCACAGCCTGTTTCCGGTCATTCGACCAGGTCAGGAATGGAATGAATGAAGCCCCATCTAGCGGCGAGGATAGGAATTCTTCCGGCTGCCGAAGCCTGTCACACTCTTCTGAGGCAATGATTAATGAATGACAGATGAAATGAAATGATATTGGAGAGTGTTGCTGGAATGAAATATGATAGGGAAAACCGGAGTACCCGGAGAAAAACCTGTCCCGCCTCCGCTTTGTCCAGCACGAATCTCACATGGATTGACCGGGATAGTAATAATAATATTAATAATGGTGTCTGGCATCTGTATGGTGGTGAACTAATGAGGATAAAATGAATGGCGAAGATGTTATAAATACCTAGCTCCCAAGTAAGGGGAATTAGCAGTCCAAGAGGGTTGATTCTGTGAATTGAAACGGGGCCATCGGACCAAAGGCAGACATTTTATCCGACTATCCTAACACTTGTCGGAAAAATCATAGACTATGTTTCACACCATAAAATTCCACTCATGTAGTCTTCATTAGTAGGCTACAACTATAAGGTCCGTTGATGCAAGTACAAACATTCGTTTCTAGCTTCTTGAAGTAGGCCTACTACACATAGGTTTTGGCAACGCTGTGAGAGGAAAGAATTATATATTCAAAAATAGAGTATGTTGTCTTAATTAAGGGATGGTACCGATATCTTTTTTCAATAAAAATGCAGAAAATGAAAAAACCTTCAGAACTGCTGTCGAGGGTGTCCAAACCCAATATATATAGAATGCAAGCTTGCAGACCCATAAGCGATACTGGTAATCCAATTCGTTCATTGCATGCAGCGAACGAACACATAAAGACTCCTTAATAATAATAATAATAATAATAATAATAATAGGGCTGATGACCTTAGATGTTAGGCCCCTTTAAACAAGCATCAATAATAATAATAATAATAATAATAATAATAACAATAATAATAATAATAATAATAATAATAATAACTGCTGAGTTGAGTGACTCAGACAGTAGTGTACTGACCTTCTGAGTCCAAGTAAGAGGGTTCGATCCTGGCTCAGTTTGGTGGTATTTGAAGGTTCTCCAGTACGCCAGTGGCGGTATATCTAACGGCAAGTAGAATAATTCCTGCAGATAAAATTCTGCACCTCCCTTCCCCAAAAACCGTAAAATGGTTTGTGGAATATAAAACTTATCATTTATAATTACCAAAACCCTGGTAGGTTAAATTCCATGAGAGCTGTTCTTTCACATGCTTACATGTTAACTGCATTCCCTTACAACATACAATGTGAGGTTCGCGACAAAAGATATACGCTAATGAGAGAAATCTCGCTCTGATGCTGAATCTGACAAAGTCTAACAATATCAAAATAAATATATATTTCCACATTGAGGACAATACATTCAGTCTTTACTACAATCTTCTCACCAATAGGATTTTTCTCTTTTCCTGAAGAAATCGACGACTGGAAGAAAAGCTGGAAGCGGGTCCTTTATTGCCTTAATCTTTATTTTTCAGCTATGTCCGAATAATGCGATATATGCTTCTTTATTGTCAACTCCCTTCTCTTCCGCTTGGAATAAAGCAATAAATTGAATACGTACCTACTTACGAGAATATCTCCTCGGTAGATGCTATAGAATGTATGGAATGAGACTAGAGGGACGTGATGTCATGGGAATGTGGACTGGACACACCATTAGGGGGAGAAGCCATCACTCGCCCGGCTCAGCAGGCTGGACACGTCTTAGCTAGAAGGGCTTCTTCCTTCAAAGCAGAACAAGGAAATAGCTTACGCGCCTCCCAAACTGAAGCTTGTCCTTGGCTGTTGAGAACATCGCATCTAATCTCTTATGTTCAATCCGAGGAAAACAGCTAGGACACGTAGTTTACCAGACTCCGTTATCTAACTCGCTGGAAAACAAACTTTTAATTACCTACAATTTCATCAGTATTGTGTAAATAGCCAGGTTGGTTCCAGCAAACTGCCCGGTGATTCTGGATTTGGATAGATCTTCGACATCCTCCACCTGTCATCAGTGACTGAGTCTTCACCAGCCTTACTCTGAGTCCGGATTTTATTACAGTACATCCGCAATGTCCTGCGCGTCTCTTAAGCGGTGTTTCGTGGGAGATTCTTCCTTTTTTATTTTAGAATTTGCTTTACGTCGCCTGCCGACAGAGATAGGTCTTATGGCAACGATGGGATAGGAAAGGCCTAGGAGTGGTAAGGATGCGGCCGTGTGCTCAATTACGGTACGCGCCCAGCATTTGCCTGTTGTGAAAATGGGAAATCACGGAAAATCGTCTTCAGCGTTCCCGACAGTGGGGTTCAAATCCTTTACTTCCCGTATGCAACCTCACAACTGCGCGTCCCTAACCTCACGGACAACTCACCCTGTAGATTTTTCCTGTACGCTTGCCTCGCAAGCAATTCAATTCGTATCATAAGCGATGCTTCAAAGAGTGCGATGCGTTCAGCATTATCGCTAGTCATACGGCGATTATTATAAACGATATATCCTAATCATGTTTTGGGGGCCGATGACCTATCTGTTAGGCCCTTTAAGCTACAATCATTATCATAATCATCATCATCGTCATCATCATCATCATCATCAATCATGTTATTAGACATAAGCTATGAACGACAGTAGGGAAGTCATTTATTGAGAAGAAGTATTTGATTTACATGTAACGAATGCACTTGTTTAGTAAGTATTGCTTGTAATCATTATTTTTAACCAGATGTAATATTTACTTGCAATTTACTTCTAGAAATAACATTGTAATCCTTACTTTCTAGTAATCGATATACATCACTGCGAGATTTTGGCAACTTTGTAGTGCAGCAATCGCAAGGCTTCACACCAGTGAGTAACGCCAAGCATACTACACGCACTCGTTCATTTAGAGCCTACTCGAGGTCTGTTCTGATTATTAGTTAATGTAGACAGTCGTGTTCTCCGACTTTGTGATTTTGCACGTAACCCGGAAGAAGCGCGTGGTGGAAAATAATTAAAGGAATTTGGTCCTCAATATAACGAGAACATAAGCATGATATACAAAATTTCTTTGCGAACAATACTATTGAAATTTTCCAAATTTATTCTCACCTTGTGACGATAGCCAGTATGCTGTATGGTGTGTCTATGCTGAACAAATAATTTAACAAAACTGTGGTATCACTCCAGTTTCATGTGAAAAAAGAATTCCAGTGGTTCTACTAACTTTGCCGGGTTCGAACACGCGATTTTGGGGTCCAGAAGCCGACAGTCTACAACTTATTCACAGAGGGAGCTAATTATTTCGTTTCTGGATAAATTAAGAAGTAAATTTCTATGAAGACTAAGTGCAACTTTTGTCAAAACTGAGAGCATTCCTTCCAATGCACATACTGTATTTCCAAGCTGCATTAAAGAAAACTATTATTGAATCTTTAGAATTGCCGGAATCCGATTACTTTCTTTTTTTACATTTGGCTTTACGTCGCACCGACACAGATAGATCTTACGGCGACGATGCGATAGGAAAGGTCTAGAAGAGGGAAGGAAGCGGCCGTGGCCTTAAGATACATCCTCTGCATTTGCCTGATGTGAAAATGGGAAAACACGGAAAACCGTTTTCAGGGCTGCCGACAGTGGGGTTCGAATCCACTATCTCCCGAATGCAAGCTCACAGCTGCGCGACCCTAACCGCACGGCCAACTCGCCCGGTGACTTCGATCCTGTTGTACAGTACAACTATGTCCGCCCTGTCAGCACCTCATTGCATACACAAAAACAATGCTACTTTATATTAATCGTACATGTTTCGAGAAACTGACCCATTCCCTTCATCAGCGATCAAAATATTAAAACATCCATGCAAACAAAGACCCGAAACGACTCTCGAAGGATCGTACAAGTTATTTTAGGTCGCACCGACACAGATAGGTCTTATCACGACGATGGGGAAGTAAACGGCTGTGACCTTAATTAAGGTACAGCCCCAGCATTTGCCTGGTGTGAAAATGGGAAACCACAGAAAACCATCTTCAGGGCTACCGAGAGTGGTGTTCTAACCCACTATCTCCCGAATACTGGATACTGGTCGCACTTAAGCGACTGCATCTATCGAGCTCGGTCTCAAAGGCTCAACACTTTATATTATATACCTAAAATTAGCTTAACAAATTACAAAGTCCTATTATTATTATTATTATTATTATTATTATTATTATTATTATTATTATTATTATTATTATTATTATTATTATTATTATTATTATTATTATTATTATTATTATTATTTGCGCATGGACCCTGTTGGATTTTGCAATGCTTTTATGATTCGCCTTTCTGGTCTTCCATTTGGCTTTCATTTTTTCTACGTGGGCTCACTTGCTTTCTTCAGTCTACTTGGTTCCTGCAACATCATTCTCTGGCTGTATTACCATCTGTTTAGTTGTTTTCGGAGCAGATTACTGTCCGATAATTCATATATATCTATCTGGGCCTTCTCCAGGTTCTTTTGACTTCATGGATCCATGGTACACTCTACAGTTTTCTGCTGTATGTCATCTTGTGTTCAAGCCTTGCTGTTGGGGGTCTGTGAACGTGTCCATAAAATGTCAATCCTCCTCTTCTAATATCTGTTCCCAGGTTGGACAGTTTCTGTGTTACTTTATGGGATTTCCGTCTGTATCCGTCTTCATATTTTTTCTGAACCAAGAATTTTCCTCGTGATCGTTCGTTCCTCCTTCAGAATGTTCTCTAGATCCCACTTTCTACTGAGTACCGGAGTTTCGCTCGCGTATAAAATTTCAAGTTTGATGACAGTATTGTAGTGCCTGATCTTTGTGTTTGTCGTATGTTCTCCAGTACGCCCTCTTGAGTTTCTGTAGGCGAACTTCCTGTGCTTCCTTTCCTAACTCTATTGGTTCTGCAATTTCACCAAAGTATTTGAAGTGTGAAGCCCGTTTTATCTGCCCATTATTATTATTATTATTATTATTATTATTATTATTATTATTATTATTATTATTATTATCTGGGTATTCTTGTCCCAAGCTGATATAAGGTCCTTCTTGAAGTTATGATATGCTACACAAACACCAAAGGGAAGTTTCAAAGTTTTGTTATTATTACTGTGACATTGTGCCGCAGGAAAAGGCCTGTAAATGAATTGTAATGAGAGCAAAACGCATGGAAGTGATACATTTGAAACTTACAGTATTTTGACTATGTATCGCAATAGTTTACTCGACCAGTACGGCCCCGATACAACTACCACGCACTTGAATGTCCTTCACGAAATGGTATACATTTAACATTGTTTAAATACTCCTCATATTTTGACGGAGATACTCGGTCCTATCCTACAGTAGCTCCTCCAAAGATACCCATAGACACTACCTTACATGACAACTCCTTGAATGTTCTGACACTCTGTGAGTAGAATCGAATTCTTAATAATATCGAGGCTTTACAGAACTTACATGTATTCAAAGCATCAGTGTTCGGGTTCTTATAGGATTAAATATGAGTGAATCTGAAACCTTTTATTAAACATTAAAGCAGATTATATATATCGTAACGTTATTCATTGACTCTTGTTAAATTTTATGCAGATTCATTTATACTGTACACATATTTTTTCATACATCTTAAATATAGATCATTCTCTACTTAACTATCGACAAGGAATCAGTTACAAATAGTAGGCTTATAATCTGTAATTGAGCAGGTTTTAAACGGCTTGAATTTAATACAGTATATCTGTCAGTTTATATGTTTAAATCAAGTGTGTAAATTAATTACAAATTACTTATTTACTATCAATTATTACTCATCTGTCATCTCCGTTATCAAATATCCAATTAGGAATACTTTTGTTGTAGTATTTGTGGATATAATATGTAGCCTGGTTAGAAGCAAAGAAGGTGGTGGTGATTGTTTAAAGAGAAAGTTCACCTGAGCAACCATCCTCTATTAATAATCAGAAGTAAAAAAATAGAAGACATCTGACATTTCTAAAACATGAAGGTATCGACCAAGGAAAGTTAAGGGTCACGAAGGGCGTGAAAAATGAAAGACAGCCTCGAATGCTCTAGTACCGTCGGGATCTGAAGAGTAAACCAAGTCAGGTCGGATAGGATAGATGAAAAGGAAGAGCCTGACACATGTAAGTTGAAATCTAATGCTGAAGAGGTCGCAAACACCCATCTCCCGAACCGTAGGAATTAACTAATGTTTATCAAAATCCCCGACCAGAACGACCCGGGACTCCTTGGAACGAAGGCCAGCAAGCTGAACATTTAACCATGGAGCCGTACCTAGCACGATTAGATGGCATAGTGTCCGTTTAGTCATAGGGTGATTAGAAGTAGGGACAAAGGCAACGTGTGCTTATAGACATAGCACTTACCTCAACTAGCTGCAAAGTTAGTCACATTTTCGATGGTGGAGAGGGGAGGAGAAAAAGAGTCATTCGACAGCACATGTCGTACAATGTCGGCATTTAAAAGGGCTTTGGTGGTATACATTTTGTGTTTACTCGACAGAATTAGTTCAATCTCACGTATAGATCGCCCAACAGAAATGCGTTTCTCTGCCATCCGGTAGCGTAAAGCGGAGCGTATTAATTGTCACGCAGGCAGCGTAAATGGCATAAAATCAAAATAACTGCACGTAACAATTGTTATTCTTACTCAATACGTGTCTATCACTGGCAATAAGAACGTGCGACTTATGTCAGTGATATCCCTCAACTTCGGAAACAACAGAATATAGCAATACTGCGGAGATCTCCAGATGAGCCCCAGGGGCTCTTAACTTGGGGGCGTGGGTTGGTGACCAAGTTGCCCTTAGCTGTGTCCTAGTGTTGCTTCCATTTACTTGTGCCAGGCTCCTCACTTTCATCTATCCTATCCGACCTCCTCTGGTCAACTCTTGTTCTTTTCCGACCCCGACGGTATTAGAGCACTCGAGGTCTAGGAAGTCTTTCATTTTCATGCCACCGGGCGACTTGGCCGTGCGGTTAGAGATGCACGGCTGTGAGCTTGCATCCGGGAGATAGTAGGTTCGAACCCCAATGTCGGCAGCCCTGAAAATGGTTTTCCGCGGTTTCCCATTTTCACACCAGGCAAATGCTGCTGCTGTACCGTAATTAAGGGCACGGCCGCTTCCTTCCCATTCCTAGGCCCTTCCTATCTCATCGTCGCCATAAGACCTATCTGTGTCGGTGCGACGTAAAGCAAGTAGCATTTTCATTTCCTTCGTGGTCCTTGCCTTCTTTCGCTGATACCTTCATTTTTCGAAGTGTCGGATCCCTTACATTTTTTCTCTCGGATTAGTGTTGTATAGAGGGTGGTTGCCCAGATGTACTTCCTCTTAAAACAATAATCACCACCACTCTCCAGATGATGTCGGAACCGTTGAATCATGATGAGGTACAATGCATTGAACACCATGACTCTTTGAAGACCAAGGATGGGGATAAAGTTGTAATGGAAAGACTTGAGTGACTTCACGAAGTAGCCTACGTTTGAGACAAAGGAAGCGGCAATAAGAGAGAGGTGAGGATGTTAAACACAGCATACTTGAGCTGACAGTAGTGTGCACAACAAGATACGAAATGGGAAGGAATCAAATTAAAGGCGATGGCAGATGTGGGCCATAAAAACGTGATAGGGTGCGTGACTCGGGCTCTAAGTGGAGCAAGTATCCTTCCGCGTTCGATATAACTTCCTTCATCTCAAGACTACAAGGTGGACACTCTTCTCAACGGAGAATTTCGAAATGTGTCCTCACTAAGGCCCGGATTTTTATGCAGTAACAGGTTAGATTGCAAACTAATTTGGTTAGTAGGAAGTGTCGGCAACCCGATCTTCGATAATGTAGCAAGAGTAACATAAATTATAGGGGTTTTGAAGGGTGTATCCCGAATGTTTATGCATACACCGTAGCATAATTGTTGCGAAGGTAGACTATTCTTGCTACTCGCTTCAGGAAGTTTGCATTCTAACCTATTAATGCATAAAAATCCGGGCTGTAGTCATCACAAAAGATTTCACATTTAACTTAAAATATGTCCGTTTTTAATATTAATTTAGTTCATTTAATTATATTTATTTTTAGTTCTGTTAAATTATTGTAGTTTCTATTTTAATGATCTTAGTGTTTTATTTTAGATTGTAAACTAAACGTGGTAAGTTTAAGAGAGGACCTAGAGCAGAGCTGCTCACGCCGGGCATTCCGTCCTGCGGGCGCCCAGCACTGTACTGGGCGAGCTGGCAACCGATGAGCGCAGCGTATGCTATTCAACCACAGTGACGTCGTGGCCACGTCACAAGCCGTGAACTCTGGGCGAAGTTCTCCCACTCACTCTCGATCACTGAGGCGATGCCTGAGTGTGAAATGGAGGGAGAAAATAATGAAAGAAAGAGGGCAGAAATCCACGTCATTTTAAAATTACTTTGTAAGAAGTAAGTTATTTACTTTCATTACAGTTAATTTATTTTGACCGGATACAACTTCGAATACTTTTATGGTGTACGTGATGAATTACAGTTTTCACTATTCAATTTTAAGAGGTTCTTTAGAAACATTTCTAATATAATACGGTGTTAAGGTGGATAAGCTGTCGCTTGTGGCTTTTGGGTTTAAATTATCTGATAAACTCACCAACAGTCCAATCATGCATACCGTGAAAAACATCTCTTAGATAGGTCTTATGGTGACGATGGGACAGGAAAGGCCTAGGAATTGGAAGGAAGCGGCCGTTGCCTTAATTAAGGTACAGCCCTAGCATTTGCCTGGTGTGAAAATGGGAAACCACGGAAAATATTCAGGGCTGCCGACAGTGGGGTTCGAACCTACTATCTCCCGGATGCGGTTATTTATTTGAAGGCATACTGTATATACTCTATCTGGTAGAGATATATTTACATTGTAGTTGTACTTTAATAATGGATAATAAATATCTATGCCCTCACTCGTAATGAAAATCCCTCTCGCCAGTTAGAGGCTAGCTAAATGCAGATCAGTAGTGATTGGTTTGATTTGATTTTCATTGGAAGCCTGTTAAATTTTAAATAATATTTTCAGAAATTCAGTGACAGAGGAAGTCACACAACACTACAACACTGTGCAAAATCAAGCTGTAAACTTGTTGAATTGTATAATTACATTACATTTTGCTTAATGAATAACAAGAATGTTACTTTTTAAGCAGAAATATCGTCATATCCATCCAAGGAATTATAAATCGTAGCGTGTACGCTTAAACCCTGTACCTTTGTAGATTGTAAAAAAAAATTATAATCTGCCAGTTTTTTTAATTACTAAATATAAGAAAAGAAAACTGACTGCTTATATCGAGCGCAGTATAAATCAATCATGAATATCTTGCGATTATAGCGCATTTTTTTCAAATACTGCACCCCAATCAGCATTTCGCTGAGAAGTGGTGGAGAGTTTCGTAATCACAAGTGTGTTCGCTTTCTCACTTCACTTTTACGTTAACTGCCCGCATTTACGTCACGCCAGCTCAGCTGCACTGGCCTAGCCTCAACGGACCCCAGCTGAGCACCTCTGACCTAGAGCCTTAACTTTTTCACTGAACAAGGTACACCGGGCGAGTTGGCCGTGCGGTTAGGGGTGCGCAGCTGCGAACTTGCATCCGGGAGGTAGTGGGTTCGAGTTTGACGTATAAGTACTTTATTCGTGTAAAATAAGTCATTTCTACATACTCGAGAAATATAAAATTCCTTGTTCCCATAGGGCTGGTTGCTATGGTTTAGAATAAGATATTTTTCACTCGAAATGAATTATACACACTTCAAAATGTGAAATTCATTATTCAGGTAGCACCTTCAGCGATGGTTAATATGGCATTTTATTGGTGCGAAATGAGTTGAAAAAACTAAAATTCCTCTTTTCCATAGTACTAATAGCTATGGTCCAGATCTAGAATATAACACTCTCACTGGCGATGTTGTACACACTGCAAAAAATGTAAAATTTGCCAGGCTGAGTGGCTCAGGCTGTTGAAGCGCTGCCCAGCTAGGCAGGTTCGATGGTATTTGAAGATGCTCAAATACGTCAGCCTCGTGTCGGTAGATTTACTGGCACATAAAAGAACTCCTGTGGGACAAAATTCCAGCACCATGACGTCTCCGAAAACCATAAAATTTGTTAGTGGGACGTAAAGTCAATATTATTATTATTATTATTATTATTATTATTATTATTATTATTATTATTATTATTATTATTATTGTCCCTGTAAGCATGTTTTAGAATATGACATTTCATACTGTCCGTGTCTCTAGTCATCAGGTGATAGCTGATCTGAGCTTCCTTCAGGGAATTTGAAATTGATATTTCGCTCAGAATATCTAGCTTCACATTTCTGTCCCATCTTCATCAGATTCGAAGAACTTCTCCACATTACCCACATTCAAGCACAGAATAAGTTAATTTTTCCATGCTGAGTGACTCAATCGGTAAAGTGACGGTTTTCTGAGCCAATTGGCGGGATCGATGCAGGCTTAGTCCAGTGGTAGTGGAAGATGTTCAAGAACACAAGCCACGGGTCGGTAGATTAACTGACAAGTACATGAACTCCTGCAGCATCTCGGCGTCTCCGAAAGTTCGTGGAATATAAAACAAATAACACTGCAATCACCAAAAACTTATATTAAAATAATAGTACGCAAAATGATAACTCAAACATATATATATATATATAAAATAACATGTCCTGACTGACAGACTGACTGACTGAAGATGTTACAGAAATGAAATTTAGATTCTCGTTTAAAAATAAACACCTTTTTTTTTTTTTTGGAAAATCCAATTAATGGCGGGTAAACAGGAGTGAAAGAGGGGTGAATTCTTAAAATGACTATATCTACAGTATATCTCAGAAAATTAACATGTTACAGACGTGAAAATTGATATTTGGAACCTCCTCTAAAAGTTCCTTTTGTTTGCTAGTGGCTTTACGTCGCACCGACACAGATAGGTGTTATGGTGACGATGAGATAGAGAAGGGCTAGGAGTTGGAAGGAAGCGGCCGTGGCCTTAATTAAAAGTACAGCCCCAGAATTTTCCTTGTGTGAAAATTGGAAACCACGGAAAATCATGCTTAGGGCTGCCGACAGTGGGATTCGGACCCACTATCTCCCGGATACAAGCTCCCAGCAGCGTGCCCTTAACCGTACGGCCATTTCGCCCGGTGTAAAAGTAAAGAAACACAGATAATTTTTTTCGGAAAATCAACTTAAGGGGAAGTGAAAAACCGGGGAATTTTAAAATGAGCATGTTACATGTAACAGACAGAATTGAAAACTTAGGTGAATTATTCATATAGGCCTAAGGATACTTATATCCAAAAAAAACTAAAGATGTTACAGACGTGGAAATTAGTTTTGGGATCTCTTTTTTAAATAATAATAATAATAATAATAATAATAATAATAATAATAATAATAGTTAATGTTATTTGCTTTACGTCCCACTAACTACTTTTTAAGGTCTTCGGAGACGCCAACGTGCCGGAATTTAGTCCCGCAAGAGTTCTTTTACGTGCCAGTAAATCTACCGACACGGGGCTGTCGTATTTGAGCACCTTCAAATACCACCGGACTGAGCCAGGATCGAACCTGCCAAGTTGGGGTTAGAAGGCCAGCGCATTAACCGTCTGAGCCACTCAGCCCGGCTCCTTTTTAAACAAAGAAACACGTATTTTTGACTTGCGATAAGACT
The DNA here is from genome assembly GCF_040414725.1 of Anabrus simplex. Classification (NCBI taxonomy): domain Eukaryota; kingdom Metazoa; phylum Arthropoda; class Insecta; order Orthoptera; family Tettigoniidae; genus Anabrus; species Anabrus simplex. The sequence goes on from NC_090272.1 coordinate 139,849,108, forward strand.
GTTTCTCACATGTAAAATTCTACGTAGCATGTTCATCTTAGCGCCGAAAGGCAATGCCACAAACGCGGTTTACAAAGAATTTTCGGGGTAAATGAAACTCAATTTTTCGGTGAGTTTTTATACTTAAGGGACTTTTAGATAATGTCTTAGTACAGTACCGAGGAACGTTTACTTTTATCAAATATGAAATCCACGCGAGTGAAGCCGCGGAAAACTGCTAATACAAAAATGTTGCAAAGATCGGGCTGGGAAGACTTGGGGGAAGGAGACGAGCTGCTCGACTAAGTAGTGTGTTCCGAGCTGTCAGTGGACAGATGGCGTGGAATGACATTAGTAGACGAATGAGTTTGAGTGGTGTCTTTAAAACTAGGAATGATCAGAATCTACGGGGATGTACAACAAATTTCCAATTTCTTTGCAGTCATTTAAGAAAAGGCTAGGAAAACAACAAATAGGGAATCCGCCACCTGGGCGACTGCGCTAAGTGCAGATCAGTAGTGACTGATAGTGATTGATTTGATAAAATAAAATATTATAAATAAATAAAATTCACATTTTCACAGCAGTCTTTCCTATGGGTAAACTAACGTGTTTTTGGGTATCACACAGTAACGTACGATCTTTCGAGAATAATACTGACAAGATGTTCGACAAATCATTCGCTCATCCTGTCGAGAAGGTTCAGCTGAATAAATCCCCGTGATAAATAGCGGATAGCTGTCTGTCACAATAACATGTTCCAACATAGTTGAATTTATGACTACGGATGTAGAGGTTACTCTGTTGGATAAATCTACGTTTATTGAAGACACGGGTTAATCAGACATACCGGTACTCAGAATTGTTGTTATGCAGAACAAAGTAAAAAAACACCCTTGTGATGAAAAATTCCTAAAATGATGTAACAATAGCAAACTTCTTTGCCTTTTATTTTTGCTATTATTGTTTTACGTTGCACATTTATCAGATAAACGTCACCAATGCTATGATAACGGAGAAATATCATACTTGCCTACTTAATTTCCACACTGCAATACGTCAGCTCAAACACCAAGTAGATTTCTTTTAATTTGTTCGTTATGACTCACAAATGGAATCCGAATCTTTATGCTCTAAAAATTCTTCAAGTGTGTGTGCAGATAATCGCTAATATTGTAAAAAATATACAAACTGAGATTTAAGGAAATTTGCATTTTTATCATGTAATTTAATAACTGGTTATGTGAATGAATCGTATCCATAAAATTTCATTATAAATTTTGTCCTAAATGAAAGAGAGTAATCTTTTTAAGAAAATCAACAGCAAATTTAGCGGTAAATTAATAAATATCAGTATCACTAGAGAAATATATACATACATACTTTGCTTCATTACAACTATGAATTATTCTACTACGTCACAGCGTTTCAATATGCCTTTTGTTCATGTAACACATTTTTGTGTGAAGTCTTTACTCACTTAACTTCTTTGAACTTCTTTGCTTTGCTTGATGTTACTTGGTGGGGTTTGTTTTTGACTTGTGCCCGTAACTCATCTATATATATAAAATAAGAGTTTTGTCTGTACATTGCTCAGAATTTGAAAAGAATGGTATTTCTGTATCGATCGTGTCCACAGTAACAAGAAAATGCAGTTTTTACTTTTCCGTAATTCCTGTCTGTCTGTCTGTCTGTCTGTCTGTCTGTCTGTCTGTCTGTCTGTCTGTCTGTCTGTCTGTCTGTCTGTATGTATGTATGTACACGCATCACGAGAAAACGGCTGAAGAGAATTTAATAAAAATCGGTATGTAAAGTCGGGGGGTGAGCCGCTACAATCTAGGCTATAAATCATTTTATTCACGCTGAGTGAAATGGTAGTTTAGGGGAAGGCCTAAAATTCAATTCTCAAATATTTATATTATTAGGAGTCATATCGATAAATACTACATAACTAAAGTTATATAAAATTAAATTTCTGATCATTTACGTCTTATACATTTTTTCCGTACCGGCTATGATAACACAGATATTCATGAATTTTGATTTTTGTTGCAAAGTCCATATCAACGCCGAGCCCCGACAAAATGGGTAAACAGAATTTAATGAAAATCGGTATATAGAGTCGGGGAATAAGAAACTACAGTTTAAGCTATAAACAATGTTATTCGCCCTGGGTGAAATGGTAGTTTAGGGGTAGGCACCTAAAATTTAATTTTTAAATACCTATGTTCTTGGTCCTATGGAAAAGTACTACATAACAGAAGTTATAGAGAATACAATTTCCGATCATTTATGTTTTGTTCAGTTTTACCGTACCGAGTATGATAAGAGTGGTATTTCAGAACCGGAAGACAGTTAATAATGTGAAGGCCTACAATATCGAAAGCGCGTAACATTAATCAACAATAACATTACACTGACCGTTGTTTGTTGTAATGTTCTTTGTCTCTTATGCTGACATTCAACTCCGATAGATGGGATTACAGGTACGTACCGAGTATAACAGCCTAACTGAATATTGGCGGGAATAGCTGAGAAGTTAGATAACTTTCTTCTTTAGCATGCCATTCCTCTGGTTCGTACATTTTCTGATACTGCTGGTACGTAACACACTGGTTCATCATAGTATGTCAGCTATTCGATACCTACTCTGACGCGCTGTTTTTAGTGAGCAGTGTGCGCACTTAAGTCAGAGGCTCAGTTAGTAGTAGTAGTATGAACTGGTCTAGAATTACAATTTAGGCCTATTCCAAATTATAGTACCACAATTCACTAAATAACTCAAAATTCAACCCTGAAAAGAGCCGTTTCTTAAGAAATGCTTCTTCCTCTTCACTTTTATTAAATCTACATTAACTTTATTCCAAATTAGCAGCGAAGATGTGGTTTCTTCTCTGGCTTCGAGGAAAAATTGCCTCCACGTCAGATAGTTCCTTCCCCCGCCAGTGTAGTGAATTGAGATTTTCCGACTCATCGGGTACTCCCAGGAAACAGATAAGTAAACGGTCATAGTTTTTGCCTTGGGACTATCCACTATTCGAAACCCCCGCCGAAAAAAGGATGAAGATTGTTCACGGATCACGAATGTCTGCGTCTTGGTCATTCCAGCTCAGTAGCTTTGGACTGTTAGTTCGGCAGCATAGTACTGTTCGTTAAAAGTGAGAAAATGTGTGGTTTCTCATTTGATCGAGTATTTCATATGAAAGCATTGCTTTTAATCGCGCCATTCCTACTGACGTCATTGTAATGACCCATGTTCATTTCAGTTGGGAAAACCACTAAGAGAGTCTTTCTGAGAATCTATAAAGGCAGGCTGAGAGTGAGTGTCTGCCATTATAATGAAAACTCCCCAACCTGATCGTGACTGGCGGTAGGCAAGCTGGCCTACTATTACAATGAAAATTCCCTAACCCAGTCTTCATATGAGAAAAGTCGTTGGTGACTTCCCCGTCGTGTTTCTAGGGCAACGTTAAGAGTTATGCAACTTAATACAATCTTGCTCACAACGTTTACACTACCTAACCTAGAATTCTGTATAAAATTTAGAATTCCGTAGCGAAGCACGGGTACATCAGCTAGTTAATTAATATAATTCTTAGTCCTTTGACCATACTATTTTTCTTTCAAAAATATATATATATATATATATATATATATATATATATATATATATATTGTCCCCTTCTCCGGGGTCGCTCAGTCGGCGGAGCGAGAGTCCCAAAAGGGTGGACCGTTCGCAGGGCCGATTATGCTATTAAGGGACAACTTCATAGAATTTATATTTTCAGGACCCTTGGTGACTGGATAGGTGACACAATATAAATGAAAATCAGGGCAAAATAACAACAACGTTTATTAAAAACATAATGGAAACTTAGTCTGGACAAATGCATGAAAGAAAAAAAAATTTATTAAATACAATGTGATTTTTGTAATAAAAGGAATATCTCAATCTTTAATGGCTTGTGAATAAATGAATACGACTGTAAGTCCTCGCATGCTTCTGGAATTAGATTCCATTGCTTCTCCAATGAAACTCCACCTAAGATTTTACTCTGTAACATCGAATGAATCACTAAATTAGCAAAGCTGTCATTTCCCGTTATAACTCATGTTTAGTCATTTACAGGTAAAATAATTTCATACATTTTGAAGAACAATTACTATTAACTCAGCATTTACTTGTTCAAGAAAATTTCTTGAACATTCATTTCACTCTACCTGTGAAAAATCCTCTAACTCATTTTGTCATCATAAAATTCCTTTACAATTTCATTTTAGTGTTGGGAAATATTTTTACAAATTCTTCACTTTAGCGTTTGGAAATATTTTTACAATTTCTTTGGCATAACTCCCTCTCTCTCGTAGACTACGCTTGACTGTATTCTTTCCTTACTCTATTTAACCTTTCTAAATTACCTAGCATCTCATGGATGGATAGAGCATCATGTGATCCTACACGGAATCAACAACAACAACAACAATGCATCACAGTCACAAAAAAAAATATACAAGATAAGTTTCCTTGGAATGATAAAAGTAAATGACACCAAATAACCCAATTCTACCAACTGGTTATAAGTACATTTTTATCACACAATGAATTTGTAATATTTATTATTATTATTATTATCCAGTCATTTATCTCGTCTTCCTCTTGGGTTTTATTGAAGATCCTTATAATCATCTGACCAGAATAAAACTCGCTCATGACTGTAGTTATGATGATACAGAAAGCCAAATTTCTCTCTCGAAGAATAACCATCACCATCGTCAGTGATAAGAGCTCAAGAGCCTCGAAAACATCTAATAGCGATTAAGTCGTGTATTATTCATATCAGTGGTTGAGCCAGAAATAGACCTATTATAGTCCCTAAATCCGTACATCCTCATAAATCATTATCGCCATAATCATTCATTACAATCATTGTGACTCATAATACCGTTTAGGCCCGACATGCACCCTAGTAGTCCCATGTCGTCCATTAATGGCGAACCCCATTATCACAATGACCATACAAGTTGAATCTCAACAACTTTTACATTATCCGACCTTTACTATTTTGATCATTATTATTATTACTATTATCCTATAATGGCTCCTAGATCGTTCTCTCGAAGAATATTTCTAACATTCGTCGTTCATTTTCCCTTCTACCATCAATCACTACACATGACTAACAGGGTTTTAAAACTACGATTTAATTATAGTTTACTCCTACATTTAATCATATCTTCATTTACTATTTTTATGAGTTTAATTTACTCTTATTATTATTATTATTATTATTATTATGATTGTTAGTAGACCTTACTCCCTTAAATCACTTTCGAAGATCATAATCATTCACTCTTGTCAACTCGAGAACAACTGGGATTATTCATCATCACGTCCAAAAATAAAATTATCATTATTCCAAGAAAATGCAAAGATAGAACAATATTGAAATTACAAATCAACGAAGTAAGGAATGCTCTCCCATCACCATTACATACAAAACTACTAAGGAAACTACTTTACTCTACGCAAGAATACAATCTAGTCATCTACTAAAAGAGAAGAAATTTTACAAGGGTACTCATATTTCCGGTGAAAATCCTTGGCGTCGGGATGCTGCTTCAGGCGACAACGTCTCTTGCCTCATCTATGGTGGTTTACGGATGTACAAAGTCATCGCGTTGGCGTGCACTCTGGAATTTAGTTCCTCATGACTGTAGCTATATTCAGCGTCTTCTTTTTACTCCAGCAAAGTCCCAGAAAATCTCTCGATTTCCCTCTTGATCGCCGCATGTCGACAACTTGGTTTCCTCGGAGATAGCTGAAACTAAAATATTCTATTAGCACAGGGATCCACACTAGCTATAACTCACTAAGTTATGTACAACACTTAACTTGGCGCAACGATGTACTTTAGGTCCATTATTACTATAAGCTTCGTCTTCTGAACACATTCATTAAGTTACGATACGCCTTAGGCTGACAAATAATAGGGCTGACTATTATGATGATTAAATAAAGGTTAGATTTCCTCTCGCCTATCCACTTGAGATCGTGATTTCCTTTCATAATGTCCAATGGAACATTCCTAAAGCTTCTATGGCAAGAATCGGCTTTAATGAGCACGCTGACTGTCTGCGGTTTAACATTTTCCACCCGGGAGAATGCACGACTGTAATAAGCTCGCTGGATACTGCGTTGAGCTAACAATGAATTACACTGGCATTCAAGTAATGTAATGATCGTTCCCTACAAGGATTACACTAGTATTCACGTCGTCTGAACATATTCTTCTTTCCCGTAGAGAATACACGGTTCGATTTCTCGTAAGAAACAACTGTCCGACGTGCTCTTGAAAAACTGTTCTGGCCGTCGTCTCGTAAAATTTCTCTTGAACTGTTCTGACGTTCTTACCCAAGAACTTCCTTCGACTTAGTTCCAGAACAATCCTAATATTTCCAGCACTTTCCTCAATTTCTATTGGCTGGTATTCGACCTGCGCCATAGCTCGTCCTTGACCGCTACGAGTGGATTTTATGAGAACATTTTCTCCTCCCCTTTGTCGTCTGCCGGTGTCATGACGTAACTGCGCTCTGGTCGCCCTCGATCAGCTGTTGACCTAGTTTCGGCCGGCTCGCTCTCGCACAACTGTGTCACAGCTGGTACACGCGCACTCGTAAGCAATGCTCCGTAATAAATATTCCCAGCCTTCTCAAATTAACTGAGGTACCATTTAGACGGGTACAATATATATATATATTTTTTGTTACTTACGATATCCTTTTCACCTGCATTTCACCGTTTGAACTGCCCGAGCTAGTTATGATGGACAAGGATATTGAAAATTCACAGACATAGTACTCCCATTCGTCCTTGTTAGCCCTGGACCTCGAAAAGGAAATAAAAGCGGAATGTCACAGAAGTGAGTCGTATCTATAGCGAATTAGTCGCCGTAGGTTCGTATGTATATTTCCCTAGTAATAATGGTGTTTATTAATTTACCGCCAATTTTACTGCTGATTTGCATAGAAACAATTATTCTTCTCCATTTAGGGCAAAAATTACAATGAAATTTCATGGATACGATTCGTTTACTTACCTATTCACTTGTATCATTCACTGAAGAAAATTATGTGTGTAACGTGACATGATATTATGTGATGTGATTTCATGGTGCAGGAGAAGAAATATCTTAATGACTTTTATAGACAAACGATATCTATTGCAAGGAAAAGACAGAATGATCTTTCTAAGTCAACCAATATCACTGAAAGCTCGGAACATTCAGTTGATAAAGATACCCAAACACCAGACTAATTAACTTAAAAATATTGTTGTTATGGGTTCCAGATTCAGTTCCAAATTGCATTTACAGTTCTCTCCATTTTAGCCTGTAGTGGAAATCGATGAAGGAATTGCTTTTTGAACGAGTTCAAGTGAAGCATGACTGATTCCGCACAAGGCTGATCCTCTGCAGAAGTAAAATGAATGCAGGAAATTCCAGCCACCTTTCCCTCCGCAAAGTTATCTTAGGCCCTATTGTATTGTAAATGGTAACAGTAAATTGTCATTATTCAGAGTTGAAAATAGCGTGTTTTTCCTGCTGGCAAGGTATTTCCAAAAGACAGGCAAAGCCAATTTTGTTCGTTATAGTTGAAATCATCCTTAATTTCAACCTCATTTGCTGAATTATAGTGTTATTTTTAGAACATACAGTAACGTAAATAACCCTAGAAATATGTTTTTGCATATGGGCGTATGCATTTTCAAACAATCCGACCCCTATCCATAAATTCTCTGCTATAACAAACATAATTTTCCATCTGTCACTACATTACGAACACTAATTTAAATAACTGATTAACTCGACATGTTGCTTTGGTCTTGTCATAAGTAATAATTCTGGTAACGTTTCCTCGGCACATAATACGACTCAAATAACTCAGAGTTTGCTGAAAGAAATCTGCTGTGTTATTTTAAGTATCTTTAAAATAGATACAGTGGAACATGCCCAAATAGACACCTTTATTTAGCGGGCACCTTCTTATTAACATGTCTTTTTACGGATCCGATTTTATTTTACACAACCCGTGTGTTAAATAGGCCTAATTTAAACGGACACATCGAATACCGGACAGCGAACATAACCATTAGTCTCATTCACTTGTCTTAAACGGACTATTTACACTTTCCAGGGCACTCATTCTTATACTGGGCTAAGCCATCCTTTCTTTTAAAACCGTTTAGTTACATATGATTTAGAGTAATCAAAATAAAGATGCATGCTTATATTTTAGTTAGTTGGTTTTTTTCTTTAAAATGTTCGATTAATTTTTACAGCCTGCTTTCTGCGTCCATCTCTCGTAACGAACATTCCCCCGCCCGAACCGATGATGTCCGCAGGAGAGAAGTTCGATATAAATCCTCTTTTACCATCTCTACATTTTAAAGATTTCAATCGATGTATAGGTCGATAACTTGTCCGTTTGACAGAAGATCGATATATCCCCTTTTACCATCTCTATATTTTATAAATATCAGTGGATGCATAGGTCGATAACTTGTCCGTTTGAAAGAAGACCGAACACGGAAGTCCGATATGCCCCCTTTTACCATCTCTACATTTTATAAATATCAGTGGATGCATAGGTCGATAATTTGTCCGTTTGACAGAAAACCGAACACTCAGCTACATGTTATCTTGTGAATTTTTAACGTGTTATAACATACAAGAATTCTACTAACTGCCGAAGATCTTACTGCAGTGGTTAAAATAGTTAGTACATATTGCTGTTGTTGTTGCCGCAGATGGCTTAAACAATCACAGCGAGCTCAAATAAACCGAAAGAATTTACCAACATTCAATGACAAAAGGGTCGAATTTAATTAGTCACTATTCGTTTTGTGTCTGTCGGGTTTATTAGTAGCAGCATGTCGTTGAGAAGTGAAAAGAAATCCCATGATTTATCTTTCAAATAAAAAGTTATACTTCACGCTGGTATATCTTTTGAGCAGGTGCGTATTATATTCACGTTTCTTTTTTCTGGACTTCAGGATAAGAAATCTGAGTACATATTGTATTCGAGTAAACACTGAAACTTCTTTAGAAAATATTCCTAGAAATCTGGAGTTCATCCAGCGTGCCGTAGAATTTTATGTGTCAGAGAATACAGTAATAGAGAGAAAGTTTTAAACAAAAGCCTGGAAGTGAAACATCGTGTGGCTCTAACCATGATCAGTGTACAACATTATCTCAGCTGCGGTGTGCAGACATCATTTACCGCACTGTTGGTATCTACAGTATTGCACTGGAACTAATGACATATGCCCCACTACAACTCACGGCGCCAGCACATTCATTTATATATTAAATCTTATCGCATGTCACATGTTCAGCTTTAATACATTAGTCCGACAGTCAGGGTTATTAATTAATCAAATATTAAACCCAGGAATATGTGACGAATGTACAGCGGATAATTTAAACTCAATCATCTGCATGCTTGTACAGTGTGGCCCAGAGGAATGTATACCCAACAAGTACAGTGTTTGATCATGGTGCACAGTACTGGAATTTTGAAGATTTTTTAAAAACATTTATATCGTAAATCAGTGACCGATCTGGTGAAAGATGATCAGAGATTTCAACCAATCACAGCTGCCTGTCATCGTAATTTTATAGCTTTCGTTTTGATATTTTGATATTATCATTTGCACATGTATTTCAATTTATCCAAATTCATAAGAATAGCTCACTAAAACATCGTTACTGAGTAGATTTGACCACAAAGAGCACAATCACCAAGACATAACTCTGTTATTATGATGAAGCCGATAACAGACCTATTGGCAGGCTGCAGCCCAAAGAGTTTAAAACGGAAAAATATAACACGCTCAGTCACTTGACACAGTAGTTGCACGTAGACAGCTTCAAACCTAGGGCTGTTGACTATCGCAACACTCGACTGTTGTCAACTTGGTTCATTTCTAGACGAACCCGATCTAGTCCATTTTTCGCTACTTGTTTAATGTCGCACTAACACATGGAAGGTTTTCGGCGACGGAAGGCTAGGATTGGGAAGGTAGCGGCCGTGGCGTCAATTAAGATTTGCCTACTGCGAAAATGGGAAACCACCCAAAAATCTTCTTCAGGGCTGCCAACGGTGGCTTTAATTAAGGTACAGCCCCAATATTTGCCTGGTGTGAAAATGGGAAAACACGGGAAACCATCTTCTGGGCTGCCGACCCACTATTTCCCGAATACAAGCTCACAGCCGATCTGTTTTAACGATCAAATTTAATGTACAATAACCCAATTGGTACACTCATACTTATGTGCATACACAATTATATTTAACCATGAATGACCACACTTTAGTAATTGCATTTTATACACAAGTCTCTAGTCCACACAGCAGGTATGCTGGCCCCCTGGTATTACGTGGGATGAACGATCTTTACTGACAGACCACATTTCACTTGGCTCCACATGCTCAGTCACTTCGCATAGCAGCTGCACGCAGACAGGTTGGAACATATAGATGTTAACTGTCACAATACACGACTACTGTTCACTTGCTTCGACTCTAAACGAATCCGATGACCCCCACAGTCAACACAGTCAGGACATTTAACATACAGTCAACTTCACTGCTCCACACAGTGAACTACTCAACACGTACCACTAAATAACGACAACGTGCTAACCAACACTCCTCTCCAACACTACTCCCACATTACGACAGCACTCACTACTCTCAACTCTGCCAACACCGACCACTGAGCAGCAACCTGCACAACAACAGCAACTCATTACTATGCGGCAGTGCACACGCAGTACTCAAATCGGTACTCCACAGCAGTGCACACACAGTACTTCACTCATTACTCCACGGCAGTACACACATATCACTCTACTCCTTACTCCACAGCAGTACACACATATTATTCCACGGCAGTACACACACAGTACTCCACTCGGTACTCCACAGCAGTACACACACAGTATTCCACGGCAGTACACCCACAGTACTCCACTCAGTACTCCACGGCAGTACACACATATCACTCTACTCCGTACTCCACAGCAGTACACACACATTATTCCACAGCAGTACACACACATTATTCCACAGCAGTACACACACAGTACTCCACGGCAGTACACAAACAGTACTCCACTCCGTATTTCAACACGACGATACTCTGACACTTACTCTGGTGGTGCACCGACCACACCAACAACGACAGCCATGCTGTCCAACTCCCGTACACTTACTGTCTGCTCGCGTAAAGCCTGTTTTATATTCCCGGTGATGAATTTGCAGACTTTTCAAGGTGCGATCGGAATGAGATCAGTCCGGTTACTCCTTCCAGAAGATCCACGAGAATCAAGACGAAGAGAACAATAGAGGGGTCACTATGCCCTCTGGCTGGGAGTTCACTCGTTCCTCCCAGGAAATACCGAAGGGGCTACGGACAGAGCGCTGGCACGTTACAGTATATGTCCATGCTGAAAGTTGTGTTTTATGAATAGGTTATAAAATGCCTACGTATTTTATTTTTTATATATTTTCTATCATTACTTAATTTTGTGGTTGTTTGTTAAATATTCAAAACGCACACTTTTTCAAATTACGCACCATGAATGAACCGCACTTATACAACAGAGGTTGCCACACAGTGTTGTAATAGGCTGACATGTGTCCCATTTACGTTTAATGCGGATTGCTCACGCGGAAGTGCCATTAGCCGACGTATATGTCCGTTCCTCATTCATAAACGCAAGGCGCCGAATACGGCTTTAGTAACAGTGTGAGCCAAGGAGCTAACCAGCATTCCCCTCCAATACAACTCCTCTCATGCTTGAGTGTGTGTACTGCCGTGGAGTACTGAGTGGAGTACTGCGTGTGTACTCCACTGCAAGCACGCAGCATGCCTCGACGGCATATTCCACAAACCTTGGACCAGCGACGTGAGTTTGAGAAAAATCGCGTTGTCGGATGAAGAGAGGCAGCTTGAACATTTCGGCGCATAGCTCGTCACTTGAACAGTTCTGAATACACTGCGCGTCGATGTTGGTCGCAATGGGGACCTGAGGATATAATTTACACTCACGCGTCGAGAAAGCTCGGGTCAACCCAAGCAGACCGCTAGCAGGGAGTATGGTTTTATTGTGCGATAGATTGTAAGGTCTCTATGGGACTCACTTGCACTATCCAGACACATGTCACGGCACTCCGGATAAACTTACATCTGACAATGAGCCTATCAGTACCATATCGAAGAGACTAGCAGAGTAGGATCTGCTGCAAGTGGTGTTACGACTTTTACTATTACGAACTGCATCTGGGCACCAAACGTGGTCGAATCCACAAAAAGTGCTATTCTAATAAATTAGGAAAAAGGCTAGCAATAATAATAATAATAATAATAATAATAATAATAATAATAATAAATTTCGTGTGGCTATTTCTAGCCGAGTGCAGCCCTTGTAAGGCAGACCCTCCGATGAGGGTGGGCGGAATCTGCCATGTGTAGGTAACTGCGTGTTATTGTGGTGGAGGATAGTGTTATATGTGGTGTGTGAGTTGCAGGGATGTTGGGGACAGCACAAACACCCAGCCCCCGGGCCATTGGAATTAACCAATGAAGGTGAAAATCCCCGACCCGGCCGGGAATCGAACCCGGGACCCTCTGAACCGAAGGCCAGTACGCTGACCATTCAGCCAACGAGTCGGACTATAATAATAATAATAAATAATGTATGTGTGGTATTCACGCCGAAGGCTGATTTAATCCTCCACAGTTCCGCCAACAGCTGTCATAGATAGCCTAGGTGTTACTCAAGAGGGACACTAGGGAAATGAGGAATGGCGTAGTTTCCCGTTGCTTTCCTCACCTCAGAAGTTGCTTTTATATATCAGTCTGCCAAGCACACTGAAATTAATGCACCAACCGACCCTATGAGCGATATTTTCACACCGTTCATAACAGGGACTGGCTGCATAAGGAATGGTATTACAAGCATCGCTCATACCTTGGTCACTTTCATATTGTCAAAGTCAAGGATGAGACTGAGACAGGTCAATGAAAGTAACAAATTTATTCTAGTCCACACGAGAAGACGTGGTGCAGTGTAAACACCACAACTATTCGGGAGATAGAGGGTTTGAACCCCACTGTCGGCAGTCCTGAAGATGGTTTTCCTTGGTTTCCCAATTTCAAACCAGGCAAATGCCGGGACTGTACCTCTATTAAAGCCACGGTCGTTTCCTTCCCACTCCTAGCCCTTTCCTATCCCATCGTCGTCATAAGACCTATCTGTGCCAGTGCGACGTAAAGCCAATTGTAAAAAATCACCACAACTCTCCAGCAAATAATAATAATAATAATAATAATAATAATAATAATAATAATAATAATAATAATAATAATTAAAAAATCAGTGCTCTTCTCTGCCTGTACGCAACGGTACGCGATACCGGCGCCTTCATTTCTGAAGCTTTTAAGAACAGCGATTTATTGACAGAGAAAATTGAATATTTCAGCAGATGGCACAGTATTCACGAACGGAATTTTCAGTTTTGGTTCTCGCAAGTTGGAACTATGCTTACTTACATCCTTCATAGGTTGGTACCGCAGCCGGAAACAGGAAGTGGTTTTCACTTTCCGATCGTTTTCAACGTCAGACTATCAGTTCTATATCCCCTCTGCAACATCAGGTGTTCACATTAGTTTTGATTAAAGCTACTGTAAGTTAAATCATTCAATTATAGTTCAAAATCAGTAAAATAAGTAGTTGATTTATGTCAGTGAGTAGTAGAGAAGTAGAAATTGTCCAATCTAGTTGTGATCCTGTAAAACACAAAACTAGTTCCGAAAATACACGCGGTTAATTAATTAATTTCGCGTGGCTATTTCTAGCCGGTGCAGCCCTTGTAAGGCAGACCCTCCGATGAGGGTGGACGGCATCTGCCATGTTTAGGGAACTGTGTTATTGCGGTGGAGGATAGTGTTATGTGTGGTGTGTGACTTGCAGGGATGTTGGGGACAGCACAAATACCCAGCCCCACGAACCTCCTACGCTGGCGTAGCAGGGGGAGAGGTGATACTCCCACGTGACGCGTCCCAGGTGGCGGATAGGCATCAATCATTCATCAAATACCCAGCCCCCGAGTCATTTGAATTAACCAATGAAGGTTCAAATCCCCGAGCCGGCTGGGAATCGAACCCGGGGCCCTCTGAACCGAAGGTCGGTACGCTGACCATTCACCCAACGAGTCGGCCAATACACGGCGGTGAAGAGGAACACACAACAGAGACCAAATATTCACGGGGCCATAAAGAAACACATTCTGATAATGACTGGCTAGACCTTTGGACACTTTCGTAAAAAAAATGACTTTTCCGAAAAGAGTGAATGGCGACGAGGATGGTATATCGGAGTGTATGTTTGAAGTGTCGAAGTTGTTTTACTAGGCACCTGCGTGGTGAGACCTTTTCTCTCAGGAAAATAGCAGTGAAAATAATAATAATAATAATAATAATAATAATAATAATAATAATAATAATAATAATAATGTAAGCCAACAACGTAATCTGTTAGCAGACAATGAGGGGCCCCGGTGCAGTGGAAGATAAGACTTTTCCCTGTTCATAGCACCGTCCTTACGTGAGATAGACGTGCGCTGTCTCCTTTAGTAATTTAATCCATTACTTACATCTGTTTTAGGCGAAGTGGACACCAGGGCTGTGCTCGTTTCGGGAATAGAAAGTCTGCTTTTCAAATTTCTCGACGTTATTATTGAGAAAGCCGGCCACGCGGTGTAGGGGTAGCGTATCTGCATCTTACCCGGAGGCTGCGGGTTCGATTCCCGTCCAGGTCAGGGACTTTAACCTGGATCTGAGGGCACGCTCCAGGTCAACTCAGCCTACGTGATAACAATTGAGGATCTATCTGACGGTGACATAGCGGCCACGGTCTAGAAAGCCAGGAATAAAGGCCAAGAGGATTCGTCGAGCTGACCACACGACACCTCATATTCTGCAGACCTTTGGGCTGAGCAGCGGTCGGTTGGTAGGCCAAGTCCCTTCGGGACTGTTGCACCATGGGCTTTGGTTTTATGATGGAGAAATGAACCCAGATCCTTTGGAATGAGCTGATAAAACCTTCACCGCTTTGCTAAGACTGTTCCTCATTCTTATAGCATTGGCAATTCTAGCAACATGGTCCCTATTATTACTGTACAAGGAGACCATCGCATGGTAATGTTCACTTGTTTTGGAACATCCTTTTTAACTTTCAAACGTTCTTCCTTGACTACCCCCGAACAAATGCGCTGAGGTCGGAAGTACCACTTCTCTGGGGAATAACAATACTTTCTTGCCTGGTTGAGTGGCTCAGGCGGTTGAGGCTCTGGCCTTCTGACCCCAATTTGATCCTGGTCCAGCCCGGTGGTATTTGAAAGTGCTCAGATACGGCAGCCTCGTGTCGGTAGATTTACTGGCACATAAAATAACTCCTGCGGGACTAAATTCCAGCACCTCGGCGTCTCGAAAAACGTAAAAGTAGTTAATGGGAAGTAAAACCAATAACATTATTATTAATAATACTTTACACCAACAAGTAAAATGGTTAAATTGCTTTATTTTTATTTCAGCCTTATTCTTCCACTAATTCGTTAATCAATACGTTAAACATTACATACTGCAAAATATTAAAATGAAATTACGCTTGTAAGTTTTTTAAAGAAGACGTGTAAACAAGGACAAAATGTTTCAATGCATTAAAATACAGCACTTCTCTCTTACATCAACATTGAAATAAAACAAAAAGGGGTCGTTTACTATGAAATGTCGAAACGAACGTTCTCTCTATTAATAAAAAACAAATTCAAATCACTCCTTCAAGATAAAAATCTGACTTCAGCAATGATAATTGATATGCAGTATTCGGGAGAAAAGTGTGGAGTGAGGAGGAGACGCGATGGAAAGATATTTCTCTTCACATGTGAATTAATAAAGTATGTTACAAAAAATTAAAATATTTGGCTTCCATTAGTTCATATCAGTTTGTTTATATTGTTATTATGTTCAGCTTAAGTTAGTTGCAGATTCGGTTCGCGTTTGACATGAAAGTACATTTTAGCTGTGCCGGGCTGAGTGGCACAGACAGTTGAGGCGCTGGCCTTCTGATCCCAACTTGGCAGGTTCGATCCTGGCTCTGTCCGATTTTATTTGACTGTGTCGGTGCGACATAAACCAAATTGTACAAAAAAAAATAATAATAATTACATGTATGGAATCTCTAGCGCGCTACCTCGCCACTTACCACAGATTTTAAATACGTGTTGAGGGAATTCAGAACATAAACTCTCTGGAATGGTTCAAACTTTACTCTATTTTCGTCTATAATGCCATATAATGTTAGAATCAAAGTATTTTAAGTCATTTGAAGATGTTAAGATTTCTTTCATTTGCTGATCCTGAAGGCAAATTTGGCGGAAATGGAAGAAGATGAGTTAACTACGCTTATTATGAACAATATTGCAATTTTCTGGCCGCGTTATTCCGGTGCTACACTGCAGAATAAATTCTCGTTGTCTGGTTGAGAGTGGAGTAGAAACAGTGATTTATTAGGTCGAAAATACTGAGCGGAGTATTTCCTTGTACCACAATAAATTGCATCTACAATTGAATTGAGTACATTTAAAATGAAACATCCTGTTACAAAGTAATGTATAGCCGTCTATAAATAAGCGACTCTGTTAGAGTTCTTATGCATCTCCTCCCCTCTACCCTCTCCGGGCTGGATTGCTACCAATTGCGAGATTCCATTTTCTTCTTTCCTTTTGCCTGCCTCGTAGCGTATTTTATTTCTCGCCCTGGCAAAGAAAAACTGGGACAGGAAACCTATTCTATAGCATCGTCTTACACTACTCGCCTCATTGTACTCAGACATTGTGGCCAATTTTAATTATATTTTGAGATGAAGCCTATACTGAGAATCTAGATGAATAAGGACAGACATCACAAAAGGAAATGCTTCTCTCTCTTATGCATAAGAGGCAGACTCGCCGTCACAACTTAAAATGTAAATAAAACTCAACTTTCGGAAGTATTTGGGATTTAAACACGTAGATTTTCTCGTGAATACATGAAGTTCCAGAGGGTCAGAGATTTACATTTTTCATGCATCCTGGTATTTTTATGCATTCATATACCAAGAAATTGAGTAACTGCACGTAAAAAGTGCATATTTTAAGGTCCATTTTGTAAGTCTATTTCTAAAATATTATTTGATCGAATTCTATCAAACTGTACCTACATGTTACTATTAACTGAATGAAAATGAAAATGAAAACCTACAACCTGTTTTTCAGTCATTGACCGGGTCAGGGATGTAATGAATGAAGCAGATATAGGCTATTAGTACGATGGGGTCGCCACTCCCGAAGTGATTATTAATGAATAATATATGCTATGAAATGATAATGGAGAGTGTTGCTGGAATGAAAGATGACAGGGAAAACCGGAGTACCCGGAGAAAAACCTGTCCCACCTCCGCTTTGTCCAGCACAAATCTCACATGGAGTGACCGGGATTTGAACCACGGTATCCAGCGGTGAGAGGCCGACGCGCTGCCGTCTGAGCCACGGAGGCTGCTGTTACTATTAACTACAGCGTAATAATATCAACTACCTATCTCCGTTAGTTCATAAACAGGGATGTAAATAGCAATAAATCATGTTTTAAAAAGTGAATTCAGGTACAATTTTAACGGAACATATTACTTTAGAAGTCATAATTCGTCTAATGCAAGTTAATTTCACTAGCATTTACAACAAAGACTAGCTCGCCCGGTGGCTGTTATCGTCAAGGCGTTGAAGTTAGTTGGTTCGAGTCCCGTTGGTCGAAGAAAAGTCGACATCAGAATGTTGGCCGGCAGGGTAGGGGAGATGGTGGTTTACAATTTACAACCACTAGATTGCGTGCCAAAAGGCTGGATTAAATTCCAAACCTCTCCGCAGTGCTTATATGGAGTGAGGGCATATGGCGCTGTTGATGGTGATTACCCATTGGATGGGGACGTAAAGCCTGGAGTAGACCCCTTGGTGCTATTCGACAAGAGCAGATTATGTGCCGGCACCGGGTTTCACGCTCTCCCTATCAACACCATCCCATATCGAGACGCGCAAGTCGCCTATGGGAGTCAAATAGAAAGATCTTCACATGTCCTTGTACACTCCCGGGACTAAAAGCCATACGGTACATAACAAAGACTTAAAATATAAAAATGGAGTCAAATTTCCTTTAAGGAAAATCAAATGACCGTGAATTCTGTCTTTCAATAAACGAAACTCAAATTGATAACGGTTCATTTATTTGCATGTAACGAATCGTTTTTGTGAAACATCTGTATGGAATTTGGAGTCGACAAGCGTAGAGTTCAGTGCATCGAAAGGAGAAAGCTGTCTTGGAGCCTATTAAACTACCACCAGTGAAATAACCAGTTCTCCAAAGTGTAATAAGTTGACAAAAGGGCCCTCTAAATTTCTCTGTCATGGCCATCCATCAATACTTCACATCACAGCCTGCACGGTTGGTAGGTAACATCACCTCACGTCACACATTTTGTATCGCTAACTTCGTGACCCAAATTATCAGACGACCTCCACCCATAAGATTTATGTGTTATGTTCAGTCTTCAGCCCTAAGGCTGGTTGGATCCTCAACAGCTCCGCCATCAGCTGTCACAGATGGGCTAGGCATCACTGAAGAGGCGTACTAGGGAAATGAGGAGTGAGCTAGTTTCCCGTTGCTTTCCTTACTGAGCCAGAAGTTGCTATTACATATCAGTCTGCCAAGCCCACTGAAATGCATGCACCAACCGACCCTATGAGCAACATTTTCACACCATTCATAGCAGGGACTGGCTGCAGAAGGAATGGCATTACTAGCATCGCTCATACCTCAGTCACTTTCATATTGTCAAAGCCAAGGATAAGACAGAGACAGATCAATGAAAGTAACAAAATTACTCTAGCCCATACCAGAAGACATAGTGCACTGTAAACACTAGGTCCTGCAGGCAAAGGCAAAGACTTATTTATATAAAAATTATTTTACCCAATTCCAAAAATTATTTTACCCAATTCATATAGACTCGGAAATAAATAATTTTCTCCCCACAAAACCTTGTCATACTACGTACAAAAATTAGCTTTTTACAATTCTTCCTTGTAGTCTTTAGTAAATTAAAGAAGTGTACTGGCTGTGATTGGTCTAACTTTTATGGTTCCTGGGAAAAATGTTCTTAATATTTAAAAAAATGTTACTTTCGGGACTGTAGTGTAATCTGACTGCTGCGGGGAAGTAGCAGTGGTGCCGCCGTATTTAAAAAGCCATTTAACGCATATTCTTGTTGCTGGAACATTCACGTATTGTACGAAGGGTGTACTATATTGTTTTACACTTTATTTTGTTCTATCCAAATGAAGTACATTATTCATCAGTTGTTACGACCACCATCTCAACATTCTTTGTAACTGTAGGCACTTTTTCCATCGATGTGTCAATCTCTCAAGACCTTCCTGAAACCAGACTTTCGGAGTGCTGCGAGCCCATGCCTTGACAGCTGTATCCAGTTCTGCACGACCACGCAGAGGTTTCTTCATGTTCCCGAACAGGCGATAATCACTTGGTGCCAAGTCGGGAGAGTATGGTGGGTGTGGCAGCTCCGTGAATCCCATTTGATCAATGACAGCGTTGGTCTCATCACCAGTCACCAGACACAAGCCTAGCTATGAAGTCGGCTGTATCTTGAGCATGGCGTTGCAAACGTTCTCTGCACACGTCCACACGCCTCTGCTTTTCGTCTGCAAACAAGGGTCTAGGCACCCACGTGAATGACACCCTCCCCAACTGTAAGTTGTCGTGTACGATACGCTGCACGGTGTTCCGGCTAATTCCCGTGGCTGCCTCCATTTCAGTAAATGTCCTTGGATGGGCCGATCGACCCGGGCGATGTTGGCTGGTGTTGACACTGTCACATTCCTTCCAGAACTGGTTCCCTAGTCCACCTATGTGCGCCCTGGCTTCGAACCTTCCACCCAGTTGTAAACTGTTTTCCGTGAGGGCGCATGTTCTCCACAAACTGCCGCCAAGCGCCGATTAATTTCTACAGTGGTCACGCCTTCTTTCCATGGGAACCAAGTCGTATAGCGCTGTCCCTGACGGTTGCTTTCCATGTTGTCTGCTTCTACGCTGACAGTGTTGTTATGAAATGGCTGTGACGAGTGCATTCGTTGGCCCCTGTGCGTGTGCTGCTACCAAACGGTGGAACAAGTTTCACGTCATCACCTCCAAAAATGAAATGTGAACCATAAAACAATATAGTATGCCCCTCGTATCCTCGTATATTTTGGGGATTTAGGAAAGCCTACTCTATACAAAAAGTGAGAAAATGTGAAATTGTTGTGACTTTTCACAACCGGGTGACCTTTAAGGATACCGACGAGTGAAATTTGGCTGAAATCCGACCAGAAATTCATTTTTGGTAACATGTATAGTAAAATGTATAAGTCTATTCATCTAATTTTATTAATCTATAGAATTATGCAGAGAGATGGCTTAATTTAGAAGTAAAAGGGGATGTTCCACACATGTGAGAGCTGGAAGAGTGGCTATCAGTATGAATAGGATGTCAAAAGAAGAGAAGAATAAACTGTCAGGAGGACCCGCATGTTGGAGGGTCAGTTATAAATAAGGCACATTGCACCAAAATGATTATCTGGTTATTTCCTAAGCCTCCGTGGCTCAGGTGGCAGTGCGCCGGCCTCTCAGCGTTAGGTTCCGTAGTTCAAATAATGGTCACTCCATGTCAGACTTGTACTGGACAAAGCGGAGACGGAACAGGTTTTTCTTCAGGTAGGCTACTCCCATTTTCCCTGACATCTTTCATTCCAACAACACTCTCCAATATCATTTCATTTCATCTGTCAGAGGACTGCGACAGGCTTCGGCAGCTGGAACAATTCCAATCCTCGGCGCTAGATGGGGGCTTCATTCATTTATTACATTCCTCATCCGGGTGAAACTGGGAACAGGCTGAAGATCTTAATTAATTTCGTAAATCCCTTGAAACACAGCACAAAGGTTGAAATTTGGTCTAGGTGTCCTCCAATATTCTGTATGCAGGTTTCGGTGGCGTTTTAGGGTTTGTTTGTAATGTAATGATGCACGACGTTGCTCTTTCGTCTTGGAAGATAAAAGGAAATTAAATTAAAAGTTCTTAATTTAATAATTCCCTCCGAAATCTAAACGAAAATTATAAAATGGCATGTATGTCAACACAAGTATCAATAATTTGCAGAACACAACAATGAAATGCTACCAATAAAATGGAATATACTGCATGAAAATTTATTTTACCCTCAAAACTCACCAATATTTCCCGCACACGTGACGTAGCGCTCCATTACGCAGCTGTTCTCAGTAGTAAACTGAGAGGAGGAATTGAAGTCTGCGTGACAGTTCATGAATATTTGCTCCTTTGGTCTAAACAGATGAGCATCTCGCTCTCTTGAGTGATGGCTTCAAGAATTCAATTTGGATGCAACACTCTCTCCACCTGCCTCGTTCTGCACGTGTTCCTCTTGTTCCACAGTTCTGCACACATAGCACAATATTGAACGAACACGTCTGTAAATAACAAAGGGAAGACATCCACTTTCATCTACAATTCTAGGTCGAAGGAGGTTTCTGATTTGAATGATAACTGTTTGACACACTGGTGATTTCTATTCTTCTAGGAAGACCAATGCAGTAAATTAAACAATTATTACCGGGCGAGTTGGCCGTGCGGTTAGGGGCGCGGCTGTGAGCTTGCATCCGGAAGATAGTGGGTTCGAACCCCACTGTCGGCCGCCCTGAAGATAGTTTACCGTGGTTTTCCATTTTCACATCAGAAAAATGCTGGGGCTGTACCTTAATTAAGGCCACGGCCGCTTCCTTCCCATTCCTAGGCCTTTCCTATCCGATCGTCGCCATAAGACTTATCTGTGTCGGTGCGACGTAAAGCAAATAGCAAAAAATTATATATTATTTTTCATATACAGGGTGTATCAGACCTGTATCGACAAAATTATCAGGAATGCTTTTCGTGTGGTGTCAGAAACGATGGGTCAATCGGATTGGCGGAGAAAAGTTTTCTTTTCGAGAAAATGAGGTTACTTCATTACTTTCGGGCCCGCGATTCAAATCGACCTACTCGCCGTATTTGCTATGCCAGGGAGCGAGACTGCCTGTTGATGTGCGTAAGAGGAGTGACGGGAAGGGAGGGGAAGTGGGAAGTGGGAGACAGAGGTAATAATCGGTGCGAATGCAAAAGTTCGCTTCACAGCCCCAGTAGGCAGATTACAGTTTGTTCTGCACAAATGACTGCTATGCGAACCCCCAGAGAAAGAGAAGATGAACTTTTGCTAAGAATACAGGCAGCTTTCAAGGTCGTTCGCGACACACCACACATCCTGAACAGAATTCAAAGGTCACTTCTACACCGTTTGAACTGTGCATGGAAGTAGGAGGGCGCATATTGAACATATACTACAATCAAACCATTGGGCGTCCTGTTTCCTTCGGTTAGTATTTAATTCCATTTACAATGTTGTGAGTGAAGGAATGCACAATCGTCGGGCGGCAGTGTTTCATCTTGAAGCATGTTAAATAATAAAGAACCGTTTCGATCCTCCTAAAAAACAGTCTATGCAGGGATTCAGAAATAATTTTGGCCTAAAACCTTCCCAAGGACAGGTAGATTCTAAATATAAAGTTTTGTAGAAATATATTCAGTAGTTATCTAGTTATTAGAACTCAGAAAAACCGATAACCTGGCATTAAAGCTAAAAAAAATATGCAGATGGTGATTATTAGACCTGAAACGGATAAATGTACGAAAATTTCGCCAAAATATTCAGTGTACAGACACACGGTCTTTACGACTTTATTTATATAAATGATACGACAGAAATAGTGTTGAATTGCTGGGGAGACTGCTAGCGCACTGCTATTCGGCTCCCAGCCCGTGTAACCCACGTTTCAAACCTGGTGAATTAGCATGGGATTTTCAATAAGACAGGAAGAATTTGCGGCTTTAAAGCTCCGGAAGCCTAGATCAAAATTAGATCGGATTACTCCAGTGATGCAATACAATCAAAGTTAGGTGACCTCGTAAAGAAAATCACGTTGAATTACACTTTCAAAAGTATGGCAACTTCTCTCGAGCGCAAATTAGCCTGGTTTGAGAAACATAAATTCGTTGTTTGTAATTCCTACACGATATTACTACGTAACATATTACACCATTTTCGTAAACATCAAGTGCCAAAACGTTTGTCCCACAGGACTTTTTCTACGTACTAGTAAATTTTTCGACACGAAGCAGGCGTTTTTGAACACCTTAAAATACCTTCGGTCTCAGTCGGGATTGAATCCGCCACCCTGGGCTCAGAACGCCAAGGATATGCCGTGTGAGCCACTTAGTTCGGCGTAATCATAATAAGGATAATAATAATAATAATAATAATAATGATAATAATAATAATAATAATAATAATAATTCTTTTTCTACCGCTTTTCCCACACCTGTGGGGTCGCGGGTGCGAACTGTGTCGCACATGTGGATTTGGCCCTGTTTTACGGCCGGATGCCCTTCCTGACGCCAACCCTATATGAAGGGATGTAATCACTATTGCGTGTTTCTGTGGTGGTTATTAGTGTAGTGTGTTGTGTGAATATGAAGAGGAAAGTGTTGGGACAAACACAAACACCCAGTCCCCGGGCTAGAAGAATTAATCAGAGACGATTAAAATCCCCGACCCGGCCGGGAATCGAACCCGGGACCGTCTGAACCGAAGGCCAGTACGCTGACCGTTCAGCCAACGAGTCGGACAATAATAATAATAATAATAATAATAATAATAATAATAATAATAATAATAATAATAATAATAATAATAGGAACAATGCCAGAAGGGTAGTAGAAATGGAAATATCAAGGCTAAGTTACGAATAAACTCGATGGATGAAGATGTAGGCTCGAACCAGCTTAGATGGTGGGGTTATGTACGGCGAATGGAGAAGGACGGGTTACTTAGGATAAAAATGGACTCGGCCATGGCTGGTAAAGAGAAGAAGAGGGAGACTAATGCGACGATACCTAGACTCGGTTGTTAATGATTTAATGACAAAATGTGTGTAACTAAATGAGGCCGCAGAACTAGTTAAAAATGGAGGATTTTGGAGGCACTTTATAGTTAATTCACTGGGGCTTACAGACTGAACGCTGTAAGGCGAGACACTGAGATAAAAAATATCGAAGTAGCACGACGAATTAATTAAACTACAGTAATACCTCGTGGTTTGAGTCATCAGTCCATAGAATGGTTCCATGCAGCCCTCCATGCCACCCTATCCTGTGCTAACCTTTTCATTTCTACGTAACTGCTGCATCCTACATCTGTTCTAATCTTCTTGTCATACTAATACCTTGGTCAACCCCTACCGTTCTTACCGCCTACACTACGTTCAAAAACAAACTGCACAAGTCCTGGGTGTCTTAAGATGTGTCCTATCATTGTATGCCTTCTTCTGGTCAAATTTACCCAAATCGATTCTCCTCTCACCAATTCGATTCAATATCTCTTCATTCGTTATTTGATCTATCCACCTAATTATTCTGTAACACCACAATTCAAAAGCTTCTATTCTCCTTCTTTCGGAGCTAGTTATTGTCCAAGTTTCTCTTCCATACAATGCTACGCTCCAGGAGAAAGTCTTCAAAATCATCTTTCTAATTCCTATGTCAGTGTTCGAAGTGAGCAAATTTCTTTTCTTAAGAAAGGCCTTCTTTGCTTGTGCTAGTCTGCATTTTATTTCCTCCTTACTTCTGCCATCGTTAGTTATTGTACTACTCAAGTAACAATATTCATCTGCTTCCTTTAAGACTTCATTTCCTAATCTAATATTTCCTCCATCACCTGACTTCGTTCGACTGCACTCCATTACTTTTGTTTTGGACTAATTTATTTTCATCTTGTACATCTTACCCAAGGCTCTGTCCATATTATTCAGCAATTTCTCCAGATCTTCTCCGATAAAATAACAATGTCATCAGAAAATCTCAGGGTTTTGATTTCCTCCCCTTGGATTGTGATTCCCTTCCCAAATTCCTCTTTGATTTCCTTTGCTGCCTGTTCTATACAAACATTGGAAAGGAGCGGGATAAACTGCACACTTTCCTCACTCCTTCCTGGATTGTTGCTTCTTTTTCAAAGCCCTCGATTCATATCACTGCAGACTGATTTTTAAACAGGTTGTAGGTGTTTCTTCGTTCTCGGTATCTGATCCCGATCACCTTATGAATCAAAATTGTTTGGTTTCATCTATCCGAACTATCCATGTAGGTCTGTTAAGAAAGGTGGAGCTTGTAGACGTAACGTCGTCGACGGATACCTGTGACGTTTCTGAAGAGGACTGTATACAATCTAATTTGGATTAAGTTTCCTGTGGCTGTTAGGAAACAGAAACAGGTCGCACTGCAGGAAAACCACTCCATCCCTGTAATCGCGTTCCTAGGACTGTTTCCGATACGTGAGGTATTGATTTACGATGCACGTCGCGTCTTGCCACCTTGGTATTTTGTTTCCCACTCGCGAGAAATATAACAACACTTCGTACTGACCCTCCTCTCCCTCACAACGCATGTCTCATGAATACGCAAATTCCATCAGTGTCATCGTTGTTCTGTTTTTCGGATTTAGAACGATGTCACCATCGATCATATGACATTTTGAGTGCGTAAATTGTATTTGATACTGTGTTAAAATGATGTGCCCTATAGTGTCACTTCTCTAGACGGAACATTTAAACGAATAGCATTGCTGTATTAAGATTGTTTGTATGCTGGGTTTGTTTGCGTTGATCGGACGTTGGTTACGGTGATAATCTCCTTAAGGGGAAGTTCATATTCTTCCTGATCCGAGCGAGTGGCTGTGCAGCTTGGGTCACGTAGTTGTGAGCTTGCGTTCGGGAGATAGTAGGTTAAATCCCACTGTTGGCAGTCTTGTAGGTGGTTTTCCGTGGTTTCCGTTCATACCAGGAAAATTCTGGGGCTGTACTTTAATCAAAGCCAGATCGCTTCCTTTCACTCCTAGCTCTTTCCTCTCCCACCGTCGCCGTAAGACCTATCTGTGCCATTGCGAGGTAAAGCAAATTGTAAGAAAATAAAACCCATGTTGTCAAGAATAATGAGAGAGTTTTTCGAGTTCGGGAAATATTAAATATTTTAACAGTTTGAATAACTTTTACAAAACATGAGGTGGAAGTGAATAATATTTCGAAGTGCAATTAATAGATGAAAGATAAGTAAGACGAATATCGTCCTGTACGTTTCAGAAGATAGCCAAAAATTCGAAACATATAAATAAGGAAATTTCAAAACAGTATTTTACTTTTTTGTCTTGTTCTTTTTCCTGTCAATGTTTTTATATTTATCCTTCATCTATTAATTAAACTTCCAAAATTTATTCTCTCCGTGTTTATTAAAAGGAAGTCAAAGCTCTCAAAATACTTAATGTTTCCAGAACTCTAGAACTCCCTTCTTATTTTTTCCAGCATAGATTAATGTTTTCAACTTGCTTTACGTCGCACCGACAGAGATAAATTTTATAGCGACGATGGCATAGGAAAAGACTAGGAGTGGTAAGAGAGTGACCGTGGCCTCAATTAAGGTACATCCCCAACATTTGCCTGGTATGAAAATGGAAGGCCACAGAAACCAATATCCAGGGCTACCGACAGTGGGGATCGAACCTACCATATCCCAAATGCAAGCTGGCAGCTACGTGACACAAACCACTTAATTATGCGATTATGAGTCTCTATTCAATACACAATTCAAACCTGCATGAGGGGTTCAAATTTTCATGTCAAATGTTCAAAAATCATACATGTTTCGACCCTTATTTGTGGGCCCATCTTCAGTGAATTTTTAGCTTAAAAGTACAAGTGTGTCATTTAACATTGTACCTAACCTAAATCTTTGGACACAGTTTAACATTTTCTTAGCTAATGATTTATTACACATTTAAGCTCAAGGTGGTGTAATTCTTTGTGTTAGGATAAGTAGTAATGAACTAAATTGTTTTATAAAGTCTTAATTTAAAAACAAACTGTGAAGAAGTGAGTCTACAACTCAGTTAAAAGATTTGAATATACATAAACTTTTTCAATTACACCAACTTGAGCTTAAATATGTCATCAGTTAAGAACTCATTATACTCTGTCCAAAACTTTTAGTCAGGTATGATGTTAAGTGATTCACTTGTACTTTTAAGCTAAAACTTCACTGAAGATGGACCACAAATAAGGGTCGAAACATGTATGATTATGATTTTTTTAACATTTGACGTGAATATTTGACACCCTCACTGAGGTTTGAATTGTGTATTGAATAGCAGGATTGAACAAAGACTTATAATTGTATAAATCAGCACTGCCAATACGGATATTAAGCTATTATTATGTAACAAACCACTTAGCCACTCGCTCAGTCAACGTAGGCCAGAAATTGCACAGAACCGGGCGAGTTGGCCGTGCGCGTAGAGGCGCGCGACTGTGAGCTTGCATCCGGGAGATAGTAGGTTCGAATCCCACTATCGGCAGCCCTGAAGATGGTTTTCCGTGGTTTCCCATTTTCACACCAGGCAAATGCTGGGGCTGTACCTTAATTAAGGCCACGGCCGCTTCCTTCCAACTCCTAGGCCTTGCCTATCCCATCATCGCCATAAGACCTATCTGTGTCGGTGCGACGTAAAGCCCCTAGCAAAAAAAATTGCACAGAGTCTGATAGATTCGGGGTAGAAAACTTTAGTTTTCTTTTTTTTAAATATGCACAGTATGCAGAAGGATTTAACGGGTTAGACGAAAAGTCACTCCTCCACAACAACACCAGAGAAATATTAAAAGAATCATTATAAATTATTCGAAGATAAATTTGAGTAACAATAAATTGTACAATATTCTTGATAGCACCATTTCCGATAGTTACAAGACAGTTTTATATATGTTTGTATCCCAACAGTAAACATGCGTCGTTATTTGGAGCGGTCGTTATATATAGGAGAGCACAAAGTTCTGTAAACTTTCTCCCAACTACCCTTGTTTCCTCTCTGGTTTCCAAACCTACGAAACAGTTTCAAGTTTTCCACTTCTTTTCCAAGTCATAAAGCTTCTTCATATGCAACATTTCCCCCTGTCATGGGGCCTGTTTATAGACCTACTTTGTCTTTATTAAAATATGAATCGTGCAAGAAACAATGTAAGTGCTTCGCGCCAGATTGAATACACGGGGGTTTACTGCCTCGGTTAATCTCCTCGTAACAGATTTGTTTCGTGCCTCAAGAAACTCACGCTCGAAAGGAGTCCTTAGTGATGTTTATATTCAAGCATTCTGTTAATTTTAAGTTTATTTTAAATAATATAAGACTTCAGAAGTCTACAAAGTCGGCAAACGAAACAGTTAAGGGCATGCGTATGTGAAGACCACAGTAAAGCAGTGGAAAATCACTATTTTTGCCATTATAATTTGGACAGAAATATTTTTTTAGGTGGACAAAAATTATTATGTGCAATGAATGAACATTCTAGGTTGTTATCAGCTTATTAGTTACCGGTTATACTTCATACTTTAGTTTTGATGAAAGTTTATTCCCTAGTATGTTTTTAAGGCTGCAAATTCACTCCAACCTGTCGGAAGGGTAAACACGGTAACTACTCATGTGACATAAATGATATTTTACAGCTACTACCCACAGCATATAAGTGCAAGAAGAATACAATTATGATATTTGATAAAACAGCTTTTGTGAGAAAATTTCAAATATCGCTATTCAGATTTTTTCATTTTGTCAAATATTTTATGACCTATTTCCTTCATAAATAAAGAGCTACATGCATGATTATATTTCACGATTAAGATAAAGCACACTAAAATAGTGTGCCAAATTACATTGATCTATCATCAATTGTTATTGAGATACTGGACTTATATTTTTTACCTTGTATTGCTTTCCTGTAAAAGTGTATATTTTACAATATTAATTTTACTATCTCTGTAACAATTAACCACAGAAAAATTAAATTTGGAACACTGATTTAGTGTTCAATTATCTTCAAAATGGACTATAATCATGAATGTAGCTCTTTAGTTACGAAAATGAGGGTAATAAATTTTCGGCAATATTTATGAAAATTTCAACAACAATATTTGAATTTTTCTTGGCAAAAAAAGCTATTTTACCAAATTTCTTGATTTTATTATACCTTTTGCCTACATTCTGTAGGAAGTACTTTTAAAACTATCATTCATGTCATATGAGTACTTTAAGAGTTTATCCTTCTGACAGCTTTGAGTGAATTTACAGCCTTAGAAAACATCGTAAACTTAACTATGAAGTAAAACCAGTAACTAATACACTAATAACAATCTAGAATGTTCATTTATTGCATACAATAATTTTTGTCCGCCTGGAGTAAGTATTTCTGTACAAATTATAATGGCCAAAATAGTGATTTTTCACTACATTACTGTGGTCTTCACCGACATGTGCCCTTAAGCTCCCTGATCGGTACTTAGATTTCATTACAATTTATTGTAAATTTACATTTTTATTAGTATACACGATGAAGCCGAACTCCACCGACGAGCGTGCAGAGACTGTATAGGGATTCCTTCGGAGTATATTGGTATAACGGACCCGTGGTCACCGGTGGTTCGTTTCAGAGTAATTGCATTTCTTTTGGTTTGTTGCCCCAGTTATGTTTGGATCTGTATTGCACAGAAAATAATAAATGCTAGTTCTCGACAAGCACCGGGGTTGCGGAATTTTGTCCCGTAGAAGTTCCTTAACGGTTCGGAAGCCAACGATGTTGTGGTCATGGTGTTCGACACTTTGAACAATACCTGTAAGGGAACAGTTCTGCATTTGGTACGGACTGTACTGCACTGTACACTGACAGAGCAGAGGGAACACACTGTGCCAAAAGTGTGCGTGTTTCGCCTGAGGAATTTTGCATTACTCTGTTTTTTTATTTGTGTTGTAGGTTTCGGTTATTGCACATTACAGGCTTTACATTACTCTGTGTTTCGTGTTGTATGTTTTGTTGAAATGAAATGGCGTATGGCTTTTCATGCCGGGAGTGTCCGAGGACAATTTTGGCTCGCCAGACGCAGGTCTTTTTATTTGACTCACATAGGTAACCTGCTCGTCGTGATGAGGATGTAGACGATTTAATGCAAATTAGAGGCTTCTTCACTGATATGACGGTATTTTCACAGATACAAGGATTTTTCGGGTAACAAACCGAATAAATCGTAATTATAAAATTACTCGGTAACAAGCCATCGGACACCACGGGTCCCTG
The DNA here is from genome assembly GCF_040414725.1 of Anabrus simplex. Taxonomy (NCBI): domain Eukaryota; kingdom Metazoa; phylum Arthropoda; class Insecta; order Orthoptera; family Tettigoniidae; genus Anabrus; species Anabrus simplex. Next base: position 139,879,571 of record NC_090272.1, read on the forward strand.
ATGCCAACACACTCAGAAGGAATCCCTGTACAACCTCCGCAAGTTGGTCGCTAGAGTTCGGCTGCATCCTGTATACGACTAGAGGTGAGATAGCCGAGTGAAAGCGTTAGTGGCTTCTCACCAAGGCAGCTGAAATTCGAATCCCAGCCAATTCATGTAGGATTTTAAAACAAAAGTCATATTCCTGTAGTTCGAATTCAACTTACAACTGAAGGTCCTTGTCTATTATCAAGTTATCAACAATCACTAATCTAACTTACTTGTTGACTTGTTTTAAAGTTCTGTATTTACGAAATCGGATGTAAACATTCGCATGTGTTAAACAGCGAGCTACTCATAGAAAAAATTGATATGATATATTTCGGGTTTTTGCCGTGTGAAAGATGAAAACTGCAGGGGATCTTAGTGTTACACTGACTTTTCTTCGCACCCTCACAAGAGAAACCTTTTCAGGGTTATTAAAACAGTCGGTCTAGTTCGTATTTGGAGGATGCGGATGAAACTTTTCGCGGAACGTAAAAATTCCGATCTTTCACACGACAATAACTCAAAATATATTTTAATAGCATATGTACCCGCTCTTTGTACGGGAATTTGCAGTGAATTACATGCTTCTTTCAAGAATTTATGCGAAAACATGGCTCCATTCACACGTTTAATGCGACATGTTAAAATGATATTTTCCTACGAACGCGCTTGGCAGTAACGTGAATTATGATGAAGCTGAACAGAGTGGAGAAAGAGAATGCTTGCTAGATGCTTTACGTCGCACCGACACAGACAGGTCTTATGGCGACGATGGGACAGGGAAGGGCTAGGAGTGGGAAGGAAACGGCCGCGGCCTTAATTAAGGTACAGCACCAGCATTTGCCTGGTGTGAAAATGGGAAAGAGAATGAGGACGATTTCCGAATTTATTGTACGGTACGGTACAATTCCTGGTCAGGGGATGTGCGAAATTCTTCATGGTTTTCAGGTTGTATATTGTACCCCTGACCAATGGCGTCACGCTCTGACGTTGATGATACCTCCCTTAATATCTGCTCTATCGAAAAGAGTAACATGTCTCCTTAGTTTTTTTCCGTTACCACCGTCTGAAGTGACATGCACGATATGTCCCACGGGACTCGGACTAAAAACCATTTTTCGTAATCAACAGCGTTATTATCCGTCGTACGATAAATACGTAGATGGCATAAAGGAACGGAAATAGCATAATCTTAAACGTTTCTTATATACAGTCTTTTAAAACCAAACCAAACCACATGGCACTACAGCCCTTGAAGGGCCTTGGCCTATCAAGCGACCGTTGCTCAGCCCGAAGGCCTGCAGATTACGAGGTGTCGTGTGGTCAGCACGATGAATCTTCTCGGCCGTTATTCTTGGCCTTCTATACCGGGGCCGCCATCTCACCGTCAGATAGCTCCTCAATTCTAATCACGTAGGCTGAGTGGACCTCGAACCAGCCCTCAGGTCCAGGTGAAAATCACTGACCTGGCCGGGAATCGAACCCCCTGCCTCCGGTTAAGAGGCAGGCACGCTACCCCTACACCACGGGACCGGCATATACAGTCTTTCTACGGACCCAATATTAACGAAAATACACTGACTGACAGTGACAATGCAACACCAAGGAGGAGTGGTTCGAAAAGGATGAAAGTTGGGGAAAAAACAGAGACGGCACGGATGAATAATTGATGTTTATTTCAAACCGATATGCAGGTTACACAATGTGCACGGCATCGACTTAGTAGGATGTAGGACCACCGCGAGCGGCGATGCACTCAGAAACACGTCGAGGTACAGAGTCAATAAGAGTGCGGATGGTGTCCTGAGGGATGGTTCTCCATTCTCTGTCAACCATTTGCCACAGTTGGTCGTCCGTACGAGGCTGGGGCAGAGTTTGCAAACGGCGTCCAATGAGATCCCACACGTGTTCGATTGGTGAGAGATCCGGAGAGTACGCTGGCCACGGAAGCATCTGTACACCTCGTAGAGCCTGTTGGGAGATGCGAGCAGTGTGTGGGCGGGCATTATCCTGCTGAAACAGAGCATTGGGCAGCCCCTGAAGGTACGGGAGTGCCACCGGCCGCAGCACATGCTGCACGTAGCGGTGGGCATTTAACGTGCCTTGATTACGCACTAGAGGTAACGTGGAATCATACGCAATAGCGCCCCAAACCATGATGCCGCGTTGTCTAGCGGTAGGGCGCTCCACAGTTACTGCCGGATTTGACCTTTCTCCACGCCGACGCCACACTCGTCTGCGGTGACTATCACTGACAGAACAGAAGCGTGACTCATCGGAGAACATGACGTTCCGCCATTCCCTCATCCAAGTCGTTCTAGCCCGGCACCATGCCAGGCGTGCACGTCTATGCTGTGGAGTCAATGGTAGTCTTCTGAGCGGTCGCCGGGAGTGCAGGCCTCCTTCAACCAATCGACGGGAAATTGTTCTGGTCGATATTGGAACAGCCAGGGTGTCTTGCACGTGCTGAAGAATGGCGGTTGACGTGGCGTGCGGGGCTGCCACCGCTTGGCGGCGGATGCGCCGATCCTCGCGTGCTGACGTCACTCGGGCTGCGCCTGGACCCCTCACACGTGCCACATGTCCCTGCGCCAACCATCTTCGCCACAGGCGCTGCATCGTGGACACATCCCTATGGGTATCGGCTGCGATTTGACGAAGCGACCAACCTGCCCTTCTCAGCCCGATCACCATACCCCTCGTAAAGTCGTCTGTCTGCTGGAAATGCCTCCGTTGACGGCGGCCTGGCATTCTTAGCTATACACGTGTCCTGTGGCACACGACAACACGTTCTACAATGACTGTCGGCTTAGAAATCACGGTACGAAGTGGGCCATTCGCCAACGCCGTGTCCCATTTATCGTTCGCTACGTGCGCAGCACAGCGGCGCATTTCACATCATGAGCATACCTCAGTGACGTCAGTCTACCCTGCAATTGGCATAAAGTTCTGACCACTCCTTCTTGGTGTTGCATTTGCTCTGTCAGTCAGTCAGTGTATTTGAGAATAATATTCTATAAATACCAACTCCACGTGATACCATGACATCATATGCACCTGATAACACAAGCCTTAAGTCAGTAGATTCCAAATTCATAGTTTGGTTGAAATAAGTCCATATTTAGGAATATACAAACATGCAGATAACCAGACGGATAGACGGACTGACAGAACGACGTGCAGACAGACAGACAGACAGACAGACAGACAGACAGACAGACAGACAGACAGACAGACAGACAGACACCAATACCTCATGTTTCCTTGGTATTCAGTTACATTAGGTGATGTCATTTTCCGAGCCGAGCGAAATATTATGCATCCTCTGATTTTCGCCTGTTATGGATCCTTCAAATAACTGTAGGTCTGCGAGGGTTTGCGTCACTGGCTGCAGAGCATGAAGCTCGTAGAAAATAGTAATCTTGTCTGTCATTCGAAGAGTAAGCGAAAATATGTACATAACAATTATTATTTAAATGAAGGGGCGTTTCACATATAGTCTACAGATTTTATATATAAATAGTAGTGTAAGAGGAAGTTGAAAAAACTTTTCTGGCCCTCCTATAAACCCAAGCCTATTCTGTGATTTTTAAATTATATGCATATAAGAAACGGCTCCTGGATGAGTAGATTCGAATTACGAAGCTTGGTGAAGATATTTAATATACTGTATAATGTCAGAGAATATTAAAAAGGAATATCTCGTCTTCCTATAAACACTCAGTCTATTCAGTAATTATAAACTTGTGTGCATATCCAAATCTGCTCCTGGACGAGTAGACTCTAAATATGAAGTTTGGTTGAGAAATAAGCAATAGTGTATAAGAAAATTTTTAAATAAAGAACCCTTATGATATGTAAGCTCTGGCGTTAAATCTAGATCAGGTTCGATATTTGTCCGACAGGAGGCGCTTGTCATGTCGCTCATCTCGGCCAGTTTAGCATCGTGTCTTGTAAGGACGGTGGCGTAAAAGCCAGCACGTGTATGGCTGAGATTAAAAAAATGGCCATTTTTGCCTCTGACCGCACTCGAATTGTGACATTGCTCCAAGCAGAAAGGCGACAATTTGCTGTCACCGTGTATGTTGGAGTGCTTCAGAATGATGTCTACAGGTTTTGGAAATAGTTCATGGTGGCATGAATGGTTGCCGATCGAAAACTGATGGGACGTCCACGTAAAATAACTCGCAAGGAGGATCGGTATTTGTTGATTTTAGCACGCCGTAACCCACTGCTATTGCCGCCCCATTCCACAAGAATCTTCGGGAGGCCTCCAGAGTGAATAAGTCAGATCGAACAAAGCAGGGGACTGATATCAAGGAGGCCAGTTCCAAATGCCCCTCTTAACGACACCCTACCGCAGCTCTTGTGAACTGGACAACAAATCATAGCCCATAGAATCAGGAGCAAAGGAAGCGTACGCTTTTTCTTCTGACGAGGTCACCATAACCTTGCATACATTCAACAGCAGCATTAGAATTTGGAGACTATGCGGTTAGAAATGGAACGAGCCAGTTATCCTGGAGCTTCATCAGCACCAAGAGGGTTGTGTGATATTTTTGGTTGGTATCATGTTTCGTCGACGTACGTTACGTTAACATGTCTGGTCTAGTATACAAAGACAACATCATCCTGTAATTACAGAATTTGCTCCCTCTGTGGGTGAGGGCTTTGATAATGTTCGTGTCTATCCAGCCAGGGTGGTCAATAAATTCCTTGAGACGTATGGCGCACAGCGAATCGTGTGGCTGGCATATTCTGCGGACATGAACTGTGTTGACCATACATGGCGTGAACTGAAAAGAGCAGTTGCCCTCCGTCCTAATCCCCCTGCTAATATTCAATAACTGACTGAAGCTGCTGTTCAAGAATGGGATAATTTGTCAACAAGACAAGTTGGATCCTTAAGCGGTGAATATGCTTCGTCGTATGCAAGCATGCCTCAGGGCACCAGGTTGTTATATCCGGAACTAATCAGCCACAAAATGAATGATAACTTTTTGTTCAACATTCCACATTCATAACTTCGTACATTTGTTTCGTCTCTTTTGTTTAGACTAGCTGACTGCACATTGTTTTTTCTTTATAAATTCCCTTCGTAACGTACATCACTGAGAAAAATGAAACGTGTACTAACCCAGAGCATGCAAATGCATGTTTTTAGCACAGTATCATCGAGTCAAACAAAGTGATGATTTCACCAAAAGTTAAAAATGGAAGATAGGTTTCTAATGCATGCACTTTACAGTTCTGAGAGGCCCGGAGTCCAGAGAATCTCTAATTCTATGTGGAAAAATTAAGAGCATTCAGTTTCACACGAAATTGTTCCTGGAACCTCACCTATACACGACTCAGCAGTGAGCTCCAAATGAATCAAATTTGTCCGATAAACCAGTGGTGTCCTATTGGACAAATGCATCAAGTAAACTACTTATACAATTCTCAAACAGTTTGAGTTTAAAGAGAAATACCTACACAGCAAAATATAACTTATATTCAAACACTTCGGGATTTTTAAATAGTGAATACCAGCGATTCACCTCAGTGTGGCATTGGGCTCATCAGCTGGATCGTCACACCTGTCCAAGACTCTAGTTGCCAGTACGCAATGCCACACGGGGCGATCGTCTTGTAATTTCACGATTGAAGAAACCTAAAGAACATCAGTACATTATTCGTAACCGGTGATATTAAATTACTGTTTCCTTTTGGGAATACGTTTTGATAAGATATATCTAAGACGAAATTCTAAAAGAATTCAATTATATTAGGTCAACCTATTCAATACACTTTTTCCATTTATTAAATGGTCTGTTTAACAGCTACATACCGAGCTCGATAGCTGCAGTCGCTTAAGTGCGGCCAGTATCCAGTAATCGGGAGATAGTGGGTTCGAGCCCCACTGTCAGCAGCTCTGAAGATGGTTTTCCGTGGTTTCCTATTTTCACACCAGGCAAATGCCGGGGCTCTACCTTAATTAAGGCCACGGCCGCTTCCTTCCAATTCCCAGGCCTTTCCTATCCCATCGTCGCCATAAGACATATCTGTGTCGGTGCGACGTAAAGCAAATAGCAAAAAAAAAAAAAGTTACATAGTTGTTTAAAATACCTTGGATATGTTTCGACCTGGCATAGAGGTCATCATAAGCAAAATAACAAAGAAGAAAGACATAAGACAAAAAGAGTGATATATAAAAATCCGAGATAAAACACAGTCAACAAATGCAATGGGAGTTTACGTTAAAATGTGCATAGCTTCAATATTAAAAATATATTCATCATGTACAATGGAAAAGTTTTAAAAATGTATATGGATTCAAACTTGGACAAAATGAGTTGATAGTGTGGTTTCAAGCGTATTTCGTACAAATATTACTTGGCTGGAGGAAATACCTAAAAAACTAGTGAAGACAGGTTTTGTTCCAATTTGTCATATTTATGGAAAACGGAGTGAAGTTTATAAAAGATCCGTTGTACTGCATCACAGAGAACACAAGTATAGCCAGGATGTCCTCTTTCATCCAGCCCTATGCTTGTTGGGTCAGTAATGGGTGGACATTAAAATATCACTCACAATCTTAATTTCCTCCATTATGTTAAAAAAAATAAAGGAAAGACTGCTGTATGCGCTGGAAAATAGCACCTTATTCCAGTAACTCCAACATCAAACCTTCTACACTGGTCCCAAAATGCTGTCAAAGGTATCTTATCAATACAAGTAATAAACTTCATTCCGGTTCCGCATTGACTTCGAATATCTAAGACAAAATTCTAAAAGAATTCAATTATTCTGTACAACAGTAATCTTGTACATTCTTTTCCTTCACGATACTCTGATTTCGAGTAGTACTATGCATATCATATCTGATAAATACTAAATAGAGATCATCCTTAATTTAAGTACTCTATATGAATGTGAAAATATATTTTCAGGCATTGTAGCCAAGTGACAAAGTTGCTAGATTATATTATTATTATTATTATTATTATTATTATTATTATTATTATTATTATTATTATTATTATTATTATTATTTAACTTGGGTGAGTCGGCGCTAGTTTTTATTTATCGCAGTGGATTGAGGACATTTGGACGAACAGACTAGACGTCAGTAGAGCTAGCCTTCTGACAGGACAATTTGAATTTTAGAGCTTAGTGTTACAAATGCATAAACAATACGTTGAATTCATAATAGGATGCGTGTTGACAGTTCAGGGGCTAGCGACATTTTGATCCAAACGGGAAAGGGAACCAAAGGAAAAATCACTGCCTCACCAAGGACTAACCGATTGAGTAAGCGGTCATAGATTTAGAGCACTACTATAACCTGTGACAGAGCTGGATAACAGAGCACTTGATGTAAACAAGCAATAGTTCCTGGCATAGCTAGTTGAAACCTGTTTTACACTCGTAATACCAAGGCACCCCGGTTCTAATACCGATCAGTGCCTTGGAATTTTTGACATGTGAGACACGACATACCAATGCCTTGAATCACTAAAAAAATTGTCAAAAAGCCAAGTGTCACTTGCTTTTCACGTCGCTTGAGTTCGGATTGAGCTTGGACTTCAAACTACTATTCACCCATACAGGGAGATTTCTTGCTGCTTCACTCAATTTACTGATTAAAATACTTGGTTTTCTTGGTCATCGCACGTGATTCTGGTCGTTGCCTGTTCTGTAAAGTATAAAAAGCCCGAGGATGGAGTTATCGATTGGCCAGGGCGAGATCTTAACCTTTGAGATGTTGCATTAAAGGCGTCCTCTCCGTCAGCATGTGACAGCCAAATGTCAGGCAGTTCACATGAGAAAGGTCAGACGAAGAAAAGTGCCCAATAAAAGTGTTATGAGGCTTGTTGACTGGCGACGATACAATGAGCACCTTCCCCCCGCCGTATTCTTCCCCCTGATGCTCACACTTTCCTCCCATAGATGTACAGTCGCTCAAAAAGAGAATGCGTGCATGGTACAGTACAATATAAGTTCCTCGCAGGTATACTTTTCTGCCTGTATGAGTAGCTCAGGCGGTAAAGCGCTGGCTTTGAGCCCAGTTTGGCAGGTTCGATACTGGCTCAGTCCGATGGTATTTGAAGGTGCTGAAATAAGTCAGGCTCGTGTCAACAGATTTATTGACACGTTGAAGAACTCCTGCGGAACAAAATTCCGGCACATTGGTGTATCCGAAAACCGTAAAAGTAGTTAGTGGGATGTAAAATTATTATTATTATTATTCCTGGGCGAGGTACTGGTCATCCTCCCCAGTTGTATCCCCCGACCCAGAGTCTGAAGCTCCAGGACACTGCCCTTGAGGCGGTAGAAGTGGGATCCCTCGCTGAGTAAGAGGGAAAAACCGACCCTGGAGGGTAAACAGATAAAGAAGAGAAGATGATTATTATTATTATTATTATTATTATTATTATTATTATTATTATTATTATTATTATTACTATTGTTTCGTTATGCCCAACTGAGGAGAGCCTTTGAATTTATTAGCACTTTTGGTTTTCTTCGTCCATTCCCAATATCTCTTTATCCTCTCACTGTGTTCCTTTTTGCGTTCTTCAGTCCATCCTGTATTTAGTCGGGTGGGCTTTACAGAAAATGTGTTTGTAAATAAATTCTCTCTCTCTCTCTCTAGTCATCAGCCGTGAGGCTCGTTGGCAGCATCTCTCCATTCTTCACGTTTTTCTGCTTTCATTTTCAGTTCGTAGAAGGAATCACATCTAATGTCATCTAATATTTGCGTGATGTACCCTAATCTTGGTCGTCTTCTGTAATTTCTTTCCCTCAATAGAACCCTCTTTCTTCAATAACCCATCATGTCTAAGTATGTCGCTTTTTAAATGATCGCGCCGTCATTTTATTTGTGTCATAAAACATCTTCTCTCTCCTGCTCTTCTAAACACCTCTTCACTCGTGACCATCTCCCTCCAACTAATTTTCAGTAATCTCCTATAGAACCAAGCTTCAAACGTAAGTAGTGTTTGTGAATTAAGGTTCTGAATTTTATTCTATCTTGAATGGTTTCTTCATTAATTACAATTTCATTTAGGTTTTCACTGATTTCTTCTAGCCAATTATTGTGATATTTCATTGATAAGGCTAAGTTTAAAATTTTATTTGTGAGCCTTTTTTTTTTATCCATTCTATGTAAGTAATCATAAAATTCTAATCGCCGTTTCCTGATGGTATCTGTGATTTTTTCTGTAACTTGATAGATTTCATGTGATTTCTTTTTCATCCAAATTCCATTTTCGCATTTTGGTCCTAAGATTTTTTCGAAGATCTCCCTTTCTTGTTTCTCGATCATCATTATTCGAGATTTGCCACCAATTATAATAGTTTCAGATACATAAAGTGCTTCTGTTTTAACTACTTGGTTGTACTACTGTGTTTTAATGTCATAATTTTACCTTTTTTGATGGAATGGAATGGAATGGAATGGAATGGAATGGCGTAAGGCATTTAGTGCCGGGAGTGTCCAAGGACAAGTTCGCCTCGCCACATGCAGGTCTTTTAATTTGACTCCCGTAGGTGACCTGCAAGTCGTGATGAAAATGATATGATGATGAAGACGACATATACACCTAGCCCCCGTGTCAGCGAAATTAACCAATTATGGTTAAAATTACCGACTCTGCCGGGAATCGAACCCGGGACCCCTGTGACCAAACGCCAGCACGCTAACCATTTAGCCATGGAGCCGGACTACCTTTTTTAATAAATAGTTCTTTGATTGAATCTGTTCCAAGTAATTATGTATGTTCTTTGAAGTATTGCAGTTCTTTGTTATCTTGGTGATCTAACTCTGCTGGTTCAATAATTCTAAGTAGATACTTCAAGTTGTCTACTTGAGCGATATTTGCATATTATTTTGGCGATCAACGGTTGACTGTTGAAACCTGATGTAGTCCCTTCCATATACTATGTATTTTTATAAGAAATTTGGCGTCCTGTTTTGGATGCTATTTCATGAAGTTTTTCTACAGACTGGATTACTTCCTGTCTCTTGTTAAGTAGGATAGCAATGTCATCAGCAAATGCTGATTTTTGGAGACATCTACCAATATTTATACCTTTAGCTTTATTATTATTATTATTATTATTATTATTATTATTATTATTATTATTATTATTATTACTATTATTATTATTTGTATTATTATTATTATTATTATTATTATTATTATTATTATTTTACATTTTTCTCAGAAAAATGAAACTATAGATAAAATGTTTGTTGCGTGTATCAACACCGACCTCGCGGTGTAGGGATAGTGTGCCTGCATCTTACCCGGAGGCCCCGCGTTCGATTGCCGGTCAGGTCAGGGATTCTTACCTGGATTTCAGGACTGGCACACGAGGTCCACTCAGCCTACGTGATTACAATTGAGGAGCTATCCTGCAGTTAGGTAGCGGCCCCTGTCTAGAAAGCCGAGAATAATGGGCGAGAGGTTTCGTCGTGCTGACCCCACGACACCCTGTACGATGCAGGCCTTCGGACTGAGCAGCGATTGCTTCGTAGGCCATGGCCCTTCGGGGCTGTAGTGCCATAGGATTTGGTTTTGGTTTTCAGGTATCAACAGGGTTTGTAACTACGTGGGAGATGAATTATATTATGATAATAGTGAAAATTGAAATCAAGCGTGATAAAATATTAAATGGGAGGTAAATGTTATACCATGCGCTCATTCCTTTCTCTGGGGGGGGGGCGTAGTTGACTGTTAGTCCAGATTTATACAAACTGAGCTGTGTAAAAATCACATATAGACTCGTTCAAACTCATTTACAAGAGGGCTCTCCAGTTATTTAGAAGTCTAGTCCTGTCCAAAGATTCCTGCTCGAACACTTTGGTCAATGAGTGTTTGAAGGGACCAAACTCAAAAAGACGGTCAACTTTATTGAACAGGTGAGTCTACCAAGTAACCATCCTATTTGATCACTGGAGACCGGATTTTTAATAGGTTATACTGCAAACTTACTGACAGGAGTAACAAGTACAGGATCTCTCATATAAACTAAGACCGTCGAAAGGGGCGTGTTTACTCTCCGATTGGGGTTCTGCAGTACGGGAGGCGCAAGCACAGTTCTTTATCTTGTAAGCAGCCTGCACATGTTCGACCTGGCAAGCACCAGTCGCCAGTCACAATCTCAGCTGTTAACACGGTGAGACAGTTATCATTGCAATACCACATTTTTGTATGTAAAAGTCCTGAGTTTATCTTAATGGTCGTGTGAACAGTCGTAACTCTCGCTATTGGTGTGCAGAAAATCCTAATGGTGTTTATGAAGTCCCTAATTATGATAGGAAGGTTGGTGTTTGGTGTGCTGTTAGTGCAAGACGAATAATTTGGGTTGTTTCTTTTTTCGAGAGAACAGTAAATTCAAAGAGGTCAAAGATGACATTTTGACGCCGTTCTTCCGTCAATTAACGGAAGAAGAAAAAATCGCGTGGGTGGTTTCAACAAGATTCAGCCCCTGTTCATACAGCAGAAGATTCCCTTCTTACAATCTCGGAAGTGTTTTGCAGACAGAGTGATCAGTGCTGGTCTGTTTCCCCCCTCGTTCTCCAGATCTAACAGTGTTACAGTGTGTGATTCTTGCTTGTGGAATAAACTGAAAGAGAAAGCGTATCGAACAAATCCTCACACATTGGGGGAACTGAAAGAAAACATGACGAATGAAATCAGAAACATGACAGTGGCAGAACTCACTCGCGTCACTCAGAATGTGGTTACCAGATACAATGTCTGTATAACCTAGGAAGGACGACATTTCCAGCATATTTTATCAAGTAAGTTTTCATATAAGATTTTATACACTCTTAAAGGAGGGCGGATGCGCGCGACATAATTTCGGCTGAGGCAGCTGCCGTAGTGCAGAGTACAAACACCGTGCGTTCGGTCTGGGTTTATATGATAGACCCTGTATATACTAGCCTCCACAACGTTTATCCTTTGAGCATTGCATAAACATTAGGGGTCAGGCCCATCAGAACCCCTAGAATATACATGTTACTCTTGGTACATTACGAAAGAACGGGATAGGCGGTACTCCCTAATATCCAACTTTAGTTCGGGCTCTGACCTATAACTGCCTAAAAATCCCGGGTTTACTGATCACAATGAACAGAAACGAGTATAAGCAGAACGAGCGACTCGGAAAATTGGAAGTTCACGTGACTCACTCACTGGAACACTGCTGCCACTTGCATTGATTCTCGGCACATTTTTATTATACAGCTTTCTTCTTTGTGTCATTACTACATATAACACTCGTAACACACGGACATTATACAGAAACAAGGTGGCAACTCGCAGTTTCATCCTCCATTCCGTGGCTGAACAATTTGGTGAAGTATACCGAGCCTGTAATCGAGTTTTCAGGTCGCTATTCAAATATCGTCCACTTTGACTGAGCAGCAATGAGTATGGTTCTAGAGGATTCAGACTGGTTCCTTCCAGCAGCAGGCTCGTCTCCTGATCTAACTAGAAGAGTAGTAGTCCGGCTCCATGGCTAAATGGTTAGCGTGCTGGCCTTTGGTCACTGGGGTCCCGGGTTCGATTCCCGGCTGGAATTAATTTCTCCTACTCGGGGCTGGGTGTTCGTGTTCGTCCTAAATGTATAAGTGCAATTCATCAAAGTCGATTCATAATTAATAAACAAGAACGTACAAAATTGTCAATTCATAATTAATGATCAGAAATATACAACATTGTAGCTGACTAAATGGTCGTTAAGACCGAAAGCCAAAATTTAAAATTAAAAATTAAAAAATAGACAAGTAGTAGAAGTAGAGGAATATAACTTGACGGAATGAGCTCAGACTCGCTCATTAAACTGCTTTACTCACAGAGGATTCTGCGATTCGTATCCCGACTTGTATGTGGAACATACAAGGTGGTCGGAAACAAAGTTAGAGGGTTGGTCGTGCTGATAAATAATTTGAAAGAAATAATTCGATATCTCTCATCGTTGTAATTTTATCATCTGCTTTTCGTCTTAAGTCAGTTCAAATTTATCAGCAGTGCCGCCCATTTGAATTCGCCCCCGAAGCGATCTGATTGGCTAACTTCTTCATCTACTAGGCAATGCCCTTTCGCTGTAGCCACATCTGACGAGCTTCAGCTAGCCTCTTCATGTTGCTATATGAATCGCATTCAAGCACTGGGGAGTATAACCATTGTCATCCAGTATTAAAGTTACCAGTTACGAATCCTTAGACACCCTGAACTGAGTGAGTGAGGCACTGGCCAGACCACAATTTGGAAGGTTCGATGCTGGCTCAGTCCGGTGGTATTTGAAGGTGCTCAAATACGTCAGCCCCATGTCGGTAGATAGACCGGGACGTAAAATAACCCCTACGGGAGAAAATTCCGGCACCTAGGCCTCTCCGAAAACCGTCGAAAAGTAGTTAGTGTGACGTAAAAACAATAACATTATTTATTTATTTATTTATTTATTTATTTATTTATTTATTTATTTATTTATTTATTTATTTATTTATTTATTTATTTATTTATTTATTTTATTTCGCGACCCTTCAATAAATTTAGATTTTAATAGGTGCTAAGATGTCGTCATAACTGTAAATCGCAGGATTTCTTTAACTATCACTAAACCTGCTATCTTGATAGTAGAAGGACAATATCTAACCGACTGCGCTACAAAGATCGGATTTATTAATCTTAAGATGGACATATCATGTTCGCTTCCTCATGCATGTAAGGCTACAAGAGGTGATCACACTGCCTCATGTTCTAGCGTCGTTACCAAGAATGTCTACCCATGATTCCTCGCTTGTGGAAGACGACGTGCTCGTCCTGTCGTATCAGTTTAGTTTCCTTTTGTCTTTCTTTGCGTCAAGAGAGGGCAATGCTATTTTCACAGGGCTTGGAACCATTTGTGCAATTGTGAAATGGCAGTACATTTAACCCGCTCCCAGTTTTTGTCGAGCACGACGATAACGGAGCTGTCACGTCTGTCCCTTGTGTGTTTCTTCTGTTTCACACTCTTCTTGTCTGCTGTACGTCATCACGGCGTCTAGAATAGAGAGATGTATACATAGCACATTCCCCATTGTTAAGGCGAGAAGATCACTAGATTCAGCGAAACGTGAAGTGTCTCACTATCCGCCTTTGTTCAAATTATTATTTATTGATAAACAGACTGTAAGTAATTTCTCGTCTCCTTCCTTGCAACTTCTCACTGGGAAATTTGTAATACACACGGTATTCCTACTTCGTTCCTTAACATAGATTTTCCTGACATCGTGTTTGCAAGTTGGCCTAAATGTTTGTGTACAGCGTTGTAATAATGATAGTCTTTATTAGTAGTATTTACATTTCCCGTTTTCAGTTTCAATTCCTTGTTTTCGTTCTTTTCGAAAGTGATAGCTTTCATCGTTGATAAAATTACTGTACAGTGTTGGTTCGGGTGACTGGCCTCCACATCAACCCGATCTGGTTCCTAAGGACCCATATTTTTAGGCAGGCGGATAGGGTGGTAAAATGCACGCAGTCGACCCATTAATAAGGTGCTTCCCACTAGAATTTACATAGAATTTGATTGCAATTTATGGCGTACTGTATTATATTAAGCCGGTCCCACGGTGTAGAGGTAGCTTGCCTGCCTATAACCTGGAGGCCCCGGTTTCGATTCCCGGCCAGAATAGGGATGTTTACCTGGGTCTGAGGGCTGGTTAAAAATCCTCCCAGCCTACGTGATGACAGCTGAGGAGCTGTGTGACAGTGAGATGGCGGACACAGACTAGGAAGCCAAGAATAACGGCCGAATGAATTCGTCGTGCTGACCACTTGACACCTCATAATCTGCAGGCCTTCGGGTTGAACAGCGGTCTTTTGTTAGGCCATGTCCTTCGGGGCTGTTGCACCATGAGGTTCTCTCTCTCTCTCTCTCCCTCTCTCTGTGTGTGTGTGTGTGTGTGTGTGTGTGTGTGTGTGTGTGTGTGTGTGTGTGTGTGTGTGTGTGTGTGTGTGTGTGTGTGTGTGTGTGTGTGTGTGTGTGTGTGTGTGTGTGTGTGTGTGTGTGTGTGTGTGTGTGTGTGTGTGTGTGTGTGTGTGTGTGTGTGTGTGTGTGTGTGTGTGTGTGTGTGTGTTTTACGGAAGTTGGGACACCAAACCTATGAATTTAACTACTTCCCGTGTTACACAAATCGTGTTGTTTACATCCACTCAGGTACTTGTACAGAGCACCACTATGCTTTAATCAAAACATTGGTCGCTATAGTGAGGGGAATAAAACAAAATAATAGAGTGTAACACACATTTTGTGAAATTAACACTGTATTTTAAGGGTCACTAATGTTGATAACAATAATATTATTGATTTTAGATCCCACTAACTACTTTTACGGTTTTCGAAGACGCCGAGGTGCTGATATTTTTTCCTCAGGAGTTCTTATATGTGCCAGTAAATCTACCGAAACGAGACTGATGTATTTGAGCACCTTCAAATATCAACGGACTGAGGCAGGATCGAACCTGCCAAGTTGGTGTCGGAGGGCCAGCGACTCAACCGTCTGAGCCCGGCGGCACACACTAATGTTGTTGCAATGTTAAACAGCAAACATTTAACTTCAAATGAACAGAACTCCCAACATGCAACGTTCCTTATTTTGGATTCAAATCTGAAGGTTCATTAGGAAAGTGAACAACTGACGTCATCCCACAGCTAGCTTCTCCTGAGCCCTTTTGAGTGCCAGCCGATGTTGAAGATTTCTCTGCATAAATTTCCAAACTATTTACCTGAAAACGCATACTGTACACCTATTCTATTATCTTCAGAAACATTCGATATATCTGCCAAATCTTTTTGTAATTTGAAGCTAAAGTTTCATTTTTCAGATAAATAAATGCTCTTGTATCTATTTTAAATCACAATTTGTTTGTAAAGAAACAGGTTCTTTTCAAAATTTCCTATTTGTTTTATGGTTCGTACACATTCTCAGTATAAGTATGCATTACATGTATATCTTCATCGGATTCATATTTCTTCCTAAAATTGCTTACCAGTGGACGCCACTGAGTGTCTGCATTCTTGTGCGGTAGCGAGATTTGCCTGCTGTTCTAAACGTAAAAGTCACTCCGTCTGAAAGCGTGGGGCCCAAAACACAAGCAGCTTGTTGTTGACATGAAGATCATCATTCGCTGAAGCTGTGGCTTAGCAGGCTAAGAAACAATCAAGTGGTGTAAAGTAAGTGAGCATAAACACGGTAATATCAACAACATAAGCTTCCCTACAATCATTTCATTCATATAATTCCATGGTCTACAAACAGTCGAGGAAAAGGGCTTGGACCTCCTAGTTAGTCGCGACACAAATAAAACCTTCTCCGACTTATAACAGGAAAGAGCAATTGTATGGACACCATAGATACGTTTAATTCGTATTTGGCACTCTAAAGGTTAAATGTGCTTGTGTATAAAAGTGTTTTTAATTTGCCTTACCAATCTAGTAATGTAATTTTTGTATCTGATATATTGTGTGATTTATTCTAGTAGGCGGACCGCTTAAATACAATATTTAAGTTATTTTTAAATATTCGCTACTTGATTGTATATTCAATATGTTAAAGGTGATGGTAAGGCGTGTTCTGCAAAATGGCTATAACAATTTAGACCATGACTAATAATATTAACTTAGAATATTGTGGGATCGTTGTGCTAACAGGAGACAGGGTATGTCAGGCAGAGAGCACTTGGTACATTGCTCTGCCACTTGGTTAGCTAATCCTCTTTGTAGCTTCACCCTCGAGCGGGAACATGGCCCTTTCAAGGCTCACTTGCTTGTCCTCGCGTATTGAGAGGACTTCATCTCCCGAACGTAGCCTCAATGACTTACAGCTCATCAAAGAACAAAGTAAGTACAATATTCACCACGTGCACCTACCCTCTTGTACACAAATGTGTGATTCTCCACATGATATACAGTGGGTCAAAAAATATTTGCACACCCAGCATTTTATGTATAACTGCAAAGAAAAGACAATAATTCTATTACAAATTATATTGGGCTATATCTTATGAGCAGCAAAGAATCTGTGTGATTATTCTAGTAGGTCGACCGCTTAAACATAATATTTAAGTTATTCTTAAACTAGCTGATGTACCCGTGCTTCGTTACTGGATTCTCAGAAAGACTGACTTTGTCGTTTTCCTAACTGAAATCAACATAAGTCATTACAAAAACGTAAGTATGAATGTAGCGATTAAAAGCAATGCTATCATATAAAATACTCGATCAAACGGAAAGCCGCACGTTTTATCACTTTTAACGAACAGTGCTGCGGTTAGATTGCAGTGCCATTCTAATAGTCCAAAGTTCCAGAGCTGGGATGACCAGGCCGCAGATTGCCATGAACACTCTTCTGCCATTATTCCGCTACATATACATACTGTTCATTCCAATCGGTGCCTCAGAGTAGGGATTGAATAGCCCGAATGCTATGATGATCCAGTGTGTTACGTACCAGTAGTATCAGAAAATTTATAAACCAGGGGAATGGCATGCCAAAGAAGAAAGTTGTCTAACTCCCCAGCTACTTCCCATCAATATTCAGGCAGGCTGTTACACTCTGTACGACTGGGCGAGTTGACCGTGTGGTTAGCGGTGCGCAGCTGTGAGCTTGCATCCGAGAGATAGTAGATTCGAACCCCATTGTTGGCAGCGCTGAAGATGGTATTCCGTGGTTTCCCACTTTCATACCAAGCAAATGCTGGGCCTCTCCCTTAATTAAGGCCTAAGGCACTCCTAGCCCTTTCCTATCCCATCGTCGCCATAAAATCTATCTATATCGGTGCGAAGTAAATCAAATAAAAAATACTCTGTACGCAGCAGTATTCCTATCTACCGGAGATGAGGGGCAACAGAAGACACAAAGCACATGACGACAAACAATGGTCAATGTAATGTTATTGTTGATCAATGTTAGGAGCTTTCTATATTGTAGGCCTTCACATTTAGTTTTCTTTCGACTCTGTGATTTGTAAAATATTTTATACCGTAAACTGTAGTTTCTTATTCTACGACTTACGTAGCGATTTTCATTAAATACTGTTTACCCATTTTCTCGTTACTCGGTGCCGATATGGACTTAGTAACAAAAATCCAAATTCATGAATATGTTTGTGATCATAGCCAGTACGGTAACAATGTATAAGACATGAATAATAGGAAATTTAATACTATATAACCTTAGTTATGTAGCAGTCATCGATTCCACCTCTAATAAGAAATATTTGAGAATTACATTTTAGGCCTTCCCCTAAACTACCATTTCACTCAGCGTGAATAAAATAATTTACAGCCTAGACTATAGTGACTTATTTCCTGACTTTGCATACCGATTTTCATCAATAACAACAATATTTGAGAATTAAATTATAGGCCTTCCCCTAAACTATCATTTTTCTCAGCGTGAATACAATTATTGATAGCCTAGATTGTAGCAACTTATTCCCCAACTTTGCACACCCATTTTCTTTAAAATACGACCACTAATAACAAATAGTTGAGAATTCAATTTTAGGCCTTCCCCTAAACTACCATTTCACTCAGCGTGAGTAAAATTATTTATAGCCTAGATTGTAGAGGCTCATCCCCCGACTTCACATACCGATTTTCATTAGACCACTAATAACATAAATAGTTGAGACTTCAATTTTAGGCCTTCCCCTAAACTACCATTTCACTCAGCGTGAGTAAAATGATCTATAGCCTAGATTGTAGAGGCTCATCCCCCGACTTCACATACCGATTTTCATTAAATTCTCTTCAAGCATTTTCTCGTGATGCGTGTACATACATACAGACAGACAGACAGACAGACAGACAGACAGAAATTACGGAAAAGTAAAAAGTGCATTTTCTTGTTACTATGGACATGACCGATACAGAAATACCATTATTTTCAAATTCTGAGCAATGTACAGACAAAACTCTTATTTTATATATATAGATATTCGCTACTTGATTGTATATTCAATATGTTAAAGGTGATGGTAAGACGTATTCTGCAAAATCATAAGACAATGGCTATAAGAATTTAGACCATGACTAATGGTTATAACTAACAAACAATACAGAAAGAACTCAAAACATCGTAATATCTCATATCAAAAAAGTATTTGCACACTAGCTTCTATTCAGCAAAAACGTTACGACGAAGGTGATAATGTAACGCTCATTTTACTCCACTGTACTGCAAGTCGAAGCACCAGCGCAGCGGTCAGTGCATGATTGTATCTAGAACGGCGAAGATGCGTCACAAAACAAGAGAGCTTTAAAGATAGAACTGTGTGGTTGCGCCAACAAGGCAAAAGCTATCGTCAAATGGGGACAACTGTAAATATCAACTATTCCACAGTGCTTTACGTTATTAAACGACATGAAGAAACCGGTGACAAAGTGAATAAGCATCGATCAGCCCGTCCACGAGCACTTGCTAGTAGGGAGCGCCGGCATATTATAAGGCAAGTGACAAAGAACCGCTTTAAAAGTGCTCAAACATTAGCTTCACATATCTCCACAACATCTGGTAGACGTATTAATCCGCAGACAATAAGAAATGTATTGCACAACGCACAATTACGCGGTAGAACACCAAGAAAGGAAAACATTCATCAGTGAGACAGAAGCGTTTAGAATTCGCTACAACCCATGTAAACAAGCCCATGGAGTTTTGGGAAACTGTCATTTTGTCCAATGAAAGTAAGTTCACTCTTTTCGGGTTTGATGGAAAGGGCTTCGTGTGGCCAAAATCAAATACTGAACTCTGTTCAAAAAATCTGCGAGCTACTGTGAAACATGGTGGTGGCAACGTGATCATTTGGGCATGCATGGCATACAATGGAGTTGGAAATATGACGTTTATTGATGAAAAATGACTGTCTAGAAGTGCAGCAACATTTTATTTCCAACGGGATAATGATACCAAGCATTCCCAAGCATACTGCTTGGGATACACAAATGTGGCTTCTGTACAATACCCGTAGAAGGCTCAACACACCTCCACATTCCCCGGACATTAACCCCATTGAAAATTTATAGCATATATTGGATGTGAAAGTGAGAAAAAGGCATATTTCCAATAAGCGTCAATTGATGGAGGCAGTGTCCGAAGAATGATACATGATCTCATCTCACTGCACACAAACTTTGGTAGCATCAATGCCAAGAAGATTACAAGCCGTGATCGACGCAAACGGAATGCATACAAAATACTGATGTGCTTACGTTTCTTTTTAAGATACAATTTTTTTATTTGTTTTGATCGTGTGCAAATATACTACTTCTTTGATGTTCGAATTTACGTTTGTTTCTGTTCCTTCCGTTATGCTTGTTGTTTAACACTTGCAAATGATAATATTTCAATGCTGGTCATAACCTATGACCAAATATCATTTGTAATAGAAATATTGTCTTTTCCTTGACGTTATACATAAAATACTGGGTGTCCAAAGACTTTTCTTGCCCCCTGTAGTACTCAGTCTTGTTCTAAAACGAATGAAAATAAATTTTAAAATCAGAAGGAAAATAGGGTAAAGGTTAATTTTAGTTAGTTCTGTAAAATCTCAAGTCCATATCAAGAATATTTATTTCATATCCCTGACCTAAAGCTGTGAACAGTGTTACTTTCACATGCGATGTACGAATAGAAAAATACCTGCGGCTGTGAAGAACTTCTCTTTCTCATATTGGCGGCAAGAAATACAAATGGCGTTGTCACTAGCTTCTCATCAAGATGGCCATTGCTTGAACGCCGAACAATATAGTGAGATTTTAAAAATGAAATGTGTGTCCCTCATGGCTCAGATCCCACGTAAATTTGAAAGTCCCCTGGATATTGTCACGGTATTAAAAGTCGCGTAAAAATACAAGCTTGCATGTTTCTTGTTCTAAGAGTAAGTTATAATGATTCATACACTGTCATCTGCGTGAGAAAATAACCAGGTAGTTCACCATCTGTCTTTCTTTGCTCTTGATTTTATATTTTCAATAACATCCTCCTTTCTTTTTCTATCCTACAACTCGCGTAAAGAAAACACCAGGCATTTTCTTCTTAGAATATAATAGCACATAATGAGCCATCTGCTGACGAACAAGAGTATGGTATTATTCGTATCATTAACGCAGCAATGGTCAATTGGTTTCAAACTTTTCGTCATTGTTATTACTGGATTACTGGTCTGCCATAGTTGGTCCAGTTCCTCCTCTGAAGGCGCAGAATGTAATGATTCCGAGCAGTTTGCCTCTTTCGTACACCTAAATAAAAATATGATGTCCATTTATCTGGACCAGTAAAGTAAGCATCTAGATATCTCAACATTTTACCAGAAAATGTTAATGAACCCCGGGCACATCCAACGAGTAGGACGGGAACAATATAATGCACTTTTTTATTATATGCTTTGGGCATCTGCGACACAGAGCTTCAACTATTGAACTCAAAATAATCTTGAATAAAACCTTTTTTTTTAGAGATCACAATGAAAACTGCGTTAACATTTTGTGCAATACGTACAGGGTCTCTCATATAACCTAAGTCCGTAGAAGAGGCGATTTTACTCTCCGATACGTGAGCTCCAGTATGGGAGGCGCGCGCATACTTCTTGACTTCGCAAGCAGCTTGCACGTGTTCGACCTGGCAAGCATCAGTCGTCAGTTTGAATTTCAGCTGTTTACATGGTAAGACAATTTTCATTTCAACACCGTATTTTCGTATGTAAAAGTTCCGGGTTCATCTTAATCGTCATTTGAAAAGTCATAACATCCATATTGGTGTGCAGAAAATTCTAATGGTGTTTATGAAATCCCTCATTACGATAGGAAGATTGTTGTTTGGTGTACTGTCAGTGCAAGACGAATAATTGGGCCTATTTTCTTTTCAAGACAATAGTAAATGAGGAGAGGTACCAAGATGGCATTTTGACGCCGTTCTTCCATTAGTTAACGGAAGAAGAAAACTCGCGTAGGTGGTTTCAGCAAGATTCAGCCCCTGCTCATACAGCAGAAGACTCCCTTCTTACAATCTCGGAAGTGTTTGCAGGCAGAGTGATCAGTGCTGGTCTATTTTTCCCATCGTTCTCCAGATCTAACAGTGTATCGTTTTTACTAGTGGAGTAAACTGAAATAAAAAGAACATCGAACAAGTCCTGACACATTGTAGGAACTGAAAGAAAATATTACGAGTGAAATCAGAAACATTACAGGGACATACTTGTATTATCCGCACACTTTATCTTGGTGCATTTACACTCTAGTGCTGAATCGGTCGACCTCGGCGATCTTCGAGATTCGTACTGGCAACCTTTGAAACAAAAACTATGAATCGCTTAAGCATCGTTGTGCGACATCTGGCGTACACTTTACGTACTAGTACTGTTGTTGTTTACACAACAAAGCTAAAGTATAGAATTCATGCTAGGAACAAGATTCGCATCGAGAAATGTTTTATAATGTTATATAATGTGTATGTGACATAGTTGTTGGCTTAATATGATAACGGTTTAGAAATTTCATATCGATCGATCATATTCTCGATTCAATTCAGATTTCATTTTCATTCAGTTGGCAGCACCAGGCAGCACTATCGATACCGGGACAGCTCCCTCCTTACTCCTCACCCCCGTACACAAATGCACCAAGATAAAGTGTGCGGATAATACCTCACTCGCGTCAGCCAGAATGTGGATACCAGATATAATGCTTGTATAACCCAGAAAGGACAACACTTCCAACATCTTGTAAAATTAAATATAAAATTGTATACAAGCTTAAAGCAGGGCGGTCATACGCGACGTAAGTTCGGCTGAGGCAGCTGCCGTAGCGCAGAGTGCAAACACCGTGCGTTCGGTCTTAGTTTATATGAGAGACCCTGTATGAGGACCCATAAATGAGGAGAGGTGAACAACAACAAATAATACGGATAACAGAGGCCTTTAGTAAGTGAACTAAATTGGCATCAGTTTAGAACATATAATGATGTCCATTCACTGCAAATTTAACATGTACGTTTCTTATAAGTGATGTATTTCGTCTCTAAAAAGGTGCAATGAAACATTTATGAGAATGCATATCATGTGTAAGAGCATTTTTTAACACAAAATTGTAATTAGTTACAAAATCGTAGTGTTACGCTTCCTTTGTTCGGTAGTGCATTCGTCACTAAATAGACGGCCAAACCATGCGTTAATGATTCGTGAATCCACATGGTATACATACTGGAATGCTTCACCATTTAACGTCTAAATATTCGCTCAACTTTGCCAGAAAATAAGTTATGACAACATTGTATCGTCGTAGGTAACATACGATAGAAAGGCGAATGTGCGACGGCTTATAAAGGACAATATTTGTACGGATAGGCTGGCCCACGGCTGGCCAACAAAGCACGTTTAAAGAATTACATTTTCTCAAAAAATACTAGTCAGATTTTGAAAATAATCACATCTCTGAATTTCTAATGTCCATAACTATATTTCTAGATAGAAAAAGGTGTAATTCAATTTACAAAAAGAAAGTTAGTATCTTGATCTCGCCTGATACCGATTCTATGAACGAGTACTGCAAAGTCGATTGTTACCGTTACTGAAGCAGATAGAAAAGTTTATTCCGTCCTTATTCAGTACCTGCGTGAAGCAAACATTTCGAGTTTTTGTGAACGTGAGTCCTTTTTGTACATAAAATAGCAGTCCCTGCAAGGCGTTTGCTTTATGGATATTAGCATTTCTTTGACAGAAACAGGATTTTTGTTATGGAGGAATGCGATTTTGTGGTGTGATTCCAACTAGCTACGTTTTTCATTGTTTTAGTCTGAATATATGATTAAGTTATGTGTGTCTAAACGGGTTGTAATTGACTTACCTTCTGTTCAAAACTCTCTGTATGTTTAATTAGTAGGACCTACCATCACATTCTGATGGCCAAATATGGAAAATCTCAAAAATCCAATAAAAAATAACAAAGTTACTGAAAGTAAAAACAGATGTCGATATCGTTAATGGGCTATGATTTGCTTCAGGTGTATATTTTAACTGATTCAATGTATAAGCAATATGAGCAGTATTAGGTGACATTTGTTTACAGTTACTTTGAAACAGCCTTCCGCTGAATGATCGAATTTGATCGAGCAAACTCACCGAGATGTAAAACTTGCATCATTGTGAGCTTAATTGTAATTAGAACTTCAATGTTGTTTCATAACTTCTCACTTCGTTCATATGAGATAGGCTATTGGAAGATGTCGGTGTAATAAACAATCTACTGTATATGAACTTCCATAATAACCCCATTTTCTCCTTTATTGAATCTCTTTTCTATCAGTCATGTCATTTTTATTCGTAATTTTGGCAATTTTGGATCGATAACGGTCCAATTATTGTGATATTGATACAGGCGTCTACATCCTGGTACGTTGGCTCCCGATCATGCTGTATAATTAAAATGATCTAGGCGAAATTATACCGGGAACGATACATCCTTACGAGTCTAATCCCAACAGAGATAGGGCGTAGCATTTAAAGGGCCCTACACACATTTCAGTTAAATTCGATCGGCAGTCCTAAATGTAGGGTTAAAACGGGAATCGTATAACATTGAGGACAGTCTCTTCACAAAATGGTTAGAACCCTAATTAGGAAAGTAGCACAGTCCCGTGCTTCTGACTAGCCAGCTTAGGAGGTATCCCCTCCATTTTCCTTCCTAGATCAGCGAGTGTGAAACGTTGTGTCAGTGCCATTTCTCCCTTGCTCTTACCTGTGTTTAACCTCTTTTATGCGTCAAAAGGTTTCCGGTCAGATTTTTTGTGTGAATATTATGATGAATGTATTACGTAGGCGTAATGCGTTTTTCAATGATTGGCTTGACCAAATTTTAAAAATATCTCTTCAAATCTATTCTTAAAACATTCCAAAAATGTTTCGCTATTTCAATAATAACATACGGATATGTTTCGCTTTTCGTTAACCACATTTTTTACCTCACTTGTCTTTTCCGTAGGGTGGCTTCTGTGTTTACAGCCGCGTTGTAAGATCAGCCCCGATTTCTCTTCAAAACAGAACCAGTGTCATAATGAGATTTTACCTGGTCATAAATCTCAATAATATTAGCGAGATTACGCGATCTGGAAAGGAAATCGGATAGTGTGCATAGCTGCTATCCTTTCCTAAATCTGAGGTTACATCGAATTGGATTGGGAGGTGTGCAGAGCCTTTACGTATATCTTAAAATTATTCTTATCAGATTTATAACAGCCTGCCACCTCTCTCTAGTGCTTCCGAGCCACATAATAATCTAACGCTATATTTGGCAATAATACCACGACATTATATTTCCAGCAATTTGAATAACATTCAACTGGCTTTGATTCGATAAAACTCTGCAATAAATCCCCGGCATAAAATGCACTCAGTTCGCTTTATGATTTATTAAAATAGTATATTCACTCTGATAGAACCCACGGTGTTAAATGGAAACTCATTTGTTCATTGCGACCAAGGCAAAAGGTCATAGATCAATAGTGGAAAGGAAGGCCATCACATGAACTCAACACCTGGCCGCTTCGAAATGACTTGTAGTAGTAATTGAATCACGAATACCCCCCCCCCCCCATGGCAAACGAAATAAGTAATGGAATATTGTCCTGCTTTGCGCATTTTCGTACCTAACTTCTTGTAAGAGTTTGTAAAGTTCTCAGTCTGAAGGCTGGTTGGATCCTCAACAGAACCGCCAACATCATCAGTAATAGACAGCCTCGGCATTGTACTAGGTAAATTTTTATAATTGACTTTACGTTGCACCGACACAGATAGGCGACGATGGGATAGGAAAGGCCTAGGAGTGGGAAGAAAGCGGCCGTGCCCTTAATTAAGGTACAGCCCCAGCATTTGCCTGGTTTGAAAATTGGTAAACCACGGAAAACCATCTTCAAGCCTACTGACTGTGGAGTTCAAACCCACTATCTCCCGAATGCAAGTTTATAGTTGCGCGCCCCTAACCGCACAGCTTACTCGCTCGGTACTAAGTAAGTGAGGAATGAGATAGTTTCCTTTTGTTTTCCCCACGATAAACACTATTTTTTCATATATTTATTAAACTATTTCTTTTTACAATTTTTCTTTACTTCGCACTGATACAGATAGGTCTTAATGCGACAATGGAAGATTAAAGGGAAGGAAGGAAGGAAGGAAGGAAGGAAGGAAGGAAGGGAGTGACCGTGGCCTTAATTAAGGTACAGCCCCAGTATTTGCCTGATGAAAATGAAAAACCGCGGAAAGTAATCTTCAGGGTTGTCGACAGTGGAGTTCGAACCTGTTGAACTATTGACTAATGTCTGATTGGTTAGCAGCCGTGCTTATCAGTGAGAAGTTGTCAGCAGTGATAACACTGATTTACAAGAAGTAGATATCTGACATGATGGTTACTGTTTCTAGTGCAGATTTTTATGCTGTTTTCAAATCGGAAAACCATTCTGTCCTATTACGTCAGGTATTGCAGATTTTACAGCGTTTTATTTTTCATGCAACAGCTTTCATCAAGAATTGTTTTAAAATATTTTCGTTATTTTTCGTACAAAGCTGAACATTTTCATTTGCATTCTTTTTTTGTCAGTGACAGTGACCATTGTGGATTCCAGATGATACATAAATTCAATAAATCTGTTTTGCTACGTACGGTATGTAACAAACAAATCCAGTAAGTGCCATGTGGTGCATCTGAACTAATCTTAACTTAACATTGATGCTTTCGCAGCCCGTACTTGTAGACATGCTATTGTTTAACGGTTGGACCTGTAGTGGTACGCTTGTTCGTCACCAGGTGGTTTCGCTGTATGCAACAATCTTAAATTCAAACCCTCATTATTGTAGAAGACTTTCTCGGGAACAGTCGAGATTGTCTTCTGAAGACGCGGAGTAAATTTATTTGCGAAACGTAATGAGTTTCACCTTGTTTTCTTGACATGGCATAAGCCCAAAAGCCCATTGTCTACAATCTTAACTAAAGCCGTTCACCACCTAACAATCAGTGCTCTAGTGAAACTTGTGTCTGTGTAGGTGTTTTCCTTAATACAGTGTTAAAAATATGTAAATGGTTGATTTCGTATATCTCAAGAACGGTGGGGCTGCTCGTAGGCTAGTTGAATCCTCAAATAGCACCACCGAAAGTTATGTGTTTGTAGGCAAACTGCACCGACCTGTGGCGACCCTAAAATAAGGCCTGCAAGGCAAGATGTGGAGTGAGGTATTTTGCCATTGATTTCCCACTAGGTCAGAAAGTGGTATTGCAGCACCATTCACCTTATGAGTAGCACCCTTCATGACGTCTATATGATCAGTTCGGGCTCCAAATGTCATTAAGAGGGTCAGGATGTTTATGCAGTAATACTGTAGGTTAGAATGCAAACTTACTGAAGCGAGTAACAAGTAGAGTCTACTGTTGTATGTCCGGCGCTCCCTTCTCGCTCCGCCAGCCAGCTGCACGCGCGCCTGTGTATCATTCTGCTAGCTTCGACGCGCAGCCCTCAGTGCGCGTGCCTGACCATCGAGTGTACTATAAATAGGAGCTCCATGCCTGCTCACTGGCCCACTTGCCCCGGTGTCCAGCTCCAGAATACACCCTACGTCGAGCACGGAGGCTACTCCTCTTGAAAATGTGCTTCGACCAGGTGGACTGAATTTCTGGCAGTACGAGGTTTCACCTCTGGTCACCGCTCCCTTACCTGTTTCCGCTGCCTATGTTCCGTAATTCTTTTACAAGCCATTTTCATTCCCTAAATTATGCAAGCTCCCTTAGTTTCGCTAGGTGGAATTTCTTCAATCAATTGAACTTGCTTTTTAGGAATTCAGGCACTTCAACAAACAAGGACTCTCATGAACATTTATGTTAGTGTGCCAGATAGTTCTCGACTATCAACGTGTCAATTCACGAAGACTATCTTTTCAAGATAGAAGTGTATATAAAGACTGCAAACCTGTACATATTGTATAAAGACAGACTTTTCTCAAGATTCAATATTCCTTCTTGCTTCAAAATAAATTTCAGTTATTTGTGTAAATATTATAAAGTGAAGCAATAAAAGTTGTGTTCTGTAAACTTCAACCTTGGTTACAACACAACTCTATGGCGACGAGGTAAAAAAGCGACACTACAATTCATCGGCCCCAGTCGCCAACTCTATGGCGACGAGGTAAAAAAGCAACAAAAAACAATTCTTCGGTCCCAGTTGCCAACTCTATAGCGACGAGGTACACACGAAGCCAACACTACAATTCAACGGGTCCAGTTGTCAATTCTACGGCGACGTGCTAAACAACAACGACACTCCAACCAGTTCTGACACACAGCTTACCTTACTCTGTCTTGCACGCATCTCGCAATGGCTACTGCGGAACAACTCGCTACGGTCTTCCAAGCCTTACAGCAGCAACAGCAACAGTTTATGCAACAACAACAGGCAGCATTAATTCAGGCTATTCAAGCTATCTCTGTCTCTACACAGCCATCAGCTATTCCTCCGTTCTCTGCTTTTGATCCGGCTAAGGAAGAATGGTCAGTTTATTTAGCCCGCTTGCAACAGCATTTCATCTGCCATTCTGTCACAGATGATCAACGCCGCCGTGCACTATTTCTTAGTTCGGTTGGCAATGCTACGTGTGAATTACTACGTAAATTAAGTCCAGAAGAACACTTATCTGAGGTACCCTTCACGCAGCTCTTGGCCCGTCTCACGGAACACTATGCCAAAGCTCCTCACATAGTGGCTGCTCGCTATAAATTTTTTCAGAGCAGAAAGCAACCACATCAGACACATACTGAATGGATAACTGAATTGCGTGGTCTAGCTAAACCCTGCCAGTTCATCTGCTCCAAGGACGGTTGTGGTTCATCCTACACTGATTCTCTCATTCGGGACATGATAATTTTACATACTCCTGAAGACAAAATACGTTTTGACGCTGTCAAGCAGAGTAACCCTTCTTTAGAAGACGTCCAGCGTATTGCTACAGTTTATGAGCTTACGACCAAGACTGCCGCAGCCATAGCTTCTCCACACGAAGTTGCACAAGTCTCGCCTCAGGCCCGCAAGTCCTCTGCTACAGTGAACCGTACGGATAAGGCGCTCTCCACCAAGCATTCTCGCCAGGTTCCCTCTCGTAATGCTACACGGAAGCCCAATTCTAAAAACACCTCGAAACTCCTGCCTTCCTGCCGAGGTTGTTTCAAGCATCATGAACGTCGTGACTGTCGTTTTTTCAAAGCTACTTGTCAACGATGTAATAAACTTGGACACATTCAGACTGTCTGTCAAAGTTCGCTCCGCCCTGCTAAGACTACTGCAGCGCGCCGGAAGCATATACAGCCCCGCCAAGACATGGAAGTTGATCAGATCAATCTTATTCTTCCCACACAGGATTCTCACAAAATCATCATTCCTCTCTCATTCTCTGATCGATCTGTCGATTTTCAATTAGACACTGGATCACCTGTCTCTATTATTAACCTGACTACCTACCACGACTTAGATTCACCTTCATGCTCTCCAGCTGACATCCAGCTCGTGACATTTAACAAGAAGAAAATTGACATCAAAGGTCAAATTAAGCTTCAGGCTAGTTATAAAGGAATTCAGAAGGCCATTCCTCTTCTCGTAGTTAACAACTACACTGCATCAAACATTATGGGCATGGATCTATTTAACTTATTTGGTTTCCAGATACATGACAACATTAACGTCGTATCTACATTGCATCCTACTTCTGATGTTACCGCTCTCCTAGCGCAGTTTCCTGAAGTCTTCGACTCTCAGCTCGGAACAGCAAAAGACTTTACAGCTCACATACAGCTGAAATCCGGAGCTAAGCCTCGCTTTCTCAAAGCACGTCCAGTACCCCTAGCACTTCAAGACCAGGTCACGAAAGAATTAGAAAGATGGATACAAACTGGAATTGTAGTACCAGTTACTTCTAGTCAATGGGCTACTCCACTCGTAGTAATCAAGAAACCTGATGGTAATGTTCGACTTTGTGGCGATTTTCGATCTACAGTCAACGCACAACTCGAAACCGATATCTTTCCTATTCCACGTCCAGAAGACTTATTCCGTCGTCTCTCTGGTGGACAATTCTTCTCTCGAGTTGATCTTAAAGAAGCATATCTCCAGCTACTTTTAGACGAAGAATCTAAGAAATTTCTCACACTTAACACTCCTCTCGGACTGCTCCAGCTCCAGCGGCTCCCCTTTGGTATTTCATCCTCAGCGGCTATTTTTCAGCGCTATTTGGCTCAACTCACCGCCTCAATTCCCGGTTGTGCTAACTACCTGGATGATATTATTGTTACTGGAAAAGATCATCAGGAACATCTAACCAATCTCCGCCTTCTTCTCCAGAAATTGAAAGACAATGGCCTACGAGCGAATCTCGCTAAATGTACCTTCTTTCAGCCTCAAGTTCACTACCTCGGACATATACTTGATAAGAATGGAATTCGTCCTAGTATGCAGAATGTCTCCGCGATAGTAAACATGCCAGCACCTCAGAACCTCAAGCAGCTTCAGTCCTTCATAGGCAAAGCGAACTATTATAATAAGTTCATTCCACGCTTCGCTACCGTGGCAGCTCCATTAAACGCTCTACGTAAAAAAGGTGTTAAGTTTCAGTGGACTCCGCAATGCCAACAGGCATGGAAAACAATCAACAACGCCTTAATTCAAGCTATACAACTCACTCATTTTCAGCCCGACAAGATCATCACGCTAGCTACTGACGCTTCAGACTACGGTGTCGGTGCAGTTCTCTCCCAGAAGGATCGTCATGGACAAGAACGCCCCATCGCCTTCGCTTCGAAAACACTTAATGACCATCAACGTCGATACTCACAGATAGAGAAAGAAGCTTTAGCCATCATCTTTGGTATTCGCCGTTTCAATGAATATCTTTATGGCACCCATTTCCTGATCATTACCGATCATAAGCCTCTAGTACACTTATTCCATCCTGGTAATAAGATCCCAGAGAATTCCCTCAGAAAGCTTCAAAGATGGTCCATGTTCCTTTCTGATTATTCCTATCAGATTGTATATCGAGCCACATCCCAGCATTGTAATGCTGATGCCCTCTCCCGCTTACCCGTTGGTCCTGATACTGCCTTCGATTCTCAAGAATCTGAATGTCTTCAGTTGGACATAGAACTTGAAGATACTGTATCCAGTTTTCCTATTGATGCTACCTGCATAGCTAAAGCTACGGATAAAGACAGTACACTTGCTACTGTACGTACTTACATCCGCAACGGTTGGCCTCTTCAGAGCACACTTCCTGCCCACCTGGCACCTTATCATCGTATGCAGCATCGTCTCACGACTCGTGCCGGAGTTGTACTACTAGACGCAGGCACCATCTTCCGAGTGGTTATCCCACTTAGCCTACGGAAACAAGTTCTCGAATTATTACACCAAAGCCATTGGGGTATCTCCAGAACAAAGCAACTCGCCCGTCAACACTGCTACTGGCCCGGTATTGATGCCGCCATCGAAAAGCTAATACGTCATTGTGAGCAATGTCAAACGAATCAGAACGCCCCGTCTTCTGATCTTGCTTCATGGCCTCCTGCTACTACTCCATGGGAACGAGTTCACATCGATTTCGCAGGTCCTTTCCTCAATTCCATGTGGTTAATAGTCATCGATTCACTGTCAAACTTTCCATATGTCGTGGATATGCATTCGACTACTACAACCGAAGCTACCATTCGTGCTCTCCAGAAAATCTTTACTACAGAAGGTTTACCGCAAGTACTCATTTCGGACAACGGACCTCAATTTACAGCTACTGCTTTTCAGAACTTTTGTACACATAATGGCATTCGTCATATACTAGCACCACCTTTTCACCCTCAATCTAATGGTGAAGCTGAACGCTTCGTACAAACATTTAAAAGAAGTATGAAGAAAGCTGTCTCTTCAGGCTTAACTAAAGACCAAGCCTTGCTCCAACTCTTAAACAACTACAGAACTCTACCCGGCGCTGATAATATCACTCCTGCACAGAAGCTCCATGGACGACCTCACAGAACTTTACTTTCTCTGTTACAGCCTCTTCCGGCCCAGCATAAGACCTCACCAACGAAGTTCTCCCTCAACGACAAGGTCTACACCAGGACATTCAAATCCAACCCACTCTGGATACCTGGAGTCATCTGCAGATCTTTGGGTCATCGTCTCTACGAGATACAGACTACGGAGAAACGTATCTGCCGCCATCAAGATCAGATACGTCTGCGCTACCGCCCCTGTCCAGCTATTGATGCTATTGCTAAACCTGATAAATCTATTGCTGAACGCGCTTTAGATCATTTAATAACAATGGGTTCCTTTCAGGACGAGACAGCGCCACTCCGCCCAGTTCCAGCTCCGGACAATACAACAGAGATATCAGCAGCTCCGCCCCAGCATCGCAGTCGCCGCCAGCGCCGCCGCCGTTTCACGCCGTACCGGCGCATTTAGGAGGGGAGGGTGTTGTATGTCCGGCGCTCCCTTCTCGCTCCGCCAGCCAGCTGCACGCGCGCCTGTGTATCATTCTGCTAGCTTCGACGCGCAGCCCTCAGTGCGCGTGCCTGACCATCGAGTGTACTATAAATAGGAGCTCCATGCCTGCTCACTGGCCCACTTGCCCCGGTGTCCAGCTCCAGAATACACCCTACGTCGAGCACGGAGGCTACTCCTCTTGAAAATGTGCTTCGACCAGGTGGACTGAATTTCTGGCAGTACGAGGTTTCACCTCTGGTCACCGCTCCCTTACCTGTTTCCGCTGCCTATGTTCCGTAATTCTTTTACAAGCCATTTTCATTCCCTAAATTATGCAAGCTCCCTTAGTTTCGCTAGGTGGAATTTCTTCAATCAATTGAACTTGCTTTTTAGGAATTCAGGCACTTCAACAAACAAGGACTCTCATGAACATTTATGTTAGTGTGCCAGATAGTTCTCGACTATCAACGTGTCAATTCACGAAGACTATCTTTTCAAGATAGAAGTGTATATAAAGACTGCAAACCTGTACATATTGTATAAAGACAGACTTTTCTCAAGATTCAATATTCCTTCTTGCTTCAAAATAAATTTCAGTTATTTGTGTAAATATTATAAAGTGAAGCAATAAAAGTTGTGTTCTGTAAACTTCAACCTTGGTTACAACATCTACCTGCACGACGGTAATGCTATGAGGTTTGCATACACAATAGGGGTTCAGCCCACTAGATCCCCTAATGGGGTTCAGCCCACTAGAACCCCTAATGGGGTTCGGCCCATTAGAACCCCTAATGAAGTTCAGCCCATTAGAACCCATTAGAAGCTTCCGCTTCGAACGCTAGCGCTGTGCCACGTCCGGAGAGCCATCTGGCGACGAATGAACGTACCATTTCCTCTTTATTATAACGTCTAAATTTAAAAAGTCCTTGTTTAAGAAGCCTTTCTCGTGGACAGTCGAGATTTTCTTCTGATGACGCAGAGCACCTCGCCAGGAAACCTGTCTGCGTCCGTTCGAAGTAAAGAAACAATTAAAAGTAATTTGAAAGAATCACTGTGAACAGCTTCATGTGCCCTTACTTCATATGAACATAGTTAACAGTTTCGGAAGTGAACCCAAACATTTGGCACGAATCTAATGATCAGAAACTGTATGCCACCTCTTATTGTGATGAGACTCGAACCAGCTAACTTCAGTGAAAGACCACGGAGACTTAGTGGGCTTTCCACAACACTTCAATGTTCCAAATGTCTTTGTCTATCGATTTGTTTATGGCAAAACAGCTAAACAGAATTTCTACAAATTCGGTATTTAATTCCAAGGTTAGACGCGGGATGCAATTCTAGGCTATATATTACTTGCTACACTGGCGGAAAATGAAATCCCAACACCAAGAAGACATTAGTTTAGAGCAGGGCCTCTCAGGGTGCATGCACTGTGCACGGTGCAAAAGACGACTTCGCTTGGTTGAACAGAGTGTAGACCTCCACTCCTCGATTTGAAGCAATAGCGCCGTCTCTCTCTTTCCCCACACCTGTCTCGCTCGCTCCCCCTGTCTCCCTCTTCCTCACTTGCTCCGTAGCGCTCGATATCCGAGCTGAGTTGAGCCGAGCTTAGCCGAGTAGCCCAGAGAGGAAGCGTTGATCCGAGCCGAGCCGAGCGGGACCGATGCACTGTGCACATTAACCCTGCGCCGCTGTTTGCAGGCGTGAGATTCTGGGCGACTGAGAAGGCCTGGTTTAAAGGAATGAAGTTTAGGCTAAGCAAATGTCTTGGTAACATATTATTTTTATTAAAGTTTCCAGGTCCCAGGTACAAGTATGCGCGAGAGGGCACAAGTTTGGTGGCTTTTCGTCTACTGAACAATTTTCTAGTTTTGTTGGGAATCGTGCATGAGGAAATCAGTAAGAGTATTTTGTGGTATTTTGTCTGTGGTGAAAGAACGAACGTCTTCAAACTTATTGATAGGTGGTTGACTAAATGATACGAGACCTTCAGACAGAACTCCTGACTCCTAAATTAACTCAGGTTATACCCTCCTTTCCAATTGACGGTATAAATAGGAATAAGTAATAAACAATAGACGATTGGACGTACGTTCATGGAGGCGTATTGTGTTTTGGAGCGTACTATCCACGCTCCAATTTTCTCAGACTGAGAAAGTGGCTGCGAGGTAGGCGTCATGCAGTTATCAGCTTGCATTCGGGAGACGGTGGGTTCGAACCCCACTGTCGAGAGCCCTGAAGATGGTTTTCTGTGATTTCGCTCTTTCACACCAGGCAGATACTGGGGCTGTACCCTAATTAAAACCACGGTCGCTTGCTTCCCACCCATAGCCCTTCCCTAATCTATCGTCGCCCTAACTTGTACCCGTGTTAGTACGACGTAAAGCAAATTTTAAAATATCCGATTTTGTTTGGAAACACTCTGTATAATCTACTCGTACGTAGCTCTTGAGCTTTGAGAAAGCTGTATATCGTTTTCCATTCCCTTCATTGTAAAGAACTTCACCAAAGATATAATACATAATTCTGGATGGTTACAGTACTTCGCGGTTTATTTACTGAAGTTATTGGAGCAGTTCTGAGGCTTGCCCAGAATAATTCATACATCAGTGCAGCTTTTCAATCGACATTGGTTTGTTTGGTTTGTTTGCTCTCGCTTACTTCCTATCCTATATCTTGTGACAAGCCAGCAGCTGTGTATTGGTGCCGAGTATGCGGCTAGCTACTCGAGTTATGAGCTCTGACATTCCTACCGGCTATTGAGGAACGCGATATTTGATCCCTCACAATGGACCCGGCCAGCGAACTTGGAGACATTCTTGCTCGTTATTAACCAGGTCCAAGTACGTGTTTCTGCCTCAATATAACGACGTCGTCATCGTCAAGCCACTGAAAAGATTTATGTCTGGAATTTCGTAAATGGCCAATGTCTCGGTCTCACACAGAGTACCCACATAATACTGACCATTGAGAATGACGGAATATTTCCCATCTCCAAGCTAAATGACAACTGAGAAATAAAAGATGCGCTAGTCACTTGTTGGAGGAAAAGGCCGCAGGTTACTGAGAAAATTTAAACGTATTTCAGTGAAGTGAGAAAACAATATACTAAGACTTTCGTTAATAGATTCATGTAGGCCTGTTGAAGCGTTCACGCGTCTAAACGCCACATACAGCTCTCCACAAACAAAAGCGACCATAGTTAGATGGACTCCAATTTTCCTAAAAGTCTGGCCTTGGGATTTACTTATAGTTCTATCAAATGATCGTATCCATGGGAATTGCAACTTTCACGTACAAAAAAAACAACAACAAAAAAAAAGATTCGAACCTGCCAATCATCTAGCGATCACGCGATTCCACCTCCTGCACGACCGCTTCAAGAACTCCACTTAGCAATCGAATTGAAAAATAGAAGTAGCTTTAACGTACCGTAGTGTACACAACCCACCATTTGAATTCCTTAAAAACAATATATTGAACTCAAGCTCAAGGTTTTCATTTAAGACCGAGCGAGTGGCTGCGCGGTTCGCGTCACGTTTATATATGTACAGGGTGGTCAAAAACAACGTGAACCGGGTATACCATTCTTTAGAGGGTTGGTCATACTGATAAATAACTGGAAAAAAATAATAAAATATCTCGCGCCTTTGTCACCTTTTTCATACTGTAGAGCACATATTGCCTGGTTGAGTGACTCAGACGGTTCAGGCGCTGGCTTTCTGAGCCTAAGTTAGCTATTTAGAAACTGCCTCAGTCCAGTGGTATTTGAAGGTGCTCGAATACGTCAGCCCCATGTCGGTACATTTACCGACACAAGAACTCCTGTGGAACGCCCGGAGCTCCCGGTTCCATTCGCGGTATTATAAATTGGTATTATAAATTTACTCATTCGGGACAAATATTTCAGATCAACATCTATATCATCTGATGGCCAGGCAAGCATCAATTTTTTGTAAAGAGACAAAGTCTCTCATAGTGCATTGGCACTGCCGGTGGCTCCAAGTAGCCTACGCAGTGGCCTCCACGGTATCATGCTGTACGTATAGCACACCATCTACCTATCGACATACCTTCCGCCAATTTCACCCCTTACTATACCTTCCCAAAAATAACATCATACCTACACAAATTACGCCTCCAATATTTGACAAGAGGCACCCTCCATAACAACCCTATAATAACAGAAACCCTCCCACTATTACCTCTAGCCACCGCAATCCTAAACGACAACCGCACACCTGAAAATTCTCATATCTTCCCTCCTCCCATCACATAACTTCCACCAACTTTCCATTGTCACCGCCACAAAGTCTCAACAGTCACAAAACATAACAGATCAGGATGCTCCTGACCACGGTGACACATCACCTGATTACTGTACCGGCCAACATAGGGACCACAAGTGCTGTCACAAATATTAAGTGAAAGTGAAGTGAAGTGAAGTGAAGTGAAGTGAAGTCACTAGTAATACCCAAAGTGAGTGAAAATTTCAGTGTTTATACCATCGTGCCAAATAAGTGCTTCAAATCACTTACATGATCGTGATCAATATCACTATCACCATTATTATTATTATTGCTAATCTAATATCATTATTATTATCATATTATGGTTAATAATATTAATATTATCATCATTCCTACGTACAACAATAATAATATTTAAATATACAACATAAACATTTGATTATTATAATAATTATTATTAACACTTTACTATTATTATCGATACCATATACTATTATTATTATTATTATTATTATTATTATTATTATTATTATTATTATTATTATTATTAATATTACTATAATAGTTATTATATTCCATACAGAAGTAGGCATTCAATAATAAAACGCCCCCAAGACGAGACCAGAAAATCAATGAACACATAGTTACTACTACTGCATTGTTGACAACACTGACTGACCTACTAACACAGTGAGCACTACGACTTATGAATGACATTCCAAACAAACATATGACCAGTAGTACTACCACAGATGTTTACAAACAAACAAACAAACAACTAACGTTAAGAAAAGAACATACGGACCATAGCTAAACAAGAGACGTACTAAGCAGAGTAAATCACTGTATAAACGTATGTAAAATTATGAAACTTGTGCAATGATACATAAATATATTGTAATACTTGACAAAATATGTTGCAAATACAAACAGCAAGAACGGACTCAAAGACTCTAGCCAAAGAAGAGGCTCAACAAAAACAACAAAATAATTAACAAAATTGTAAACAATTAAATGTAAATGTAAATATGTACAAAGCAAAGATTTCAATAAACGGGGGATAGCAGGGGAAAACTATGGGGGGGTGCGGTGCGGGTCCTCTCCCTGGGTTGGTGCCCTTGGTGGTCCGGCAGTCTCTGCGCCAGAGTCAACAACAATTAAAATGTATGTACAACACATACAAATCCATTTAAAAATCAAATCATCAATAAAATCAACAATAAAAGACATAAGAGCTACCTGTTTAGCTGACTGCCCGCCTGTCAAAGGACAGGAATGATATAACTTCAATCGTTCGTTCGTTCCTCCACGGTATGCACTAGCCGGCGTCTTGGTAGGTGTGCTAGGTATCAACTGATGAGCCCAACCTAGCACACGAGGGCGAAACGCTGGCAACCAGGAATGAGTTAGATGGAAAATTTATAATGTCCATTAACGGACCATTTGTATTGGTATTACTGATTTCTATGCGAGCAGCCCATGTCTTTCTGATATTCTTCTTCCTGGCATTTTTCGAACTACTTGGGATCGACGCTGTGTGTGTGTGTGTGTGTGTGTGTGTGTGTGTGTGTGTGTGTGTGTGTGTGTGTGTGTGTGTGTGTGTGTGTGTTTTAATCCCAGTTTCACGGCCGGCCGGCCGCCATTCCTGAAACCAGTCCTATATGGAGAGAGTATTTACCATTCCGTGTTTTTGTAGTGGTTTGTAGAGTGATGTGTACTCAGGAAAGCACAAACACCAAACCTCCGAGCTATAAGAATTAACTAAATGCAGATAAAATCCCCAGCCCGGCCGGGAATCAAACCTGAAGCCCCCTGAACCGAAGACGTTGACCATTCAATTAGGAGCCAGACATCTTGATGACACTATGAGCGGTAATTATATTTGATATGGGTTCTTTATATTCAGAACTTATAGTTAACGTAATATATTGTAGTTGCAGACAGGAAGAGACATATTTCAGTTTTGCATTTACGCTTCTGGGCCAAATACTGAGTGGAATCCTATACAGAAGAATCAGAGTCAAACCTACATCTCGTCCCTGTGCTATAGACTTAGTCTTTGAAAATTCATAATTAATGTTATAATTTCAACTCGTTCTAAAAGCATAGAAATGAACAGTTTTATTGCCAAAGTGTAGATAAACTTTCGTGTCTAAACCACAGTAGATAAGACATCATAGTTGTGATCAATGGCAGTCGGTAAATTAAAAAAAGAAGTGAATTCTCAGACGAAATTACATTTCCGTCGGTCTGTTTTCATAACGACTTCTGTGAACGGGAGCGGGAACTTGGTGGACTCAGAATATCGCATTCATAAGTTAGAAGTTAATAATAATAATAATAATAATAATAATAATAATAATAATAATAATGTTATTGGCTTTACGTCACACTAACGGTTTTCGGAGACACCCAGGTGCCCGAATTTAGTCCCGAATTTATCTACCCACACGAGGCTGACATACTTGAGCACCTTCAAATACCACCGGACTGAGCCAGGATCGAACCTGCGATGTTGGGGTCAGAAGGCCAGCACCTCAAACGTCTGAGCCACTCAGATCGGCTAAGTTGAAAATAAAAGACATGGCAGTAGCGAGAATGACTACTGGCTCAAACAGGTGGGAACAATGGCAGGACGATACTCGCAATGAGGAGATAAAGGCTAAGTTAGCAGTAAACTAGATGGATGAAGCGGTGCGCATAAACCGACCTCGATTGTGGAGTCATGTGAGATGAATCGAGTAGGGTGGGTTCCATAGGTGAATAATCGATTCAGCCATAGAGGGTAAGAGAAATAGAGGGAGTTCAAGGCGATTATGGTTGGACTCAGTCTTTCATAATTTAAAGAAAAGAGGTGTGGAAATAGACGAAGCCACAGAGCTAGTTACAAGAAGAGGATTGTTGGAGGCGCTTAGAGTATTCATGCTTGCAGACTAAATCCTAAAAGGTATAACAGTCCATAATGAAAGTGTATGTGAAAAAATCGTCATGCTTGTTCTCAGGGACTTACAAATATTCAGCCGGTCACCTTTTGTGTCGGGAAGAGTATATAAATATTGAGGTGATAAACTACTCGTATCAATATACACTCATATTCATAAAAACCAGAACACATTGAAGGACTAGAGATAGAAAGTTCATATTCACAGGATATGTGCATTAGTATGTTCTGAAGAAATGATTAGCATTTGAACCGTGTCGGGTCTCAGGTTCAAGGTCCACATCGATATCTCGGCGCGCCACCACCGACTGGTAAAATGTGCTTGCGGCTCTCGTTGTCGCTATAAACCGAAGGTAATGGATCAGTGTGTCTTAAGAAGACGTGCAGGATTCCTCGCAGACGTATGCGAGAACCGTACCGTCAAATAAGTGAGGTTCAAAGAAGGCGCATTATTGGCATGAGAGAATGTGATGCATCTATCCAAGATGGGTCTGGTCGCACCATCCAGACCCCCCCCCTCCCCGGAGAAGATCGACACCTCATTCGAATGGCATTGCAGGACAGATTTGAGTCCTCCTCGGCTCTGGCGTAACAGTAGAACAGTGTAACGTTCGTACACAATCAGGAGTGACAGTCCGTCGCCGTTTAGTACGGTCTGGATTACCGGCGCGTCATCGACTTCTCCACCTACATTTGACTAATATGCATAACCATGCTAGACTGCAATGGTGTACGGAACGACGTCACTGAGGACAGGAAGGGCAGCAGGTAGTGTTTTCGGACGAATCCAGGTTCTGTTTGTTTGAAAATGATGGACGCATTTTGGTTCGCGGCAGACAGGGGGAGAGGCATCTCATTGACTACATTCGCAGATGACATACCTACAGCACCAACTCAAGTCCTTATGGTGTGAGATGTTATTGGGTACAACGACAAATCACAGCTGGTGCGTGTCCAGGGCACTGTGGCCAGTTTGACCTACGTGAATGACATCCTGCGACCCGTAGCCATACCCTTTCTGCAGGACACCCCAGACGCAATATTTCAGCAGGATAATGTGCGACCGCATGTTGCTGCACGAACACATGCCTTCTTATTGTCACAGTATGTCAGACTGTTGCCCTGGCCCGCACGATCACTGGACTTGTCGCTAATCGCAAATGTGTGGGATATATTGAAACGACGGGTGCGACGCTATGACCCAATGCCAATCACCAAAGATGAACTGTCGAACCAGGTGAATGCAGCGTGGATGGCTATACCCCAGGACGCCATTCGCGCCTTATACGTGCCATCACGCATGTAACAAGTTAGCAGTGCCCATCGACGACCCAATGCCTACTAAGCAACAGGACAAAGACTGAATCTAGGTGACTGGAATGCTAATCATTTCTGCAAAGAACATGTCCTGTGCATATGAACTTCGTGTCTCTAGTCTTTCAAGGTGTTCGGTTTTTCATGAACGTGAGTGTATTTTTTTACCAAGCGAGTTGGCTGTGCGGTTAGGGTCGCTCAGCTGATAGCTTGCATTCGAGAGGTAGTGAGTTCGGACCCCACTGTCGGAAGCCCTGAAGATGATTTTCCGTGGTTTCCGATTTTCACACCAAGCAAATGCTGGGTCTGTACATTAGGTAAGGACACGGTCGCTTCCTTTCCACTCCTAGCCGTTTCCTATTCCATTGTCCCCATGATACCTATCTGTGTCGGTGCGACGTAAAGCAAATTGTAAAAATAAAAGGTAATTTCAAGGACAATGGTTATATTTTTCCATTCAGGAGGCCAAACATTCATTTATGTTGCAAATTTCAGCCTGTGAAGAAAATACTCGCATTAATAGCTTTAATGTAAAAATATCTGACCTCCTCATCTACGTCCTTCAACTCCTTCAGTAGATTTCTCCTCACAAAAGGTCGGTGACCTTCCAAGACCTTCACGGAGTACTTGTTCCTGTTTTGCGCTTTCTCATCAGGGTTGCTTTATAGTGGTCCTGGAGCCAGTGCTGGAAGTTCTGCTCCGAGGATGACTTCCACTAACATCCACGCCTCACTTTCATATTGAACCCCTACGATGAGTAGTATCAGTCTGTATTTGTATTTTGTGAAAATTTGACTGAAATAAGGCACTTTCCTGCGTTTTACGATGGTGGAGCCTAATTACGCTAGAATGACGAAGTAAGCCTATCTACTCCTTGGAATCTTCAAAATTTTGTGGTACATCCACGTTAGAAAAGCCTTCAATTGGTTTGAGTGTCTGCCCTTTAGCAGTGTCAGACAGAACCTATAAATCATAACGACAGATCAACGAGTTTTGAATCGAAACTCATGGTTGCTCATAGCATGTTTTAATTTCACTGGCTTCGCAATGCTAGTTTTTGTATGTATTTTCGGATCTCGTTCTGACGTTAGCCAGCGTTTTAGATACTTTACATGTGACACTATTACATCTGAACGTACATGTTAAAAACAGGTGGTTAAAAGTTCATCATGTAAAATATCGTCTCTTCACGAATTGTGAAAGTTAGCGAGAGTTCACTGAGAACGTTTCAGGCAAGTTCAACACGAGATTCCTCTCACACCGCAATACAGTGGACCTTTGGGAAGAGAAGCTGTTATCTGCGGTTTGCGATATTGGCAACGCTGCGGTACAAAATTGATTAGCCTCGGCCCACTTCCAGGGGAACACGAAACAATTACAAGATGAGACCAGAGATAGAGAACAAATACTTACTGCATTGCACATTAGGTTGTGACAAACTGATTTGTCTCTTCCCAGCAAATGTAGAAAAATCATAATACCACTTCATTGTTTCCTTTGGGATTTAACATTATTACCCGGCAATTTTAACCCATTAAAGTCCAAGTTATTTATACTGCTTTATTAAATTTTAGCGAAAAATCAGCATGAATGCAACCTAAAAAATTACAAACAATCGTTGTAAAGTAAGGTACATAAAATGATTAAAATGTAGCAGTTAGGAAACAACGAATAGTTGCTTTAAAGCTACATTATATAAAAAAAACCAAACCCCACGGCACTTAACGCCCTTGAAAGTTTACGAGGGGTCGTGTTGTCAGCACGACGCATCCTCTCCTCCGTTATTCTGGGCTTTCGAGACCGGGACCGCCACCTCACTGCCAGATAGCTCCTCAATTCTAATCACGTAGGCCGAGTGGACCTCGAACCAGCCCTCAGGTCGAGAGAAAAACCCCTGACCTGGCCGGGAATCGAACCCGGCGCCTCCGGACGAGAGTCAGACACGCTACTCCTACACCACGGGGCCGGCTCAAAAGCTACATTATATACTCACTTGAATCATAAAATATACGATTCCTGTAATGTATTAGTTGCAATTTTTAATTATTAATAAAATAATCTTGTCAGATTTTAAATTCAGATGAATTTATGGTTGGACAGGACAGAAAGGTTCGTGGTCCGAGCCCTGCCATTTAAAACAATGCATTTAATTAATACTCGTAAATAAATAAATAAATAAATAAATAAATAAATAAATAAACTGCATTGTTACTGCCGATATCTTTTATCATAGCTAATGTGGAAATTTGTATCAATTTCTTTTAACAGGATAATATCTAGTTTGAGGACGCTGTAGTTCATGTTAAGAGGCACAAATTATTTTTTATATGAAGCTACTTCTATGAAACCTCAGAAAGGAAAGTTCTGAAGTAGAGTTTAACACAACAGCTGAATTAGTACCAGTGGAAGTATGGGAAAGGTAATAGAGTTTTATAAAGACAACCAGTTTATACATTGACAAAAAAAAGTGTTGTCAATGGAAAAATAAAATGTTCGGACACAAACATCGATGGCCTCGAACGTTCTACGATCGATTTCAAGCTGCTATTTCCCACGATGCCATTCTCAACGCATGTGATAATTCACCATTTGTTGTGAATTGTTGTTAGCACTGAAGTTGTGTGTTGTAGTGAATTGTTTTGAGTGAATTGCTGCCCAATTAATAATATAAGTTTGTATCAAGATTTTGCTCTTGTATTTACAAGTCTTCCTGGCAGCCTACCTTTCCTATTCGATGTGCCGTAATAGAATGACTTAATCTGTGTACTTCATTTTTCTAACACAGTGCATTATAATTTTTGTAATTTTACTTTTACGTAATATGTAGTCTGGTGTACTTGGGCAATTATTTGATATCCTTCACTTCGTATGTGAAATTCTGCAGTCTGGTTTCTAATAGAACATATTATTTCACATAACCTACTGGTGCTTTTAATGCTTCAATTATGTGGCTTCTTCACTGTGTGAGGTTATGTTCTAGACAAAATAGTACGCCATGCGAATACTGGGTATCATATCATTATCATTATATGCAACGTAATAACAACTTTAAGATAAAAAATTATGAACTGTAATGTACTGGCAACGAATATAGGAAATAAACTATAATCGTTGGGGTAGGGTATGGTGGGAGGCGTGGGACGGATGTGCGTCTCACCATTGGCAGTGCTCTGCGCTATCTGTACTCGGATTCAAGTAACTGCTAGTCCACCATATTGGTTGGCACCGAATTCTATTACTTAGATTCGTCTCTATCCTATGATATCCTCTTTGACCATACCCCTACTTCACATTAGCTCTGCATTTTGAAATCATACTTCCTAGGCGACTCAGAGTCGTTCAGGTGGTAAGTCGAAACTGGTGATCATGCACAGGCTTTACTTTAAAGTGGAAGAGAAAAATCTTGACTGCAGTTTGTTAACAAATGGCTGTGCGAAGTAATTCAGTTGTGTTTCAAGAGGTTCATTTGTCTGAAGTAAGTTCTTCCTAGACTTCAATCGAGGTTTAATTGTCTAATGGTTATCTTACTTGTCTCCTAAGTACTTCCACCCAATGCGGTGTTGCAACCTTATATCCCTTCACAACAATTTGAGGCATCTCCTTGCTTCTCTGTTATGAAGATGGACATAAACTTGAGGTTTGGGCGAGTTTGGTTTCAGATTTTCATCGTAATTCACCGCGAGTTTATCTAAACCCTCTGTTAACTT
The DNA here is from genome assembly GCF_040414725.1 of Anabrus simplex. Classification (NCBI taxonomy): domain Eukaryota; kingdom Metazoa; phylum Arthropoda; class Insecta; order Orthoptera; family Tettigoniidae; genus Anabrus; species Anabrus simplex. The sequence goes on from NC_090272.1 coordinate 139,924,358, forward strand.
CCCCTTTACCTGTTCAGAGTCTTCCCCTTGATCAGTAACTACCATGTCATCAGCATAGATGAATCACCTTACTTCTGGAGGATAAAGTTGCCCCTTGGTATAGATGTTGTAAAGTGTGACTAATACTATATTTCCCTGTGGTAACCCTTCCTTTTTATCGGTCCATCGACATTTGTTCTAAAGCAGGGTGACATAAAACCTTATATCCTGGAACATTTTTTATGACTTTAGTTGGTTGAAAATCCTTAGTTACACTTTAGCAAACCTTATCTGATGCTTCATAGTATTGTGTGCGGCAGGAAGGTCGACGAACGACGAATGCTGCTCCAGTCACCGGCTTCTTCTCAAAGTCGTCCTCAATATGTTGAGTGAGATTCAGAGTTTGACCACAAGGATATTTTCCCGAACTAAAACCTGCATGATTCGGGATCAGTTTTTCATCAGTTACTACTGTTTTTCTTTCAAGTATCGAGCGACCATAATCTTGGAAATGTTACTGAGAAGAGAATAAGGTCGAAAATTATTTGGCTTTCTAGGGTCCTTGGTTTAGCAGCGCCACCACAAGGGCTTTTCCCCCAACAGTTTCGGGAACTGCTGGGTCTCCGTGCATGTATTGACCATAGTCGTCAACCACTCAGTGCTTAGAGATCCGAAGTGTTTTATTTTCTCCATTTTGATACCATCTGGCACAGCAGCCTTGTTTTCTATCTGTCTCTCTGAACTTTCTGATTAGTGTCTTCCTTTTTAGCCTTCGTGTTTAGTTTATGTGCAATCTGGTTTTGGGGTGACTTCAGTGGTAGGGGATGGGAAACTAGTTGGATCATTGCTCAAGTTCTTGCTGAGTCTCGACGATTTTCTACTGCTGTTTCAAATCAATATCAGTAATGAGTTTCTTCCATCTCACTCTACGTCCCTCAGCTCAACTGCTCTTTAAGTTCTCCTCCTGCCTTGGTTGTATCTTTTGAGAAGTAGTCATTGACATACTTACATAGATCGATGATTTACCAAATGCATTCTGAATGTCGGACGTAAGGCCTGGGATGAAATGAGTATGGCACCCGTGAGGGATACACCCTCGTGATATTTTTCGAGTCACTTTCAGAAAATCATGAAAGTAGTTGATTCTGCATTGAAAATGCTAATGTCATTGTCTAGTTCAGTGATGGGAATCTGGCCAATAGCGCTCTCAGAGTGCTCCATGTTCCTAGCGTAGGGCGCAGGCAAGCTGGAGGAGGAGGGTGAGGAGGTGGACTTGTTACGTGTGACAGTTACGCGATATTCACTCATGCAACTAAGTGGAAGTAAATTGGTAAAATGTTGAAATGAACATCAGTGCAGTTTAATGTAAGAACGGGTAGAGGAATCCCTCGACATTTTTTGGAAATGGTGTTTGGTGTGCGGGTCTAATCACTTTAAGAAAATTAAACATTCACCGTCTTTATGAAAATTCCGACAGCGCTAGATATGGAGTTGTGACTGGCGATGAATGCCCGTCCTTACTCAACTCTCAAGAAAGGAAGCCGAGAAAAGTATACTATTTGGCATTTCATGGTCGATTGTGAAGATTCCTTTAACAGAGATAAAAGTGGCTAATTATTTTTAAGTTCCACTAACTACTTCTGAGGTCTTCGGAGACGCCGAGGTGCCGGAATTTTGTCCCGTAGGAGTTATTTTACGTGCCAATAAATTCACCGACTCGAGGCTGACATATTTGAGCATCTTCAAATAGCACGGGACGGAGCCAGGATCGAACCTGCCAAGTTAGAGTTAGAAGGCCAGCGCTTTAACCGTCTGAGCCACTCAGACCGCACCTACTTCCATTATGTTGGTCATTTAATATTAATTTTTTTGTGCTTTTAAATATAGTAATTCAAAATTAAAGCCGTTCTTTGTGTTTAAAAATATTGAAATTGATCTTGCTTTATTAGGTGGTCCACTGCCAAAACTGACCAATTCTTTATTTGTTGTTTTATAACCTAATTTCATAACATAATTTCAGTACTTTTTGACGTAATATCTCTTTGTAGAACAGCCAATTATCCATGTAAACAAATTATTATTATTTCTAACAGTTTTAGTGAAGAAACTAAGTAATTAAAAACTGTTTCTTTTTTTCAAATGTGATGTGATTTTAAATAACTGTTTTTAAAACATGAGGAGATGAAATATTTTTAAAGGTGTTTCATTCTTTAATTTGATTGAATTAATTTTCAAGTACGAGTACGGCCTATGAAATCTTATAATTAATTCTGCTTCCTGGCCTTTTCTAAATTTCCTGAGCTCGACAATTTATAGGGATTTAGCTCAGTTTTACGGTTGGGTGCCTTTCCTGACACCAAAGCTATGTGGAGGGATGTATTCTCTATTGCGTGTGTCTGTGGTAGTTTGTAGTGTGATATGTTGTATGCAAAGGAATATGTGTATTAATATGTACATAAGTATCCTGTCTCCGAGCTGGAGGAATTAAACCAGGCACAGTTAAAATTCACGCTGTAGTCGGGAATCAAAGTTAGGACCTCTGAGCTGAAGACTAGTACGCTGACGTTTCAGCCAAGAAGGCGACTACTCCGCTTTGTTAATAACAAGTATTTTCAACTTCCACCTTACTGATCGACCATACATAGCCCTATTCCACTTCCAATTGCAGCTAGCCACATGCTTTCCCCAAATCGTCCCTTCATATTGCACCCACTGGGCGAGTTGGCCGTGCTCATAGAGGCGCATCCGGGAGACAGTAGGTTCGAATCCTACTGTCGGCAGCCCTGAAAATGGTTTTCCGTGGTTTCCCATTTTCACACCAGGCAAATGCTGGGGCTGTACCTTAATTGAGGCCACGGCTGCTTCCTTCCAACTCCTAGGCCTATCCTATCCCATCGTCGCCATAAGACCTATCTGTGTCGGTGCGACGTAAAGCCCCTAGCATATTGCACCTACAGGGTGTATCCTTGATGATGTCACAAACTTTCAGGGATGATGAAGGACGGCGAATGGGTCAATTTGAAATAAGGAGCCGTAGTCCGGAAACGTTCGAGACTAAATTTATCAATAATCAAAGTTGTTTAATGTCCGTCCATTCTTAACCGTCGCCGGGGTGCCGGAATTTCGTCCCGAAGTAGTTCTTTAACGTGCCGGAAGCCAATGACATGGGGTTGCAACTTTTAAACACCCTTAAAAGCCACCGGCCTCAGTCGGGTTTGAACCCGTTAACTTCAGTATATCAACGCCGTATCCACTACACCAGTGCGGACAGCAGTCAAAGGTTAAACAAAAATCGGTCTGATACCTCCGACTGTACTGTACACTATACGTGCTAAGAGTACAACAGGGGAGACAATCCCGACGAGCAGAAGAGGCTGGGATAATAACTAAACGACTCCATTGCAGATGACGTACTGTGTACTGACGTGATCGGTGTGCGATGTCTGTACTGTAGGCTTCAGTCTGTGTTTACGGGTTGATCAGCCCTATCGAAATGGATTTGTATCCGGTTACGGAACTTGCAGATATCGTCTTCGTGTATGGGCAAGCAAATAGAAGCAGCAGAGAAGCCAGACTGTTGTATAGGACCAAATATCCATGCAGGAGACATCCGCCTCATACCATGTTTCCACGACTGTTCCAACGATTAAATGAAACACAGCAATTGGTATCACAATACAACGACCGAGGAGGACGACGAATTACAAGGACTCCCGACTTAGAAAATGCAGTGCATGGTCGCGTGGATGAGGCACCTGCAGTCAGCACTCGAGCAGTTGCACGTGAAATGAATGTTTCGCGTATGACTGTGTGGCGAGTATTACGTGAAATGCAGCTACACCCCTACCATCCACAGAAAGTGCAGGCTGTGAGTTCTGCTGACTTCGCACCTCGAGCCGTGTTGCGCCAATGGGGCCTTGCAGCGCCTTGCAGTCGATCCTCACTGTCCTGCGTATGTGATTTTCACAGATGAAGCCTGTTTCAACAGAGAGGCAATGCTAAATAGTCACAATAGTCATGTTTGGGCCAATGACAATCCCCACGCTACAGTTCTGAACAGCCATCAGCACAAACTTTCAGTCAACGTGTGGGCAAAAATAGTCAATGATTACGTAGTAGGCCCGTTTCTTTTTCCTCCTTGCCCAAATGCAGAAGTGTACATAGCAGTACTTAGAGATGTACTATTCACATTTCTGGAACATATCCCACTTGCCCTTCGTCAACGGATGTGGTTCCAACATGATGGGGCTCCACCTCACTTTGGATTGAGGGTTCATGAACACGTGGATAAGACATTTCCTGCAAATTGGATAGGAAGAGGAGGTCCTGTTTTGTTGCCCGCTTGTTCACCTGATCTTACCCCACTTGATTTCTTCTTGTGGGGCCATGTGAAAAGCCTTGTGTATGAGATACCTGTCGGGTCTCTTGGCAAGAATTCTCGCTTCTTGCGACGCTGTTCATACGACACCGGGGATATTCGAACGGGTACGACAGAACTTTGTACGAAGATGCCATACATGTATTGACTCGGGGGACGCCTTTTCGTTCGAACATTTGTTATAAATGGAGCAGCTTGTGAAACTTCTACAGATAAAAGGACTAAAAAGAGTAGAATGTTGCTTAACTTTTGACTCGATCATTTCCGGAATATGGTTCCTTATCTCAAATTGATCAATTTGCCGGCCTCCATCAACCCTGTAAGTGGAAGATAGTTACGTATGGGCTCACTCTGATTTATGAGAAACTAACCATTTCTGATCTTTAAAAAACTAAAAATGTCGAAACAAGATTCCTGAAAAGAGCTATTGGATCTGGAAAATTTGCACCAAACACAATGATCTACGCCCTGACGAGAGAAATGTTTTCCTAGAAGAATTAAGGAACAAACTAAAACTACCTTCCACCGGACCGTGCTATGAACTAATAGCGGAAAGGAAACGGAAAGCAGAGGAGATAGACTACAATTTCTTTGGGACGGCCAGTATCCAGTAATCGGGAGATAGTGGGTTCGAGCCCCACTGTCGGCAGCCCTGAAGATGGTTTTCCGTGGTTTCCCATTTTCACACCAGGCAAATGCCGGGGCTGTACCTTAATTAAGGCCACGGCCGTTTCCTTCCACTTCCTAGGCCTTTCCTCTCCCATCGTCGCCATAAGACTTATCTGTGTCGGTGCGACGTAAAACAAAATAACAAAAAAAAATTCTTTGGGACGGACGCAATGATGTACAGGTATTGGACAGGAACAAACCAAACACAAAGACATGCTATCATTAAGCTAGCGATACATTGTTTCACCATAAACTATGCGGAAACAAAAAGTTTCATCAAGCAAATGCGGCCAGAAATGTGAACAGTATCACTTTACGGTTTGCAAGAGTAGAACAAAATCCCTATGCTTTTATAGCACAGAAAATTAACAGAATGTATAAAATGCCCTTTCGGGCGCACTTATTCATTAATAATAATCATCCCTGTAAGTCTGTAACATCATCACGAATACACTCTGTATACGCTGGAAGTTCCTAGGGGAAAATATCCATCTCACTCATAGACAGTAGCAGTCTACGGCGCATTGTGCCGAGCTCCTAGCTTTGCGCTTTGTGTTCCTTCCATTGCTGGCCAGAGGACGGAGGAATTCTGAGGAATCCGCTCGTGCCCATCGTTGGTCTAGTTCAGGGCCTCTCAAACGCTCAAAATCTCACGCGTGCATATCGAGGCGTAGAGACTCCGTGCACTGTGCATCGTTCCGACTCGACTCAACTCGGCTTGACTCAGATGGTGTAGTGCGCTGAGAGCGACGAAGCGTTCAGTGATATACGGCTTGTTTATCAATGAAATAGATAAACGCAAGACAACAACATAATAATGGAGCAACCTGTTTCAAAGAAAGCAAAGACTTCCGAAACTCCATTTCAATCGAACTGGGAACTTTCGTATTTCTTTGTCAGTCGTGACGATAAAGCCAAATGCTTAATCCGTGGAACAATAATTATGTGATAAGTTAATCAAAAACATCTATTTTCCAATACAATACTTTGCTCAAATTCTACGAGAATTTTTCGAAGGAAGATTTTCCTAAGCTGCATCGAGAAGCAGCTAAGATTATTTCTATGTTTGGTTCCACATGCATATGTGAAAGGTACTTTTTCCTCCTTTGACTTGTACGAAAACTAAATTGCGTGCGAGTAGGCCTATTTCTGATTGCAATTTAAAGAAGGCTCTCAAATTGCTGTCAGCCGGTCCCTTGTTGCAGGCATAACTGGTATCATTGCAAAGATAAAGGAAAATAAGAGTTAGAGAGGATAAATTGTCTGCTCAAACCAAATTGAAAGAAGAGTGTTTTAACACCGGTAACGTTGTCCCATACAATAGTGTCACCGCTCACCGCACATAAACATTTCGCAGTGAGGGGAGGATCAGCGGGGAAGGTGGAGAAGGCGAAGACAGGCAGAACGGGTGAGACAGGTGTAGGGGAAGTGGAGTGGGGGTTTGCACTCTGGTCAACCTAATGAAGTCGTCTCCTGCACCTTGCGCCCGTGCGCTGCACGGCGCATGCACCCTGAGAGGCCCTGGTCTAGTTCATTGGGCAAAATCTCCCAGTTAGCGGAACTTGCGGAACACCTTGTTGGAAGATACCTTGGAGAAAACGCGAACGGTACTACATCATACCGGCTGACTTTTATCACTTCATAAACATTAGCATGCAAATTCTTCTAGTGCCTCTGCAGCTAGCACGTCATAAGTTGGAGAGCTTTTGTAAAGTGAGAATAGACAGACGTAATAGTATAAAGAGATCACAAGTCGACTTTAATGTTTGTGAAAGATTACTCTTTAACCCATACGAATTGGGTGTCTGAATTAAACGTGTAGAGCTACGGATTAGAGGTTGGTAGAACATTTATAAGTCAATGAGAGAATGATATCGGACATGCTATTCTTCTGAGTTAATGCCATGTGAAAAGGCAGACTGAAGGGAATCTTTTCTTTCACGGAGACTTGGTTCCACTTCCTTGAAAGTGAATAACAGCCAACAACGATTGCTCCAATAGTGCAGAAAGATTTCATTTCATTTGACTGACCCACGTACTCGATATTTATTAATTTATTTTCTTGCTAGTGTTTTAACGTAGTACTAACTCAAGTTTTTCTGTGACGATAGGGTTGAAAACACGCGGTTTCCAATTGACAATTTCAACCCAAGATCGACCGGGAATCGAACTTCGGCCATCTGAGTGGAAAGCCAGCATTGGACTCGCTAATTACGCCTCCTAATAATAGTAATAATAACAGCTCGAAGGACTGACGGAAGGAGAGAAAACCAAGCATAATATACTATAATGATGATAATCTTTTTTAAAATCTATTTAATTTTGACTGAAGGAAATTTTCATATCCTAGTACTCCGTCATCATTAAATATTTGGTCGTTCGCTCTTACAAGAAAAGAAGTTAAGATTCTTTTCTTGTTCTTTATTCATTTGCTTTACGTCCCACCGACATAGATAGGTCTTATGGCGACGACGGATAGGAAAGGGTTAGGAGTAGGAAAGAAGCGACTGTGACCTTAATTAAGGTACAGCTCCAGCATTTACCTGGTGTGAAAATGGGAAACCGCGGAAAACCATCTTCATGGCTGTCGTCAGTGGGGCTCGAACACAATATTTAGCGAATGTAAGCTGATAGCTACGTGACTCAAACCCCGCATCCATTCGCTCAGTTTTTCTCTTGTTTTACCCTGCGAGTTGGCCGTGCGGTTAGAGGCGAGCGGCTGTGAGCTTGCATCCGGGAGATAGTGGGTTCGAATCCCACTGTCGGCAGCCCTGAAGATGGTTTCCCGTAGTTTCCCATTTTCACACCAGGCAAATGCTGGGGCTATACCTTAATAAAGGCCACGGCCACTTCCTTCCAACTCGTAGGCCTTTCCTATCCCATCGTCGCCATAAGATCCATCTGTGTCGGTGCGACGTAAAGCCACTTGCAAAATTGCTTTTCTTGTTTCTGGCCACCAAACTCCTACTCTTCAGTATCATTCTAAAATACACCATGTATGCATTGGAACCTATAATTCGTATACAATTACGATGTTTTCCGTAAGTTTTGTGACCTTACAATTTAGGCATACTGTATAAATACCCGTATCGACTCAAGCAGAATGACTGCCGTACCACAACTGTGGGTAAGATATTTGCAAGCGGAACGAACACGGCTCCTTTGTACTCTATGGATCGTTCACCTAGGCATATGTTATACGTTCAAGCTAATTACACTGACTGACAGAGCAAATGCAACACCAAGAAGGAGTGGTCAGAACATTATGCCAATTGCAGGATAGACTGACGTCACTGAGGTATGCTCATGATGTGAAATGCGCCGCTGTGCTGCGCACGTAGTGAACGATAAATGGGACACGGCGTTGGCGAATGGCCCACTTCGTACCGTGATTTCTCAGCCGACAGTCATTGTAGAACGTGTTGTCGTGTGCCACAGGACACGTGTATAGCTAAGAATGCCAGGCCGCCGTCAACGGAGGCATTTCCAGCAGACAGACGACTTTACGAGGGGTATGGTGATCGGGCTGAGAAGGGCAGGTTGGTCGCTTCGTCAAATCGCAGCCGATACCCATAGGGATGTGTCCACGGTGCAGCGCCTGTGGCGAAGATGGTTCGCGCAGGGACATGTGGCACGTGCGAGGGGTCCAGGCGCAGCCCGAGTGACGTCAGCACGCGAGGATCGGCGCATCCGCCGCCAAGCGGTGGCAGCCCCGTACGCCACGTCAACCGCCATTCTTCAGCATGTGCAAGACACCCTGGCTGTTCCAATATCGACCAGAACAATTTCCCGTCGATTGGTTGAAGGAGGCCTGCACTCCCGGCGTCCGCTCAGAAGACTACCATTGACTCCACAGCATAGACGTGCACGCCTGGCATGGTGCCGGGCTAGAGCGACTTGGATGAGGGAATGGCGGAACGTCGTGTTCTCCGATGAGTCACGCTTCTGTTCTGTCAGTGATAGTCACCGCAGACGAGTGTGGCGTCGGCGTGGAGAAAGGTCAAATCCGGCAGTAACTGTGGAGCGCCCTACCGCTAGACAACGCGGCATCATGGTTTGGGGCGCTATTGCGAATGATTCCACGTCACCTCTAGTGCGTATTCAAGGCACGTTAAATGCCCACCGCTACGTGCAGCATGTGCTGCGGCCGGTGGCACTCCCGTACCTTCAGGGGCTGCCCAATGCTCTGTTTCAGCAGGATAATGCCCGCCCACACACTGCTCGCATCTCCCAACAGGCTCTACGAGGTGTACAGATGCTTCCGTGGCCAGCGTACTCTCCGGATCTCTCACCAATCGAACACGTGTGGGATCTCATTGGACGCCGTTTGCAAACTCTGCCCCAGCCTCGTACGGACGACCAACTGTGGCAAATGGTTGACAGAGAATGGAGAACCATCCCTCAGGACACCATCCGCACTCTTATTGACTCTGTACCTCGACGTGTTTCTGCGTACATCGCCGCTCGCGGTGGTCCTACATCCTACTGAGTCGATGCCGTGCGCATTGTGTAACCTGCATATCGGTTTGAAATAAACATCAATTTTTCGTCCGTGCCGTCTCTGTTTTTTCCCCAACTTTCATCCCTTTCGAACCACTCCTTCTTGGTGTTGCATTTGCTCTGTCAGTCAGTGTATTTCGAAAACATACAGAAGGGAGTTATTGAAAATGAAATAACACTTAACATTCTTTAACATGGTGCTCGTGTGTCAAATTTCATGTCGATAACTAGGAATGTATCATCGAACAGATATAACCAAAACTTAACCTCTCATACGGGGTGTGTTTGTGTACATAAAATTATATACAGCGTGCAGATTAAACCAACATCCGAAGTAACAGCTCTCTATCGAAGATTTACCATGGGGGCTCCTCTTCAGGATTTTTCCATGATCTCGTATGTCCATCAGTGAAATAACTTACAGAATCACCCAAAAAAATTATCTCCCTAGCTTTCATCGAAACTACAAAAAGATCGAGCTCGATAGCTGCAATCGCTTTAGTGCGGTCAGTATCCAGTATTCGGGAGATAGTGGGTTCGACCCCCCACTGTCGACAGCCCTGAAGATGGTTTTCCGTGGTTTCCCATTTTCATACCAGGCAAATGCTGGGGACCTTAACTAAGGCCACGGACGCTTCCTTCCCATTCCTAGGCCTTTCCTGTTCCATCGTCGCCATAAGACGTATGTGTCGGTGGGACATAAAACAAATAGCAAAAAAAAAATACAAAAAGAAATCTTTCTACTTGCCTCGTAGGCGTTTCAATTCTTACATTATCCACCTACAAGCTTTCATTTCCCACTGTCTAAGCACTTCTGTAACGTTCCTATAGAACCTAAATCTGTATATGACTACCACTTATCTATTTTCCATTCTAGTCCCTTCTAGTGTACTAGTTATATCATCTTCGCATCGATGCTCACTGGAGTTGGCAGTGATCATTAACGGCTAGTGAAGCTGTAAGCTTATATTCAGAAGATGGCAGGTCATCAGCCCTCAAGAGAAGTTCCCTTGCTTTCCCATTTGCACAACAGTCATATGTGTAGGTACTTCGGACGGAGCGCTGGTTGAGCGCTGGCCTTTTGCGCCCAATATTGCATGTTCGATTTCGGCTCAGTCTGATGGTATTTGAAGGTGCTTAAATACGACAGCCTCCTGCCAATATATTTACGGTCATGTTGAAGATGTGTTCCAGGACAAAATTACCGACATATTGGCGTCTCCGAAACCCGTGAAAATAAGTAGAGGACGTAAAAGCAATAACATTATATTGGTATGGTTGGTACGGTTGGTACGGTACATTATATGGGTACGGTTCCTACATTCCGAGTCCTAACCCTTTCCTATCCCAACATTATATGGCCGGAATTCTAACAACTGACGCTATGATGGAGAGGGAATGGACTGGCTCAAACCAGGAGCTAATACACGAATTAATAAACTTGGCTATACATGTGTTCCACCACAAACACTGTACGACGGCACACTACCACGAAGTTAAAGAAGACTGCAAATGTACGCTATGCGGTAAATGATGTAAGCGCTATCCCATCGAGATATGCAAGAAAATTACTAAAACAGTGACTGAATACAACAAAGAGACCTAATTATACTATCTTAATATCATCAAGTGCTGTATAAAGAATTTATCGGTATTATTTCTCGGTATTAATTGTAAATATACCAATTCGCCATTCGGCTCCAATAAATTTTCACTATTGGAAACCTCTCTGTATTAGTGCCATTTTATTGAACTAACAAAGATGCAAAACCACTTGATATTTCCTGCTTGTTTTACACCGCAATTAACAAAATACTAAACATTATTCAGTTTTTCATCTGCCAAATATCTCTTCTGATTTCCTCCAACAGTATTTCATTTCTTTCAACTCACTCACAATGTTGAAATATGAAAGAGATCTATACAGGAGGATGAATATTCCAGCAAGCTAATATTCGGTGGTTCTTGCTATTCGCTTGTCTATGAATGTTTTACATATTTTCAGTGACCAATATACAGTATATTACTTCTTATAGCATGCAGAGGGAAGAATCCTTTGTACGAAATATTAATGCCGGCAGATGAAGCTCATTGGTTGAATATGCCTAGCGGGTACAATATAAAATGAACCTTTGTATAAAGCTTAGTTCATATGTAAGCTTGGCTCAACGTGAAATGCACGATGCTCGTCAAACCAGCTGATATGAGTACATGATTGCAGTTCAGATTATCCATACTTCCGACGAGGAACATGTTATAATCTGTAAGGGCAAACACAAGCAGAATTACAATTTTCACGAAGAGGGGTGTATTTCCATTACCTTTCCGGTACTCGAGAACATATTCATCTGAAATCTTGTAGTTGAAGATTCCACGGTCTCTAGTACCGGTACTGTTGAATTCCTTGTCTGGGTTGGAACGTGTCATTATTTAATGTTGTCGAAGATTCTAATATACGTATCCTTACACGATCCGCGGTAATTTTTCTCCACAGACACCTAAAATCAGCTATGAGCGCGGTTTCTAAGACAGAAATTTCAGGTGTATTTCTACAAGAAAACAACAAAATTTATTTCGAAAAAGACAAGATTTTAGCAGCTGTGCTTCGGAATCTCGAACCAAAAATCAGAAGAATCCATGAGGACGTATAAACACTCGAACAACTTGAATTTAGAGGAGGGTTGCTAAATCAGCAATTTTTAGATGCGTTCTGTATTATGCATAAATTACCAGAAGAGTACAAAGTAAAACATGAAAACACAGCACCCACTATTACAGAAAAGTAACGGAAAATTCCAATCTGAGCGAAGGGTGAGACACATTTCAGATGTTCCGAAGATGTCCTCTGGGGTGGCGATAAAATTTTAAGTGGGGCATAGAGACTACCATTATGCATTATTTTTATTATTATTATTATTATTATTATTATTATTATTATTATTATTATTATTATTATTACGGAAATACCGTGGCTCACGGAGGTGTAAGAAGGTGCCGGGGTGAATGGGCTATTTTTTTCCTTCTTTTACTTTAAAATTTGATAAATAGAAGATCTGTATAAACAATAACAACATAATAATGAGCTCGTCAGTTCCAACAACAATGACTTAAAGTCCAACAATCAGGTACAAAACTGGAGAGAATTATCAACATGATAATATACGAAGGGATGAGCATTATAGCGCTGAAACAGGTACCCTACTTTATATGAGCATATTTGGTCCATTTGATTACTTAGCCTAGGAGTCTGAGCTGCAGAATTAATACAGTCTAGCCTTTCAGAGGCATAAATTTCTTATAGTGCACAAGGTTATACCTGACAATCTTCAAATAAGATATTTACAGTCACTTAGCCCTGTTTTGGGCTTATCTTCTGCTCAACACCTTTTTCACTTTCTCTTACAGGAACATAAACGGGGTCAGTAAGTGCCCATACTACAGTAAATGGTCTTAATGTAAACAGAACAAGGTTGAACATGATTGGCCATGAACAAAAGGGTAGGAGGCGATACACTTGCACTCCTTCTAGAAATTTTTAAACCCTAAGTGGGCTTATGGCCCAATGACACAGAGGCTCAGCCTATTCTACGCCGAGGTGACTAAATGAAAAACATTAAATCCCAAGACAGTGTTAGGACTTTTAGTGGATTAGAAACTTTAGTCACCCCATACCAAGTTGAATGGGAATGAACAGTCACTCTTTGTTCGCTTGCATTACATGTTTCTCAACAGGGACTTGAACAGAGTCCTTAGGCTTGCCGAAAATCTACATTTAAACCATAAAATTAGAACTTTACATGAATAAAATAATTTTGAAACCTTCCCCTCAAGCTATCTGCCTGAGCTATCACATGTTAAGAAAATTCTTCCATTACCTTGAGTTGCTGACTCTTCCGAACGCCGACCTGCGGCCTCTGCCCCCAACGTACACGCGGCACACAATGAACCGGAGCGATGAGATGACGATACAGCCCTAAAGCTTTTGTAGTATTTCTAGGGGAAGTTTCCAGAACTCTTTACAGATAGTCTGGATGCCTGTACATGCCCCCAATTTTAATTGGCTAGAGCCGCAAAATTTCTGATTGGTTGATAGATACAGGAGTTGGAGGGGGGGGGGGAAGTGTTCACAACCTTGACACAAGGGCAAAACAGTCTTCAAAAGCTAAGGTTATCCAACAGTAAAAATCAACATTCTCTTATGAATTAATTGTCCTTAATCCCGCCAGAGGGGGCACTTAACCCGATGGTGGAGACATCTAACAGTTGCAAACCCAAGTATCTTGCGTTACATTAGTTCGGTTTCAATAACATAGATGGTCTTGTAGAAGGCGCGCAGTATAACTGGGCGAAGAAGGCGTACAAATATTATTATTCCTTAGATTTGGCCTACTTTGGACCACGGTAAACTGTTGACTTGCCGGTTAGTCCTGTTTTCTCCCAAAACTTTTTCATCATTTCGCTGTAGTTCCTCTTCCTCACCTTTGATCATATGTTCTTGGACTTTTCATTTTGCTTTTAATGAAACCCCTTGAATTTATCAAATTTAGCTCGAAACATATCTCTATTAAAAATTCCTTTTGGATTGATGCCAACTTCCTCCATGTCCTTTCTTGTTTCTTCTACCCATTTAGTAGTTATTTTAATTTGATGATGTTCTTGAAGATTGTCTTTGTTAGTCGACACTCCTTCATTCGTGTGAGGTGCCCATAAAACTTAATTCTCCTGTTCCGTATAGTGTCTGTGATCTCTGTTTGTCTGTATAAATCTTCATTTTTTTTTCCTTCCTCCATGTACCGTCCTTTCTTCTTCCGGGTCCTAAGTTCTTTCTTTCTTTCTTTCTTTCTTTCTTTCTTTTTTTCTTCTCTTGCTCATCCATTTCCCCTTTCTTATTCAGTATCAGACATTCTGAACTCTAAAAGTCCCTCTGGCTTGATAACCGTGGTACAGAGCCGGATCTTTGCCCTGTAAGATATCGTTCTTTCGTTGTATCTATTCTGTATTAACCTACAGGCTGACTCCATCTTTCTGGCCCTTCTCTTATTTGCTTCTTTATCAAACCCATTCGGATGGATTCATTCACCACGATATTTAAATTAATCTGACAACTTGACTTTCCCATACTTTGTTTCCAGATGTTTCTTTTTACTTCGTTTGTATTCTATGTACTCTGCCTTCTCATATGAGATTCGCCTTTCTCTGCGATTTCATGTTCTGCTACCAGGCGAGTTGGCCGTGCGGTTAGGAGCGCGCAGCTGTGAGCTTGTATCCGGAAGATAGTAGGTTCGAGCCCCACTGTCGGCAGCCCTGAAGATGGTTTTCCGTTGTTTCCCATTTTCACACCAGGCAAATGCTGGGGCTGTATCTTAATTAAGGCCACGGCCGCTTCCTTCCCATCACTAGCCAATTTCCTCTCCCATCGTCACCATAAGACGTCGGTGCGACGTAAAGCAACTAGCAAAGAAAATCTTCTGCTAGCAATGTCATGTCATCTGCGAATGCTAAGCAATCCACCTTCACACTCTGCTTCTTTTTACTTCAATAGATTTTTTCTATCCCTTCTCTTTTTACGGTTCTCCTCCAAGCCCTCATTACTTTTCCAAGACAATGTTCAACAAAATCGGCGATAATCCGTCACCTTGCCTGACTCCTGTCTTAATCTCAAAGGTCTCTCAGATTTCGTCATAAAATTTAACTTTGGAGATGGTTTCCATCGGTGTTTGAATTATAATTGCCCTTGTTTCACCATCAATTCCAAATTCTTCCATAACATTGAAGAGTGTCTGTCGGTTGATGTAGTCGTAAGATGTTTTTTGAAATCTACAAACACAGCCACCGTAATTTTCCCCCGTATAACTCTCTCAGGATACTTTCCAGACCAAAGATCTGTCCTACACAGGATCTTCCCTTTCTTAAGTCCACTTGATATTCACCTATTTCATGATATACCTGTTCTTCTACTAAGTTATGTCTAGTAGCGCCCTGGACAATACTTTGTAAGAAATGAGTAACATCAAAATTCTTCGTTAGTTGCTTGGGTCGGTGCGGTCTCCCTTCTTATGGGGATGTTTATTTATTTATTTATTTATTTATTTATTTATTTATTTATTTATTTATTTATTTATTTACTGATTTATTTATTTATTTATTTATTTATTTATTTATTTATTTATTTATTTATTTATTTACTTATTTATTTATTTATTTATTTATTTATTTATTTATTTATTTATTTATTTATTTATTTATTTATTTATTTTATTTATTTATTTATTTATTGTTTCAAAGATCCCATGGGCCATTGCTCGTATTGGGACAGTATATTAAAGAGCTGGCAAAGTTAAAATATTAAAGACAGGTTGATTTATTGATAATACAGAGCTGAAAATGTATAATAATTTAAATCTAAAATACAATATTTTTCAAGGATACAATTGTGTGTTTAAATGTTTATATAAACACAACCATATAACTCGAAATGAAACCTGATAATATGTTCATCTAAACAGACTAAATCCAAGAGCATTAAATTTTGTCCATAAATGTTCCTTAATATTTATTTGAATTAACTGAAATTCTAACAAGCTTTTATCGAGTGTGGAACGAAATTAAATGCTATGATAGTCCTGAACAATACCCTATCAGTTCCACACTTCACTGTATTCATTTTAGTGACATGTAAGTTTACAGATTGCCGTGTTGCATTATGATGAATAGGTAAATTACTGATGAATTTCAGTTTTAATTTTCCCGGAGCCAAACTACTGTATATTTAATTCTGAAGGCAAGTGTTTCCAAAGGGATTTTTATTATTAGAAATAAATTTTCATGCAGTAGGAAAATATTAGGTTGATTCATACTGAACATATTGGTTTTAGTAGTTGGTGATACGGAAAGTAGTTAACGAAGAATGTTTCTGAAAATTGTAAGACAAAGCTCGTAGCTGAAGTCGCTTAAGTGCGGTCATTATCCAGTATTCAGGAGATAGGGATACGAACCCCACTGTTGACAGCCTTGACGATGGTTTTCCGTGGTACGACCGCTTCCTTCCCGCTCCTAGGTCTGTCCTCTCCCATCGTCGCCATAAGACCTATTGTGTCGGTGAGACGTAAAGCAACTTTTAAAAAATGTAAGTGCAAAAAAGTATTTTGCATTTTTCGCAGTATCTCAGATGCAAAATCACTGTCATCTCAGTCAAAGCCAAGCGAAGTGGTCACGCGTGTTAACTCGCTACGACTATACAACGAAGCTCTACATTCGGTAGACGAATGCCCTTTCCTTACCCATCGTCACCATGAGACATATCTGTGTCGGTTCGACGTAATCGTCGTCGTTATCATAATCATCATCATCATCATCATCATCATCATCATCATCATCATCATCATCATCATGTATTCTGCCCACAGGCAGGTTTTCATAAGGCAGCTCTCCGTGCTCTTGTCTTCTGCCTTCGTATTCAGATCCTTGTGAGTTCCTCCTTCTTTGATGTCATCTATCATCTTGTACCTTCTCCTTCCTCTCAGTCTCCTTGCGCAAACTAATCCTTCCATTTCTTCCGTTAACAAACATTCCCGTCTCAGTAAGTATCCCCAAGGAACTTAGAATACTCAACAGGTAGGCCATTCCGGGCATGTGTGCTGCCATTGGTCAGCGGCTTGTGACGTCATCGGGAAGAACCCATCTGCGGTCTGTAATATTCTCTTGCATTAAATGCTGAATGCAAAGCAATATTTATCGTTTCTTTTGCGATTTCAAACTAGAATGTTTTTTTTTCATGTCTGGGAACATATATTTAAATCATGAAAATATTTAATGAATAAGAGAAAAATAAAAATATTTATCGTGGGGAAAATTATAGTGCATAACGTATGTGCCAGCCTCGTAATCCTTAGTTAGGCATGATTTTTTGTTAATAATCATATTACAATGAATTAGTAGTCCTTAAAATTGTTTTAACAAGACGAATGTGGATTTCGCTAGTCTATTCTTCCAGGCTACCACGACTTAGCAGGCTACGGTGCCCACCGGGCTGTTTTTGCCACGGTATATTTAAAATATCCTTCAAAAGGTGAAGTTGGTGACATTGTCATCGCCTAAAGCTTGATGTTTTATGTTAAGGCAGGAAATGCAATCTATGGCTGTTAAGGAGATACAACCCAGAGTAGGCTCTTCTTTACTGCATTCTTCTTCATTGCTTCCCATTTGGCCTTTTTGTTCAAATGTCTAATACGAATGATAGTCCTTGTCCTTACATATAAGGCAATGATTTTCCTATAGACTTCGGGAAATTTCGAGTGTATAGTCGATGTTAATGTTTCCATTTCTTTGTAGCACCTTGAAATACAGTGTCCGTGGAAGGAAGCAAAAATAACTTCAAACACCATTGTCGTAGCTAACCACTCAGGGGAAGGAGAAGTGAAGCCACCTTTAGAAATAATAGTGATCCAGTCTTGTTCAGAGGATAGTTTCGGATCAAGACGACATATATCCGTTTTTGTTCCCAACGAACTGTCAATGCTTTTACACTTGTAGGCGACGTAACCTGCCAAGTATTTTAAAGCATCGTCTGTTACATCTTCATTGGGAATCGTTAAACTGCTCAGGTCAGTATCAAGTAGCAAGTTTTCATCACTTCCATCAAAACTCAAAACATCGGACGGGTTGTCAGTCACTTCGATGCAAAGTTCGCTGGAAAGGAAATTCTTCCGTTCCTAAGTCAGGTGTCAGGGGGTCAGAAAATGTAGAAAGTTGACTTCTGTCCTCAGCAACAGAGGCTCCAGGAGATACAGGCATGTCGCTCGCGTTCCCAGTCAGTATTAAGAGGCGCATTCTGTCCTTCACTTCGAAAGGAGTGGGATTGTTATAAAATATACCGAGAGCCCGAAGTCTAGAGAAATGATTTTCCAGACAGTCTTGATTCAGTGTGGAATTCAAAATATACTTTGCCCCAATGTCCTTCACACCTCCAGAGAGTCCAGTAAGAGGGTTTATGGATCTTAAAAACCTTTTCTGCAACGGAAGAAAACTGCTTCTTTTCCCCACCCGCATACTCGAGCAAATGTCAACAAATCGTTTTAAAGTATGGCGTAGATGGGATAGGAAAGGCCTAGGAGTGTGAAAATGGGAAACCACGGAAAACCATCTTGAAGGCTGCCGACAGCGGGACTCGAACCCACTATCTCCCGGATGCAAGCTCACAGCTGCGTGCCCCTAACCGCACGGCTAACTCGCCCGGTAAACATAAAATAAAAGCCGAGATTAAAGAAAGTTAATGTGACTTACCGCACTAGCCTCAGTTTCATTTCCATGCCAATTCGGTACTTTCTGTGAAGGAACAACGTCCGATTTCAATATCTTCCGTACTGGGAGACCCAGTAGTTCATTTTTCAAGTTTCGTTCATAATCATCCGGAAGAAATTGTTCGGAACATATTCTTGCATTATTAATATTTATCTTGTCCATTCGCTTACACCGAGCTACCCATGTATTTTGGAGTGACTCATTCTTTGGGAATCGATGGTAAACTATGTCTTGAGTTTTGTAACCAATATTATTACACAGAGCAACGGCACAGTTAGTTCTATATTTACTCGTTTCACTTAAATCGCCTGTTAAATGAGAAGCGAAGTGTTTACACCGGTAATTTAGATTTTATAACATAGACCTCACTATTTATCACCCACAAACTCAACACAACCAAGACGTGAAAGCGAGTGGCGAGTTCAAATCTCACGGCATCTTCCCAGTGACGTCACGTTAGACTTGACTCGTTTGCTACCAAATGCGCGGGAAGCCGGAATACACCCCCCTGAAGTATCTCATACAGATCTTCTTCCTTTCTCTTATAACTTTTAGCAATCTTCTTCTCTCCCCAATACTTTCCAATACTTCGTTTCATTTCTCACTCTTTCCATCCAGTTTATTCTCTCCATTCTCCTCCACACCACATCTCAAACGCCTCCAGCCATTTTTCATCTTCTCTTCTCAGTGTCTATGTCTCCGCCCCATATAATGCCACACTCCAAACAAAGCACTTACCAATTATCTTTCTCCTATCTTCATCTAATTTGGTCTACCCAGAGAATCTTTTTTTTTTTACAATTAGCTTTACGTCGCACTGACACAGATAGGTCTTATGGCGACGATGGGATAGGACAGACCTAGGAGCGAGAAGGAAGCGGTCGTGCCTTTATTTAAGATACAGCCCCAGCATTGTCGTGGTGTGAAAATGGGAAACCACGGAAAACCATATTCAGGGCTGCCGACAGTAGGGTTCGAACCCACTATCTCCCGAATGCAAGCTCACAGCTGGGCGGCCCTAACCGCACGGCCAACTCGCCCGGTCCTGAGAATCTAGAACACTCTGCGACACATCAACATTTCAAAGTCTCGCCCCCAGCTCATTGACGTAACCTTTAAGACCACCACACACAGGAAGCTAAGCTCACCTAAGTTACGCTATACTACGCAACGCAACGAAAAATATCGATCCAATGTAGTTACATGGAATGGCACACACAGACTGCTGTGCTAAGCTACGCCAACCTATGCAAACAAAAATCCACAGCCTATTTCCAGTCATTCAACCGGGTCAGGAATGGAATGAATGAAGCCCCCACCTAGCGGCGAGGATAGGAATTGTGCCGGCTGCTGAAGTCTGTCGCACTCTTCTGGGGCAATGATTAATGAATGATAGATGAAGTGAAATGATATTGGAGTGTGTTGCTGGATGAAAAATGACAGGGAAAACCGGAGTACCCGCAGAAAAACCTGTCTCGCCTCCACTTTGTCCAGCACAAATATCAGGTGGAGTACCCGGGATTTGAACCAAGGAACCCAGCTGTGAGAGGCCGGCGCGCTGCCGCCTGAGCTACGGAGGCTCTTGCCAAGGAGCTGGCTTCGCGCATGCGCACGATCACTTTTTTGCCTGGCATCTAACAAACAGTCCTTTTACATGTGTGGCTTTCGGGAATTACCTCATTACAGTAGCAATTACACTACTGGATATTGCTTACCTGTTTTTGTGTACGTTAATTATCATGGAAGGCAGAGGAAAGTATGTTAGGGGTATACGTGCAGATACTTCTTGTGGCAATAGAGAACGATGTGACGAACCACTTTAAGCAATCCTCGGAAGTTATTTTCGAGAGCGAAGGGATACGATGTTTTAGAATAGGTAATACGCCTTGTTCTTGTGAGTGAATAGCTTTCCTTCGGTAACAGGCAAGTTACGTGCCATCCGTACCAAACTGGTTTCTGTTTATGTTTAAGAGCAAATGTACTACTGCAACAGCTGAACGCTACCGGTATAATGCCACAAAATGTTACATAACATACTTGCCAAACTGGTTTTGTGTTTAAGAGCTACTGAACTACGATAACAGCTGAAGGATGCTACTAGTGTTTTCCATGTTACGTAAAATTCTCGCCAGGCTGGTTTTGTGGTTGTTAGTATTTTGTTTCCGTCTTAGGGGCGTCAGACAACCCTGGTTATCGGTTTCGGACCTTAAGATGTGTCTAATTGTTAGCATTAATACAGGATCTTTTGCTGTTAGCTCCTTTAAGGGACTGGGATATCTGTGGTCATCAGCCCCATGGTATACTGAGAATGGAAATTACCTGAAAATCTGTGTCGGTGAGGAATCTGTAAGAGCGTGTGATATAATTATTGGAGCTTAAGATTGCGATAGGCACGCCGGGACGTGAAATACGCTACGATCCCGGTTGTGAATTGCGTAAAGGTAGAAGAAAGAAGGAAAATAGTGTTGACGTGTACGTAAACAAAGTTCTTTACGTAAACGAAAGCATGCATTAGATAGGATGTCCAAATGGGTAGTTTCGGAATTGAATTATCGAAGCACATCGAACGTTTTGTTTCAAACGAATAATGTACATGTTATGCAACTAAATAAATTAAACGTACCTACATTTTGTGCTTCATGCTGGGCTAAGTGGCTCAGACGGTTTAGGTGGTGGCCTTTTGACTCTAACTTCGGAGGTTCGAACCTGGCCCAGTCTGGTGGTATTTGAAGGTGCTAAAATACGTCAGGCTCGTGTCAGTAGATTTGCTGGCACGTAAAAAATTTCTTCGCGACTAAATTCCGGCACCTCAGCGTCTCCGAAAACCGTAAAAGTAGTTAGTGGGAAATAAAGCAAATAACACTATCATCATTATCATTGTTATCATCAGTATTATTATTATTATTATTATTATTATTATTATTGACTACTCGCCAATAATGTCTGCCCAGAAAATACTTCTCATCGTTTATAAGTATGGCTCTCAACAGTTGTATAATATCCTAAATATGATGACATTTAAAAATTTGCTTTACGTCGCACCGAGACAGGTAGATCTTATGGTGACGATGGAACAGACAAAGGGATAGAAGTGGGAAGGAAGTGGTCGTGGCCTTAATAAAGGTTACAGCCCCAGCATTTTCCTGGTGTAAAAATAGAAAACCACGGAAAATCATCTTCAAGGTTGTCGATAGTCGAGTTCGAACCCACTATCTCCCGAATGCAAGCTCACAGCTGCGCGCCCCTAACCGCACGACCACCTTACTCTAAGCCCTAATGCCGGGCTGAGTAACTTGGGCGATAGAGCGCTGGTCTTCAGATCCCAACTTGTCAGGTTCTATGGCGGCTCAGTTCGGTGGTATTTGAAGGTGATCAAATACGCCAGTCTCGTGTCTGTAGATTTGCTTGCATTAAAAAATTCGGTACAAAATTCTGGCACCTCTGCGTCTCCGAAAACCGTCAAAATTAGTTAGTGGAACGTAAAGTCATTATTATTATTATTATTATTATTATTATTATTATTATTATTATTATTATTATTATTATTCGTGGTAATATTATTAATACGGAAGCTCTAATTAAACGGGTAAATTACAGTCATCATTTTACCTATCGGCCCTTATTGTCCAGTAATAAGCCTTCTAACACAAACACCCGGCGGCACTTCCATAGTAGCTCCTCATCCTTCGAGCAATGTTCACGCATGGATAAAACTACGGTTTTTGAAATTTGTCTCCTTAATAACAATTTCACTGAATATTTATAGCCTTTTTTCAGTGTCCAACTTCCTTTCATTGACCTGAAAATATTATGAATATTGCATAGACAACTCTCATTGTATATTGTAAGAAATTAATCGTTGACTGTCACAGTAACAGCACAGAAATGTTGGCGCCTATTTTTCATTAACTCATTAACTATTTCCCTTCATTATTGTCAGCTTGCATCACTGAGTAATGCCATTGACGTCTTATGAATCATACACAACTGCACAACACTTGATTCACATGTATGTGATGGTACGGATCTTCGACGTCACGTACTGTACGTAAACGAGTACATAATAACACTTCGCGACAACATGAGAAGGTACACGAGTGGATGCTTCTGTAAGGGTTATGTGTACTTTTCACAGAGTACCTTAGACCGGTTTTCTAGTACAGCAAGTGGCCTTGCACGTGAGTCAGCCTCCCCTACTTGCCGAGAGGTAAGGGAAAGTGCACAACAGCATGTGTTGGCCTGCGGTAAGAAATAGGCTCAACAACCCCTATACTCTGCTACTGTACCCCCACTACAAGAGAACAGAATGACATAACCGGCGTATCCTGCTACGGCCGTTCAAAACATATTAGGTCTTGAAATATTTGGCTCAGTTATGGGAAACCTAATAGGACAAGGTAAAAGGTGCATAGCATATATTATAAGTTGTGTTTTTCTTTCCAACTTGCAAAATATCTGCACTTATACCCTTAATACTCTGTATATATGAATCTGTTCCTCTGGTGTATATCCATTCTTTAGTGTTAAAAGGCATTAAGTCGAGACAGTCTTCAGCTTATACGGGGTAGTCAGTTCTTTCATGGAGTGTTAAATGGTAGTAAGTCCTGGATGTGTTGCTGTTTCTTCCTACATTGGGAGATTTGTGAAACACAAATTTAAGCTAATTCAGCAGGTTTAGGAGACATTATGCTTCCACATAACTTTTCTTACCCTGAAGGTTCTGTTCCCAACCGCACTAAAAAGTTGAAGGATATTAAGCAGCTCCTACTATACATTCCGCAGGATAAGGAGGAATACGATTTAATTAAGATATTCTGAAATGGAACAATGTGGATGATTTAAAGGATGACGGTGATGAAGACTGATTATACTATCCAGGGTTTCAATGGCCAGTTTTAAAAGAATAAAGGGGTAACACTAAAAAACATTCTGTATTGATATTAAGGAGGATTGGCTAATGTAAATATTTCTTGATTTCTTTCTATTCCTTCTGGTGATGTTTCAGTATTAGTATGTGATAATGTTAATTGATGTGTTGTTGTTTCTCCCTACATTGGGAGTTTTGTGAAAGGGGGTATGTTGGCTTAGATAAATTTCACACTTTCAAGAATAATTTGTTTGTGTAATTTTTAGAGATTGACTGTGTTTCTATTGATGTAAACTCAATATATACTACAATAAACCAATAAATACTTTGTTTAATATACCAAATAAAGGCTAATTTTCAAAGAATGGCACTTTTTAAAATGAAAATGCTGTAATCAAAACTGAATGAATTCCTAAAAGGTCTACAGCCTATGCAGTTCAAATTTAACAAAATGAATACAAATGAACTTTATATTCAATCTTTGGAGTTGTATAGGTCAGTCAGACGTGGGCAGTCAATGAGATGTGTTTGTGCCCGTATTGTTTCGGCCGAGTTTTGAGAGGAATCTATCTGCCTCCAGAGAAGTGCAATCATCACACTAGTCGACCAAAATATTGTGTGTAGCCGAATTTGGAGGTTGTTTATTAAATAAACAATAAATTTACAGAAAATTCAATAACACCATTTTTCTTGTTCCATTTCACGTTAGGGCATATAGGTTTGGAATGTGTAATTTATAATTAAATATTTTTAATCGCAGAAGGAACGCCAAAAGCGCCCGTTTTAAACGAGTTTCAACGATGCGTCAAATTTAAGATATTGTTTCTCAAAATAATGCGCACGAGAAAAGAAAGTTGTTCTAGAAGTTAGCGAGCAGGAGCCCAGGCAGGTTTTAGCGGGGATATCCCAAGATTAAGCTGGATTGACCGCAAATCTCATGTGACTGCTCGGTAATTTCTGTGAGTGGGCACAAGTATATCTCAGTTACCGGAAATGTCCGTTGACCGTAAATCTCCTTGACTGCAAATATCTGGCAACAACGCGTGCGATTCCCGGCTACGCCGGATATTTTATCCTTCACTTCACAAACATCCCTGCATATCATACATCACACACAACACGACGCAGTTACCCATATACTACAGATGCCACCCACTTGTAAGAAGGTCTGTCTTACAAGAGCTACACCTGGCTACCAATAGTCATACGGAAGTATAATAGCAATTCTGATTCTGATTTGCATTCGGGAGATGGCGGGTTCGAATCCCACCGTCGGCAGCCCTGATGGTAGTTTCCTGTGGTTTCTCATTTTCGTATCACGCAAATACTAGGGCGCTGTATTTTAATTAAGGCTACTGTTCAGTATGTTAAAGCAACTTCAAACAACTAGGAGAAAAGCAAAAATCTACTAAATATCTGCATCTGGACCCGTTGCTGTTAGTCGGCATCCTAGGTATTTGAATTGTGGTGGCGCAAGTCACCTGCGGACGTCAAATCGACAGATCTGCATCTGGCGATCCGAACTTGTCCTCGAACACTCCCGGCACTAAAAGTCTAACGCCATTTCATTTTTACAGCGTTGATGATTGTCTACTTGTTCTTTGCCGTGGATTTTGTTGTCTGAAGAGATTGTTTTGCTTTGTATGGAGCAGAATCTTGGACAGTGAGAAAGAGAATGAGAGAAAAATTAAAATATTTGATATGTTGGTGTGTTGAAAATGGTATAAAGATCAATTGGACCGATAGGGTGAGGAATGAATAGGTGTTAAAGAGAGTTGGAGTGGAAAGAAAAACAAAAAAATGGAACTGGGATGGACACAAAGGGCATGCTTGTTAAAGGAGGTAGTCGAAGGATTGGAACCGGTAAAGAGAGTCAGAAGAAGAAGAATTCCTTAAATCTGCAGTACATGAGGAGGTTATAAAAGAATGTAGAGGAAGGTGGAAGATAAAAATAGAGGGCAATCAAGTGGAATAACCTGCCGCTGGGCAGAACACTATATGATGTTAATGATTATAATGTTTAAGGTTGATCTCCTTGATTACTTCGTTGATGGTGTCCAGAAAGAATTGAAGGTCTCCTGAATTAACAGCAAGTATAACTGTGGCATCAATATAGCGGATAGTATTTATTTGCTACCTGTTTATTTTGATTCCTTTATCAACATTTTCGAACGCCCTATTAGAAAGATTGGATGGAAAATACATCTTTGTTTATCACATTTTGTGTTGTCATCTCTTCAGTACCTAAAGTTAATATACCAATAGTTACGTAAATCTACGAGCTTGCCTTTATTCTCTGGACATACTCTACTGATCCCTTGACTTACCATTCCATCGTTGGTCGGCCACAGCTGCTGCAGTAGAGCAATATCGAACTCTTAAATCTTGGGGTCGCAGCGGGAATAATTCGGTCAAGGTCTTAACCAAACGATGGGGTTCGGAAGAAAGCTATCTACTTGAAATGAGGAGCAAATATGTGCTTACTATCTTTTATTGAATCAATTAACTGCACAAAAAAAATCATTTATCTAAAATCCTTGATCAAGAAAAATTTAATTATTTAATGTTTCAAACGCAGTCACATTGCATGGCGTCAGTTTTATTGATTACAGTATCGAAGAATTTTCTTCGGGAAAAAGTAGAAATATGACAGATTAGTGGACGAAGAAACTGGAAAGTGAAAAGAAAACCTGAAAATCAGGCACCTATTGATCCAAACGATAACTGAGAATTAATCCACATGATCCATGGAAAATCTGACCTTCAACAAATAGAGTTCCAGAGATTAATTAAGGTTATCCACCAGTCAAATACCCTGTCGGATATGATAACACCCGCCGAATGGACCCTTAATCGAACCAAATTTACTATCAGTTGCTTTGGATAGGTTGCGAAATATTACTGGAAAGCATGGTGTTCACTACAAGTTAACAGCAGCATTCACAATTGAAAATAAAATTCCACCATGTATTGTCATCTCGTGACACCCTTAAGTTATAGACTAATCCCGATGCTGAAACGTGCATCACCCCAAACAGGTGTTCAGAAGGAACCAACAAAAACACGATCCGAGAGGATCTTACCTTACGTCGTTATGAAGGAACAAAACCGCGAAATGCAGGAAACACTTATTCATCACTCATTTAGAAGAAATGCCAAACACTGAAGTTAAATAAAAAGTGGTAAAACACTTGGAAAAAATTATTACAAAACCAACTTTAAGGTTATAAACGGTTACGTTACGCTTAATAAAATTACAAGTCCACATGGTAAAATAAAGTCAAACATTTAGGAATTCTTTCCTTTGTAACAACGACTACCATTACAGATCCATCTACTTATTGTTTGTCCCAACAAACTAGGTACAAAGTTATTGATCGACCACAATCAACTACGTATATAAATGGAAGAACGAAATAAATTGAAAATAAAACATATTCCCGGCTGACGAATCGAACCCGCATTCGTAACTCAAGTCTCACACAAATAAACTGAGTGTCAACACGCACACTAGCAAAGCAAACGGACGTCAGAACGACAAAACAATTAAGTCCGTAAATAAAATAAAATACTGAAGTTCAATGAACTCAAACACGCATGGCGAACTGCAGTAATATTCAAATCACCGTTAGCTCTGTACCCAACATTGGACAACCCTCACGTCCATGCCACTAGTGGTTCCATAATCTTAGGTAAACACCTTCCAGCTAGTAAGGGTTGTGCCAAGACATGGCCTCAATATTACTTAGCTAACACTCTTCGCATTGCATACACTACTGCAGACACTACCATCGCTCAAGTCACTTCGCAAAAACATGTAATCTAAGACTTGAGTATGTATAGACTACATCCTAAACCTATCGTCGGGCCTACCTAATGTCTGCACATCCTAACACTAACCTCTATGTACATACACCTTCCTAAACCTATCGTTGAGCGTGAATTAGGACGTCTCATCATCAGTATACTCCTAGGATAACATGTGACGTCCTAAATTCATTGTCGAGCGGAAATTGGATCGTCTACGCTTCCTCTAGAATGTCAGGCGAAATCGTAACTTCAAACACACTCTTTGATATTTTAGATGGAAATCTTGTCGAAACTAATAGCACACAATGAAACAAATCTTGCCACAGAATGAACGCAAGTCGGGAAATGCAACTAAGTCCCTATCTTGTTAATAAACGTGAAATTGAAAATGATAAACGCGTGGCAAGCAATCCACAATTCAAACACGATCTCGACATACACAATGAAATTTGGAAAAATAATAATGATTTTCAACATACGTCTAACATTACGTGAATATCGCCAAAACAATACTCATCACCACCGCAAAAATCCACACTATAATTCTAGGGTGAGGCCCTCAAATCGCCTACCATCTCACTATTCCCACTATACATATCCATTCACTATCCAGTGAAGCGAAATTCAATTAATCTACACAGCCAAACTATCGCTTTAATAACGTCCAATATCTCATCCCACAATGTTTCCGATTTAATGATAAATTATCGTCTCGTAATTTATGAAATTTTCTGAGTGGAAATTTGTCATTACAGTCAAATGACACCAACCGTGCATTCAGAATGCTCTTCTACCCTTGAGGTTGTATACTATAATATTCATTATGCTGACCTTACGTAAACTAGTCACTTGGATTTAACTGCCAAGAGTTACAGTCTTCAACAGAAATTGTTTCTCACTGGGGATCTTAACTTGAAATCATAATGCCCCCATTATTCCCGAGCTAAGCCCAGCCAGCGAGCGAGAGATCCCGAGGTGGACCATTCGATCGTTGGCTACCACTTTCTAGAGGCATTTAAGGGAAGTTAAGGGTTGATGACCAAGCAGGATAAAAAGAAATGTTAAAACAACACTCTGACATTTATTCACATAAGCAAATAACAAATGAAAATATTCTTGATGATATTCTTTTTCACATTGAACTTCCATAATATTTTATTTCTTCCTCGGTTTTGAGTGACGCGTGTTCTTAATCTCCAGCCTTACTGTGCTGTAATGAAAATCAAAGAAAAATTAGGCCTCTTGCCTTTCCAAATCAAAATATTTGATTGAAAGAATTTAGAAAAAATAACATAGAGGTTCATAAAATAATTAAACAACTGTCTTGCTAACGAGGGTTTTACAATAAATGTGTTCAAAGCTTTACCAATTCAGAGTAGTCTCAACACGTGGTTTTAAGATGAACCCAACTAAATTTATCATTTACAGTATTTAATATTAGTAAATGACACCAACATGAACTTCAGTAGGAAATGAAAATTGATTTCAAAATTTTCAAAATTAATTAATTATTATTCTGATTATTATTATTATTATTATTATTATTATTATTATTATTATTATTATTATTATTATTATTAATCTCTCATCATTTAATTAACCTATGCTTCACTGTCACACGATCATGTTCTCATTAATTCTCCACTGCATCATTTACCTAACGATCGTCATTAACATTCCAGAATAATTATATTCCAATTAATTATTATGACTTATTTTCACCATAACTCAAAGTAATTATGCGGCTAACGAACTTCTTCTGATCTTTGTATTGCATTTCCATTCAAATTAATCTCAAAATCTTTCAAAGTTAAACTAAAAATGTGTCAGAAATTTATGTTATCCACGTGTGAGCTAGTTAAATAAATTTTATTTACAAATCGAGTGCCTTCGTAAGATAACGAGATGATCTTTCCTTTTAAATCTCGCTAATGAAGAAAATAAATCCTTTTCTAGTCTTCCTCGACTTAAGTTGATCAAATTTTCCCTTAAGGGCATGAAAATTACTTCTTAAGGCAGCACACGCAGCAAGTGCACGACCAGATCAAATTAAATTGGACCAACATGATACAAGAGAAATATACGTATTCACATATACACACATTCACACTAGGAAACACGTATTTTATGTACATTATTTACATCGAATCCTCGACTTAAGTTGATCAAATTTTCCCTTAAGGGCATGAAAATTACTTCTTAAGGCAGCACACAACGATTAATGTAATCTGCGTCGCAGCAAGTGCACGACCAGATCAAATTAAATTGGACCAACATGATACAAGAGAAATATACGTATTCACATATACACACATTCACACTAGGAAACACGTATTTTATGTACATTATTTACATCGAATCCTGTTTTGGCAAGTTTATTCATGATTTTTACGAATGGCCAGGTCACGTAATATCTAGCAGAAATAATCTGTGTATTGAAATTCTTCTTCATTAATGGTGTTTAGTGATCGAAGTCATGGGTATCACTTGGTAGAAACACATTTCACATATCGATGTGAGTTCGTCTAACTCTTGAAATTATAATGGAAGATTTTAATAAAATCCATAAGCACTACCATCGCTTGGGCTACAGGTTGAAACTATCGCGAGCGTGAGCCTTAATCGTATTATTTTTATTCCCTACCTATGAAATACACTCGCAACACGTACTCCAATAATTATAATCTGTCTTGCGCTCCCAATACACAAGAATAAGTCAAATATCTCATTAAATCATCAATCGCTCAATTATACAACAAATATCCCTCAGGATTGGCCATATTCCAGACCCTTCATGAACAGAGCACATTCAATCTCACATATAAGGACTCTACTGTAAATTTATGGCTCACGAGCGTTTAATTCTGTTTTACCCGATCTTTAGTCAATATTATTATTATCTAAGTGATTATTACATCCACTGATCCTCGTGGAATATCACAAAATTAGACGACTTCATCATAAATACAGCAAGTGATCTTGAAAGACACTAGGCTCGACCCTATTCACTCAAAATGTACACGTAAATTTCAGTCCAATAACTTTCAACATTACAAGGGAAGTAGATTTATCGCGTGGTCAGTGATTTTTAAATATTAAGCTCCTAAGCATGGGAAAACATTCAAAGACAACCTACATGTCTACTCTAACAGATTCAAAATTTCATTCACACGTACCTAGTCTACCACGACACCTTAAGAAGTGGAAAAATGAAATGTTTCTAACTACAACAAACTAATAGATCTACGACTTAAAGAAGAAAGACCTCTAGTTGTACAAAAGGTGAGACAGATAAATTAAATTAAAAGGTACTCAAGTTTTAGATGGAGTTCGGTCCCCGTCGACAGTCAATTATTCCAGCATTTTCCTCCGGTCAGTCTCCTTCCAATTACCAGATACGCCTCACATTTTACAGCTCCATGGAGACTTTGTAGCAGGTGTCTCTCGATGAAGTTGTGTTATAGATGGTTGTGGAATTGTCCATCTTGAGGTGTTCAGCTTCTAAGACGACTTCTGTAGAATTCCGGTCACAAGCTGTAACTGAGATGACAAGATTAAGTATTTGCACAAGCACACGTCGAATGTTAATAACTCGTCTACACAGTCACACTTAACTTAGTTCTTAATGCGTGTTTTACTCCATAGGAATTCGCTAATTATTTCGCTAAATGCTGGCAGAACGGGCGTCGACTGAACTGGAAATCATTTCTCCACGTGGTCGGATAACGTAGCGTCGCACATCCAAGTCTAGAGTTCAGAATAGCAGCACAGCGAAGAATATTCAGAGAGAGAGAGCAATACAGCGAAGGATATTCAGAGAGCAATTTACTCGTAACAAGGCCTTTTTATATTATCGGCCTGGGAGGTGTGATCTTCAACGAGAACGATAATTGGCTGATGGGTCTCATTTAATTGGCTCAGACTATTCCAGATTCAGAATGTGAGTTGCGCGTGCGGCGGTAGTCACGTGATTTGCCTCGACCTTGGCACGGTCCGAGCCATGTATCACCCCTCTTGAATGACGAAAAACTCGTTCTTAGCTCGCCACTACTTCCCCAATGACACATTGCAGTTCCAAGCAGACAATAAAACTTTTAATTTCCACTTGTTGAAAATATGCACAATATCGCCAATTTTAACGGGGACAATAATATGCGTCAGAGAGCACTCAATTCGAACCAACCTTCGCCCGGTCAGCTTTTCCGGATTGTTAGCGGAATATACTACAGCCTGCCTCAGAAATGTCACATTTAATATACAGCTTGCCTCAAAAATTCTTTGCCATCAGCAAATATATAGCCTGTCTCAAAAATGCATTCTCATCACCTCTCACGGCGGTATTACACATGAAATACAGGTTTCCTCTGCCTTCAACTTCTATACAACTCTTATCTCAACATATCATTCCGACACAATCCCTTTTCTTCTGTTCCAAGACTTTTCAAACCTCAATCCTCTCGTGTCAAACTACTTTTATAAAAAACCTTTCTTTTATTTTTACTATAACTTTCGGACCTCAGGAATACAACAACACACCGTGATTTCCTATATCACCGACATACACGATGTCACAAAATTACCTTCCCACAAAAAAAACATTATCAGACTTCAGTGGATTTCGAGACAACACAAATCTACGGAACATATCTGTTAAATACACTTTTAACATAGAAAAATTTTATCCCGCGATTATTATTATTATTATTATTATTATTATTATTATTATTATTATTATTATTATTATTATTATGACATAAATTTTCTGAACTCATACGATATTCGAAATTAAGACATTCACCACGACTACATGATCGTTATCACCTTCCTAATTTTACTCAATTGAACAATATCTCAAAGAATATTAACACATTATTTAAACTTCGCATTTTATACTTTCTCGACGTGAATTTTACAGCCCTGAAGAGTTTCGCACGACGACCAGAAATGTAACACATTCGCCTTATCATTATTAAATAGAAATTCGACACACGCACTGAACATTTATTGGGACAAACAAATTCTAACTACAACATTGATACAAATATATTTACAGACCTGCAATCGTAGTCATCATCCTGGATTCTGGCTGCATTTAGCCAGATGACCTCGTGCTTAGCCTTCCATGGCTACATTTGACAT
Source organism: Anabrus simplex (assembly GCF_040414725.1). Lineage (NCBI taxonomy): Eukaryota > Metazoa > Arthropoda > Insecta > Orthoptera > Tettigoniidae > Anabrus > Anabrus simplex. The sequence goes on from NC_090272.1 coordinate 139,957,000, forward strand.
CATCTTGTTTTATATATACACAACTTCGGCTTACTGATTTTACACTAGGTGTCGATTAACACCGCAAATACCGCACTTTCTTGGCGTTTAACATGCGACGAGCACGCCTTTCAGATGGCGACTGCCACAGTTTTCCCAGGACCCTGTTGTCGTTTGCACTACTGCTAGCCAGGTGTTCCAAACAGATAAGAAAATCAGAACTCGCGGTCAGCCTCCAGACTTCACTTTTGACAAATATTAAACGCACATAATTGTAACACAGAGAGAAACTCAGCTACGTATTTTAACCAAATACCTAAACCTTCAAAGTTTTCATCGGCGGCAGTTCAGGAAAATTTCTATTACCTTCTACTTTAACATTCTACTTGAACCATTGATACGAATATGTAACAAGTTACTTTGAGAACAAAACCCCACACTTTCTTGCAGACGAATGACGTGGGCTTCGCCGTTCAGACAATCAGACAGAGTGTGTATAATAGGCTGATGGGGGTTTCTTTTATACCCTCTGGGATGGACGCCACCCTCTCCACGAGTCTTGGTTATGTAATCTGCTAATTCCACATCCACTGGACCAATTTTCTTGAAGTTTATTCCATAACTTCGGACAGACTTACGATTCATCACAGTGTTAATTTCATATTTTTCCCATACTTACAACGGGCGAAATGATTTATTTCTGCCCTGGCGTTTCGCGGCATTTTCTCCAGGAAATTTACCTTGCCACGTGCCGCCGATCCGCGAGCAGGAGGTAAACTTTTCTCCAGGCTTAACTGCATATATATTTACCATGGGGATTCTATCTTCACATACGGTTTATAAATAATTTAGAGCCTTTATTCCTGGATTTACCATGTCGCCAAAATCTCTCGTTATGAAGGATTTCTGGAATTGACAAATTATCCAATACTCGAGGTCCACCCAAGTATCCCGGTATTTCACGAGCTCGTGGCTCGCTCGTCACGGAGAGTTCGTTCCCACGAGACAGCGAGGCTCTTGAAATAAAAAACATGGCTACTCTCAAAAAGTTGTTTGTAGCTGAAATAAATATTTGGAATTATTAATTTTTTCATCGTAAAATTATGGGTTCACTACAGGGGAATTAAGATTTGCTTTGCTGAAAATATATTCTTATGTATGAATTTCGCATTAATTGAAAATATTGCCTTTAATCATACGTTTGCATCTTTAATATGCAAAATGCCTGGAACTGTATGTAATTTAGACGAATGAAAACTTTAATTTTAGGGTCATATTTGTTATTAAAACAAAATAATGCAAACTAAACATATTATTGGACGTTAAAAGAACAAACAAAATATGAGATAATTCTTAAAGAGTGATACTTAAGCCTTAAGCTACAATTTAGTTGCACAATACTGCAGCTGAGTATTGAAATATAGCAGTCACAAGTAAAACTCGGTCCATAACGTTCTCCATTAGGCAGGACGGCTGGACACTGAAATTAGAAGGAAGACTTTTAATGAAACAGAGGATCTTAATTTCAGTTCAATGGCTCCCTAATGCAGGCTAATGGTGCTGGGCAGCAACTGCTAAGATTATATACATTAAGTGGAATGCACATCTCAAGTACTTGCTGTCTTCTAAGACGTTCATTGAACTGTTCTTGAAGTTTTAATTAAAGAACAAACAACGTCACATTTCACCAGATGTTGCACCATATCTCTTTTAAGTACCAGAATATTTCTGTCTTATCTTTGACGTGGTAATTTTAGAACCGGATAAATAATTCTCTTTCAGTCAAGTTGACTAAAAAATGTGGTACGTTGGGTTATTTTCCGTAAGCAGTATCATCTATCTCTTAAATAGCACAAGAACGTCCGTATTAACCCACTAATAATTATACCTTATAATATGTATTAGTATATTTCTGTATACAAGTGACCAATCCCGCAATACTTTCTCATATATAACTTCTTCAATATTTACTTCGCATATTGCGCTTGAATTCCACCTATTACGCTTTATTCATAGAATACCTTCAATTCCTTTTCAACAATACCGGCAAGGAAAGATATATTTTCGTTTTATTTTATCGGTAGGGTTATTAATATGTAAAGTATTCCAACCTTTACTTGCTGGTCTTCTTCGCATTTTACTTTCACAAATATAAACAACTAGCTGTAGTACCCGACGTTGCCCGGATAGTTTCTGAATATTTCCCTTTAAGATTTGCATTACCAGTTTGTTATGTGTGAAGTGAATTTTTATAGAATTCCTTTTTGACTTGCAGATTTATGTGTTACCATCGATTATGTAGTTTTAGAATTATTTAGATGCGTTTGATTTCAAATTTTAGATTATTTAATTTTCGAGTAAAACTTCGTCCTTATGGAAGCTCGAATCGACTGGGAAGTATTTGATCCTGTAAAAAATGAATAAGTGATCACTATATGTATTTAGCCGTCGCACTATAGATACGATGTACAGGATTTCAACTGTCAATGAGACTGTCCCCCTCTAGCCCCCCACCCCTAACAGATAAAAACTCTGGATTGTCACTATTCATCTCAGTGACCCGGAAAACTGTAGATTCGACACTGTTTTCGATTATTTTTATATCTCACTCCCCCCTCACTCTCACCACAAAGGGGTTGAACGTGAACTTTAAAAAATTCGGAGTGTCACTATTCATTTCAACGACCACGAAAACTATGGATTTCATACTATTCTAGATAATTTTTATACCAACCCCCCTCGCCCCCTGCCCATAAGGTTGCTAGGGGTGTCTTACCCCCACGCGGTTTGGCTCCTGATACTAAGTGATAAGTGTACCAAGTTTGGTGAAATCGCTCCAGTGGTTTAGGAGGACCATGACCGAAAGACATATTTATGATCATTTGATTTTCGGAAAGGGAAAGGTAGTTTCTTTTTAATTAATGATACACCAACGCACGGTATCTGTTCCCTAAATGCCTTCGTTATACAGTATATACCTATTCTATTCGTACGGGCTTGAATGCTTTAGTACCTCAACGCACTGCCAGAAAATAATGAACTGAAAAGGATTTTATTCACTGAATATATATTCAACAAAGCCTTCAGAAAACATATACCTACTATATCTTTTTGCAACCATGTTAACAAAACATACAGCTTCTAATAAAGAAAAGTGCGCCTATAATCTTTAATCTTTCCTATTCGTACAAGCAAACGGAGCAAATAAACAAAAAGTAAAGGGGTTCCTAGAACATGTTAGTATCTAGTGGAATGTCCCATAGCATTTGTAACTGCCTGGCATCGTCGCCGCAAAGAATACACTAATTTATTGCCTATGTTAGAGCTGATTTTCTGCCATTCCTGAAGAATCACACTTTTAAGTTCCTCCTTCGTATGCACACGTTGCCTACGGATATTCCTCTTTAACGTAGCCCAAATATCTTCGATCCGGAGACTTGGGAGGTGTTCTTAACTGCTTAGGAATGTTCCATATCAACCATATCTTATTGTCAGCAGTGTGTTTTGGGTCATTATCATGCTGGAACATATGAAAAGGTGGCATCCTCATTTCTTCGGCATTTTGCTTCACGTTTGCCTTAAGATTGCATTATAGTCCTCCTTGTTCATTATACCGTCAATGAAATATGTTACCCACACCTCTGGCTAACATACAGCCCCAAAACATTGCAGACCCACCACCGTACTTTACAGTTGGGAGTGTATTTGCCAAATCATTGTCCGTACCAATTTTTCTTCATATTCTGTGGATGCCATCTGGCCCGAAAAGGTTTATTTTTGTCTCATCATACCAGATAACGTCACTCCAGAATTCGTTCTCCTTATTTATATTCTCCTTTGCGAATGTCAGTCTAAGCCGTCTGTGTTTTGAACTTACGTATGGCCTTTTTCCGTGGGATTCTTCCATAGTACCCATGCCGATACAGGATCCGACAGATGGCGGAGTTGTTGATCTTCTTTCCAGGTCGTTCCTCCGTGAGTTGCATCAATACTGGTGCACTTAATTTAGAATCCCACTTTAGCAGCCGAACAAAAATTGCTCTCTCCTTTCAGTTAAACAATTTCTCCTGGGTTTCTTTGGAGTGTACTTAATAGTGCCTATTTAAATTTATCAACCACATATTGCACCGTAGAATGTATTATATTGACCAGCTGTCCACCAATGAAAAACTTTGAAGTGGCAATTGATGTATAGTGTTCTTAAGCTCCGTACTTTACTCTGCACTCCTGCCCCTGTCCACCACAGTTACACTAGGAAGGAGACTAACACACTTGACTAGTCGTATGCCGTCACTGAGACTTTTCCGTGCATCGCAAATAAACGGTGCGCATCATCCTGTCCATGTGTACGAATACAACTGGTACACCCGTTTGTCGATGCCAGCGTATTCATATACAATCTTCCTGCCTGTATGTAGATAAGTATGGTTTTGACTAACGAATTATCATTGACAAATCATGCTTTTACCCGTAATGTACATTTTATTTCAGTTTTTGAATCCCTAATGTGAATATACAAGACTTAATAAGAAATTGAACCCTCTACGAATAGCAGAGCCACATACTGTATCTTGCGTTTTCCTTTCAGCAACTGGTCTCACCCGGTCTATTCATAGTCGAAGACTCCGAAGCATATAATTCCTCCTATTTACTATAAGAACGACCTTGGACATCACTTCCGACTCCGACGATATTAGATTTCGAGGTCTATGGAATCTTCCATTTTCACAACCCTTCGTGTTCTCTTCCACCGCCGGTAACTAATTATTCAAAATGACAAAACTCTTATATTTATCCTCTGGTTATTCATAAAAAGGGATATTTTCCTAGTTGCACTTTGTCTTAAAACAGTACACAGTCCAATCACCTACTAGTAACCAGAGTAACCACCCTTTGGGACGAGCAGCAGCTAGACGTGCTGGCAGGGAGTCAGGTGCTCATAGGTCTCCACGGGTATCTGGAGAAATGCTCTCTGAAATGCGTCCCACAACTGTTGAAGGGTGCGTGGCGGAGGAGACAGACGAGGAATACGACGGTCGAGGTGGTCCTAATATTCAACTGGATTGAGTTTGGAGCTGTCTGGGGCGTTTTAGCGTACTGGAAAATCTCCTCACGAGGAAGGACAGTTATTATATACGAATGGACGTGATCGCCGAAGATGGATTCATAACCAAATCTATAACGAGTGCCTTCCACAGAATGGTAGGACCTACAGAATACTACGAGAGCATTCCCCACTTAATAACACTGACCCCACCCTCTTGTATTCGTCCAGCAGTGGTCGCAGGGAGTTCTCAAACGTTTCTCGCCGGAAACATTGCCGTCCATCCGATGTACGGAGCTGAAAACGTGACTCGTGAAGGCTACCCGTTTCCAATCAGCAGCGCACCAGTCGCTACACGGTCGAACAAATTCCAGCAAATTTTCTTCCTTGCACCTGTGTTAGTACGGGTGTCGTCATCGTCTGTTTACGCCAGAGTCCTATTGGAAACAAAAAAAACGCTGAACTGTTGCGATAGAAACGTGTCTGGATGGTCCTTGGTAGACGTCTGCAAAAAGAACCATTTCGGCTATAAGCGTGTTGTCTTGAATTAAGCGGAATGATGCGCTTACAGACAGTATCAACGAAGTTACTTAAATGGAGCGAGGAAAGGCTGGTGGCTGACTATAAAATGTTGGATACCATGCAAATATTTTAAAGAAACACGCATTGAAGTAATGTACACTCATGTTCATAGAAAACCGAACACCTTGAAAGACGAGAGATAAGTTCATTTTCACAGGACATGTTCATTAGTATGTTCTGCAGAAACGATTAGCATTTCAGTCACCTAGGTCCAGCATGTCTCCTGTTGCCTAGTAGGCACTGGATCCTCCATGGGCATTGATTACTTGTTCCATGCGTGATGGCATCGACTTGTATAAGGCGCGAATGGCGCCCTGGGGTACAACCATCCTTGCTGCATACACCTGGTTCCTCAGTTCATCTTTGGTGGTTGGAATTGGGTCACGGAGTCGCACCCGTGGTTTCACCATATCTCACACATGTTCGATTGGCGACAACTCCGGTGATCGCGCGGGCCAGGGCAACAGTCTGACATCCTGTGACAACAAGAAGGCACATGGTCGTGCAGCAACATGTGGTCGAGCATTGTCCTGCTCAAATATGGCGTCTGGGGTGTCATGCAGAAAGGGCATGGCTACGGGTCGCAGGGTATCATTCACGTAGGTTAAACTGGTCACAGTGCCCTGGACACGCACCAGCTGTGATCTGTGGTTGTAGCCAATAGCACCCCACGCTATACGGACTTGATTTAGCACTGTAGGTATGTCTTGTGCGAATGCAGTCAGTGTTATGCCTCTCCCCCAGTCTGCCACAAACCAAAATGCGGCCATCATTTTCAAACAAACAGAACCTGCATTCGTCCGAAAACACTATCTGCTGCCATTCCTGTCCCCAGTGGCATCGTTTCATACACCATTGCAGTCTAGCATATTTATGCACGTTAGTCAAAGGTAGGCGGAGAAGTGGACTACGCGCCGGTAACCCAGATCTGAATAAACAGTGACAGACTGTCAATTCTGATAGTGTGCGATGTGTTACATTGTTCCCCTGTTGCTCCAGTGCCGAGGAGGGCGCAAATCTGTCCTGCAATGCCATTCGGATGAGGTGTCGAACTTCCAGACGGGGGAGGAGGCTGGTCTGTGCGGTGTGACCATACCCATCTCGTCGTGTTCTTCGGCCTTCTGTGAACCATTCTGTACACATCCGTTGCACTGCCGACACACTACGTCCCACACGAGCAGCGATTTCCCGGATGGATGCATCATGCTCATGCTAACAATGCGCACTCTCTCAAACACATTCATTTCACGGTACGTTTCTCGCATACGTCTGCGAGGCATCCTGCACGTCTTCTCAAGTCACACTGATCCATTACCTTCGGTTTATAACGACAACGAGAGCCGCAGGTACATTTTACCAGTCGGTGGTGGTGCATTGAGATATCGATGTGGAACCTGAACCTGATGGCCATTATTGTTCAAATGCTAATCATTTCTTCATAACATACTAATGCCACGTCTTGTGAATATGAACTTCCTATCTCTAGTATTTCAAGGTTTTCTTGTTTTTATGAAGATGAGTGTAACTACAAACTTACTTTAAGCACTGTGAGACCAGCTTGTCGGTCTTTAGTAGATACGGAACATTCAATTGTACAGTCTTTTACAACATCATCATTATTGTGTTGTTCGTTTTATTAGAGAATGAATCAAAAGAGCGTTATTTACAGCTTGTTTAAGCGAGCTCCTTTTCTCACTAATAAAATTACCAGCTGAACTTAATTTTTTTTCACTTGCCTCATAGGAGGCTGGAATAGACAATACTTTCTTCGTTACCAGAGCAAGTTTTGGATATTCTGTGCTCTTTTTTTTCTCTTCTGCACAAGGGCATCGTCATCAGAAAGGCGATCTTTTCATTCATTCTTTCTTTCTTTCTTTCTTTCTTTCTTTCTTTCTTTCTTCCTTTCTTTCTTTCTTTCTTTCCTTGTTAATTCATTTACCCGACAGTGTTGGTTTCTCCCTCGGACTCAGCGAGGGATCTCACCTCCACCGCCTAAAGGGCAATGTCCTGGAGCGTGAGACATTGGGTCGGGGGATACAACTGGAGAGGATGACCAGTGCCTCACCCAGGCGGCCTCACCTGCTATGCTGCACAGGGGCCTTGGTAGGGGATGGGAAGATTGGAAGGGATAGACAAGGAAGAGGGAAGGAAGCGGTTGTGGCCTTAAGTTACGTACCATCCAGGCATTTGCCTAGAGGAGAAGTGGGAAACGACGGAAAACCATCTCGAGGATGGATGAGGTGGGAATGGAACGCCCCTTTACTCAGTTGACCTTCCGAGGCTGAGTGGACCCCATTCCAGTCCTCGTACCACTTGTCAAATTTCGTGGCAGAGCCGGGAATCGAACCTGATCCTCCGGGGGCTGGCAGCTAATAACACTAACCACTACACCATAGAGGCGGGCTAGGCGATCTTTTAATTTTTTAAAATGTTGTAGTAAGAATAAGGACACGTTTTATTCGTCCATAGAACCTAACCAAACCAAACCTCGTGGCACTACAGCCCTTGAAGGGCCTTGGCCTACCAAACGACCGCTGCTCAGCCCGAAGACCCGCAGATTACGAGGTGTCGTGTGGTCAGCACGAGGAATCCTCTCGGCCGTTATTCTTGGCGTTCTAGACCGGGGCCGCTATCTCACCGTCAGATAGCTCCTCAATTCTAATCACGTAGGCTGAGTGAACCTCGAATCAGCCCTCAGGTCCAGGTAAAAATCCCTGACCTGGCCGGGAATCGAACCCGGGGCCTCCGGGTAAGAGGCAGGCACGCTACCCCTACACCACGGGGCCGGCGCTATTCGTCCATAGGCTGTGGCAAAATTAACTTAACTTTTTTTTACATAGAACTAGGAATCTATTTCTGCCTGTCATAAGAGGCGATTAAAAGGGACCCCAGGGGCTTTGAACTTTGTAGCTTGGGTTGGTGAGCAGGGGGCCCTTAGATGAGTCCTGTATTACTTCCACTTACTTGTGCCAGGCTCCTCACATTCATCTATCCTATCCGACCTTCCTTGGTCAACCTTTGTTCTCTTCCGACCCCGACGGTAATAGAGCACTCAAGGCCGAGAGATTCTTTCACTTTCACTTTCACGCCTTTCGTGGAACTTGTCTTCCTTTGGCCGATACCTTCATTTTTGAAGTGTCGACTCCATTTTTCCATATTTTATCTCTGATTAGTGTTATATAGAGGATGGTTGCCTAGTTGTACTTCCTCTTAAACAATATTCACCACCATCACAGAAACAACCGTAATGGGACGGAGATCTGTTGCACGTATTTTGATGTACTTCTGTGTAATGTTTTGTTTGATATCATTTGGTACTGTACTTGATGGACGCACTGTATTCGGTCGCACTTTACACAATTGTGCTTACATACGTGCGGTAGTAGATGCAAACGTCAATTAGGAAGCACATATTCTGCATGTTGACCATTCGCGGTTGTTGCTGATGAAGAAGTATTTTCACACTTCGCTCTTCCTCTGTGCTTAATTTAGTAATCCATATTGCTTCCTCTCAGGTTTTGTTTTCACACTGTCTTTGGACTCCCGTTTCACGTTCGCAACGAATCTCGTAATGACTGCGAATGTGAATTAGTCGGACCGAATCTGGTGGGTTCGCTCAGATTGTCGAGCGCCAAGCGATCGGTTAGGTCAAGCCCACCAGCGGAGTAGAACTTTACTACAAGACTGCCTTCGTTCGACTGACCGTAAACAGAGAATGCGGATCTCGAGCCCTGGTTCATTTGGACGGTGTAGTGTTCCACTGTACCCTGTCGGATGGTCTTCACGCACTGTTGTAGTCCACGCTCACCTTGGACATCAATGGAGTTTCGCAGTTTCCACGACGGTTAATCCCAATGGTTCCATTCGTTCCCTCACGATACACCTTTACCACAGAGCCACGTGAACAGTTCAGAAACGTAACTGTTTCCGAAACGCTGCCTCCTTGGCCCTGAAGTTAAATCGCTCCGCTTACCCATGACACTGTGAAGTGCAATGTGTACAACCACACTGTCGGTCGCATTTTATCCCCACATCACCAGCCCACGTCAAGAGACATACGCACTTCTAGCAGGTGGTCATAATAATGTGATCACATACGCCAGACCTCCGATTTAAAGTTGAATTCGAACCAGAGGGACGTAACGACTCGTTCCAAAAATCCAACCTGCATTGGCAGGGATTCGCGCCTACTTTATTTGGAATCTAGTGACACTACCACTCGAATATCACGCCCCCAAATTGTTCTATGTTATTATTATTATTATTATTATTATTATTATTATTATCATCATCATCATCATCATCATCTGTTTACCCTCCAGGGTCGGCTTTTCCCTCGGACACAGCGAGGGATCCCACCCCTACCGCCACAAGGGCAGTGTCCTGGAGCTTCAGACTCTTGGCCGGGGATACAACTGGGGAGAATGGTCAGTACCTCGCCCAGGCGGCCTCACCTGCTATGCTGAACAGGGGCCTTGTGGAGGGATGGGAAGATTGGAAGGGATAGGCAAGGAAGAGGGAAGGAAGCGGCCGTGGCCTTATGTTAGGTACCATCCCGGCATTCGCCTGGAGGAGAAGTGGGAAACCACGGAAAACCACTTCCAGGATGGCTGAGGTGGGAATCGAACCCACCTCTACTCAGTTGACCTCCCGAGGCTGAGTGGACCCCGTTCCAGCCCTCATACCACTTTTCAAATTTTGTGGCAGAGCCGGGAATCGAACCCGGACCTCCGGGGGTGGCAGCTAATCACGCTAACCACTACACCACAGAGGCGGACTATTATTATTATTATTATTAATATTATTATTTTATTTGTGAATTGACCACTAGGATGACGCTACAATTTCAGTTTTCCTTTGTCCGAAATTTCCTCTTCCTCCAGTAATCCTTCATATGGGCGCTATTCTGTTTCTTCTGTTCATCCGTCCAGGCTCTTCCCGTCTTTGCCGTTCTTTCGGCTTGAAACCCTTCCAAATTTTGAATCATGGTCCGAAATGTTTTCCTGTCTATCATCTGAACTTCCTGGATGTTGGTCTTCTCTAGATATTTACGAACTTCCTTAATCCATGCCGTCGCAGTTTTCTTGTTCCACAGGCAGTCGAATAACTTTTTGGTTTTGCCAATTCGGTACAAATGTCCGAGAAATGATACCTCCTCTTTTTCATGGTCTCTGAAATTGTCTCCACATTTGTGTAGACTTCATTGTTGTTCCAAAGTTTCCAGCCGGTTTCAGTCTGGATTTGGCCCAAGATTCTCCGTAGTATTCTTCTTTCTCGGATCTCCAGCTTCTCCAACTGTTAATTCATCGAGAGGTATTCGCAGACATGCAGGCATTCTGTTTTTACTTCAGTGTTGTAATGCCTTATTTTGGCATTCCTTGAGATGCATAACTTGTTGTAGATGTTTTAGTTAGTCTATAAGGTCTCTCCATTTTTGAGATTCGATCGCCTACAGCAGCTTTCTCTGGTCCGTTCTCCTGTTTGATTTCACCGAGGTATTTGAACTTTTTAACTCTGAATCCGTCTAATCTATATTTCAAGGAATTGTGGTTTATGTTTGTCATTCATCATGAACTTGGTCTTCTCTTTCGATATCCTTTTTTCCCTACTTGCTAGCGACATTTTCTAGGAGGCTGGTTTATATGGCCCGCTTCCTCTGTGTTTTCTGAAAGAATCGCAAAACCATCAGCGAAAGCGAAGCAGTTGACTTTGATTCCTTCCGATTTTCTTTCTAAGTAGATCGGGGTTATCACTTGATTTTCAAGTTCGGAATTATTATTATTATTATTATTATTATTATTATTATTATTATTATTATTATTATTATTATTATTATTATTACCATGGTTGATGGATCAGCAGAGGTGAAAGAAGGTGCTGGGGTGAATTGGTCTAACTACCAAATCAAAGTTAATTTAAAACTGTAACAAAGGTTATATTTTTCTTTCTCTTTAAAAAATTTTACAATCAACCAATAACAATATAACAGGTACCAGTAGCAATCAACAGGTCTAATAAAGACAGGATTGGAGGTATAAACAGAACTTGGGCTTCAAGCCCTCACTCAACACTTCCTGAGCTACACGCTCAACCATATAACCTTACTTAAGGGCAGAAATCCCCTAATACCTGGAGCACTTGTTCACTGACTTCAAATATCAAGCCTCCCAGAGGCGCAGTTACCACACTAGATAAGAGCTGAGCCGCTCTCAGTTTTCAAGCCTATTCAAAGCAATATCAGAAACTTACAATTACTGGCCATCAAGGCACAACTTACAAAAATGAAACAGGGGTATCTCGTACCCAGCCTACAGGGCCTTCGTGTAAAAGAAATAACAGTTAAATAAATGGCCCGAATACAAAATGAAACGAGGCGAACACTTGCACTCCTCTATGTAGCTTCATAAAACATAAAAGGCACTAGGCCGATGAAACAGGGGCTATTCCCAAACTATGGAGGTGACTCGTATAAGAATTATTTGAGACATAAGGAAGAGAAGAAAATCAGTTACCAAAACGTAGTCACCTCAAACCAAAATGAAGGGGAGCTCGAGAGGGAAAATCACTCTCTATCCCCGAATTACAGTTACAGATTTAATTAAGTTTTTACATAAGCCGGCAGAAAATTACATGTTTAGAAAGATAGGTTACATGGTAAATGTTTCGGACCTTTCCCGCGGGTTAAACTGCTGAGTTAGCAAGATATAAAGACGTTAAATGGCCATTACCTTGCTGAAGACCTGCTGCCAGATGAAAGAGGCACCACCCGCCTCCTGCTTCACATCCACACACTTAGATAGATGTTGATCCAATGGCCAAGAGACGTGAAAATCCGCAGTTTATAAAACCTCGCGGAAGGTTCGAGACCTTTCATGAATAATCAAGCCACACCCTCTCACTTTTATTGGTAGATGAAAAAGTTACACATAAAATCGAAGAAGAAACCTGTGATAGGCTGAAAATTAATTACAGAAATTAGGGACTGGCTGAATTCAAAACTGGCTGAAAGAAAAGGTCAATACTGCCAACCCAAAAATGAATGAACATAATTTAGTAAAGGACAAACTTATGAATACAAAATTTCTTCAAATAAAGTTCCTTCACTTCGCACCAGGGTGCGTGATCATAGCTTTTTAGCAGAGACATCTATGAGAGAATGTCCACACTTCTTGAAGAACGGAAAACATAAGTTGAAATGCACACAGTTCAGGAAACTTCCCCATAAAAAAAATTACGGTAGTGACATCTTCTGAGGAAAAGTTTAAGTAAGTCAAGTTCCAAGTTCGGTGTTTCTCCTGTAGAGGAGGTTTTATTGGCGCAAGATTTAAAAGTGCGGCGTGGGGGTGTACCGCCCGGTACAATTATTATTAATTAGTTAACGATGGGTTACGTGTTGTAGCAAAACAAATATACAGAAATTGTGAACGATATTCTGACAAATATCATTAATTGAGTGATTTGTTTGAGTTTCATCGATCAAAGTCCAACTCCTGGAACTTCAGTATTCGAATGAGCGGTGTCAGTGTGAGGCGATGAAACTCCTAGTTGAGCAGCAATATAACGCATTACTGCACTTCTCTTATATGGTTTTATACCGGGTAATTGCTTTTTATTACGCTCCATTAATCCATCCACTCATTTCCGCCATCATATGTACAATCCAAATACATAATTAATTTTCAAATGCTGTACGTTCTTCCTCGCTTTGCAAATGTTCCACTTTGAGGACGCTGCTTGGATTATACCATTAATAAAACAGTGACGGGATATCAATTGTTTTGTCACGCCAGGATATTCCCACAACAGGTTTCATTCTTGAGGGGAAGTTCATGTTCAAAATCATACTTTTCTCGTCATTACTGTATATTTTCGCAGTAGCAAATAGGTTTATGTTTTGCGAGCATCATTCTGTTTGGAGAGTTTTCTTGAGTTATACACGTAATAATAATAATAATAATAATAATAATACTAATAATAATAATAATAATAATAATAATAATAATAATATGGCCTCGCCGGGGTGAGTGGCTCAGACGGTTAAGGTGCTGGCCTTCTGACCCCAACTTGGCAAGTTCGATCCTGGCTCAGCCCGGTGGTATTTGAAGGTGCTCAAATACGACAGCCTCGTGTCGGTAGATTTGCTGACACGTAAAGAAACTCCTCTGGGACTAAATTCCGGCACTCGGCGTCTCCGAAAACCTAAAAGTAGTTAGTGGGACGTAAAGCCAATAACATTATTATTATTATTATTATTATTATTATTATTATTATTATTATTATTATTATTATTATTATTATTATTATTATTATTATTATTGCCTCAGATACTGTGCGCTGGTAGTTCAGTTTAATGCATTCGCCACCTTCGCGTTAGTTTCGACGTCCAGTTTTATTCTGCCAGATAGCAGAGTTAGGCGATTTAAGACATAAATTATTTATCTTTTTTCGGTTTACCAAATATTTCACCAGAGATTTTTTGAAAGCTGACATCCTACGACATGAAGTGCCCAATGGACTAATTTGGCCCGTAAAAAATTCAAATACCTCTACCGGACTTGAACCCGTGATACTGAATTCTAATTTACCACTGATCCAGAGACTGAGCTTTTCCAAACATGATGACTATGTGTCAGATATCCTCTTCTTCTATTGTTACTCGTACAAACACATAATATTTACATTTACTATCTGTCTGTATGACCCAACCAATTTTTCGAACTTCGAGATCGATTTCTCCTCGGGGTTAAAATTATCAAATCTTCTCTGGAACATATTGAAGTTTTTATTCATAATAATAATAATATTAATAATAATAATCATAATAATAATAATTTCGTGTGGCTAATTCTAGCAGAGTGCAGCCCTTGTAAGGCAGACCCTCCGATGAGGGTGGCTGGCATCTGCCATTTGTAGGTAACTGCGTGTTATTGTGGTGGAGGATAGTGTTATGTGTGGTGTTTGAGTTGCAGAAATGTTGGGGTCAGCACAAACACCCAGCCCCCGGGCCACTGAAATTAACCAGTTAAGGTTAAAATCCCCGACCCGGCCGGGAATCGAACCCAGGACCCTCTGAACCGAAGGCCAGTACGCTGACCATTCAGCCAACGAGTCGGACCAATAATAATAATAATAATAATAATAATAATAATAATAATAATAATAATAATAATAATAATAATAATAATAACCATTACATGAGGTTCAGAAGAGAGATTTCAGATCCTTTTGAAGTAAGGACAGGAGTCAGACAGTTGAAATGGGCTCTCAACTCTGCTCTTCAACTTTTTAGAGAAAGTCATCCGCGAGTGGCGCAAGAAAACGAGAAATTAAGGGGTCGACAGTGGATTCAGACTAGCTTGCAGGAACGCGAACCTTCTAATTGAATGTATTGCTTTTGCAGATGATCAAGCAATCTTTTCCGATTCCTTACAGACAGCTACAAAACAAATTAGGGAGCGAAAGCAGGTCTTCAGATCTCCTTTGAAAAACTTCGTTTTATAACAAACATAAGTCGGCACCAGAAGGGCTGTATGTAGACAAGGGAGAAATCTAGCAGATAGGAAAGTTTAAATGTCGAGGTCAGTGAATAGAACCCAATGTGTCTGAGAAAGAGGCCTGCATGTCACACATGAATGAAGAGAAAATGGCATACCATCTAACAAATGTTGTCCACAACAAAAGAACGCCAAGTTCAGACACTGCCGCACTTTCATTCGTTCGGAGGCACTCTATGCAACAGATTGCTTTGCAGTTAACAGAAAGGGCATTATTGAGAGTAAATCAAAGAAAGAAAGAAAGAAAGAAAGATTTTCTGGAAAATTTTGGGCCCCATTAAAAACAAAGGTGAATATAGAAGAGGGCACAACCACGAGCTGTATTTCCACATGGAAAGGATAACCAATAACGATGCAGAAGAGAAGAATTGCTTTATATGGTTATGTGACAAGAATGAGCCCTGCAAGGTCAATCAAGCAGATCTTTTCTCACTTCCAGAATAAGACAAAATGGGCCCGGTTCAGAGAGGAAGAAAAATATCTACAAGAGATGGGCATCATATTCATGATATCGTGGACCGCATCCTTAAGAAGAAACTTCAAGACCACAAGGATTTCCAAGAAAAGCCGAAGCTGAAAATATGGAAGGTGACTCGAAGCAAGAATAGAACAACACGGGCAATGAATGCCGGAGTACTGGGCAAGGAGACAGTTGACATCACGTGCTACTTAGTTGGCTAGAACAACATGACTGAATGAATTTATGAATTAAATAATAATAATAATAATAATAATGCAGGCATACATTTCTGATGAGGTATAATGCTCAGAGTGCACTATGTATTCTAATATGGATTAGTTCAAGGTCATTTATTGTCTGTCTCAGTCGTGTCCTTGTGTTTGACAATATGAATGTGCTTGAGGTACGAGAAATATTAGCAAAAATTGTAGTAGCACAATTCCTTCTGCAGCCAATTCCCGTTGACGAACGGTATTTCATTTGATACGTAACAGCACCTTTCCCCAGCACGCCTCCTCAGTGAGGCCCAGACTATCTCTGACAACTGATGGTGTCATAACTATTTTAAAAAAGGTTTAAAACTATAGCCTGCACACTTCCAAATATGCTGGAATAACGACATAATATGACCCGAAGGTAAGAAAATCAAACAAATTTATTTTTCCTTTAAACAAATTTAGAAAACCCTACTATGGTCATTAACGCATGTCATGACTGACGCGCCATCAGTAGCACGGACACACTTTTGGAGTTGAAAATAATCTGTAGTAACCATCGATATAGCTCTCATTTTATTTTGTAATTATATATACAGCATTTCATTACGTTCAATCTCTCTTTGATACTGCTACTCTTTAAATCGATACAAACACGTGCATATAATAGATTCCATTCGCTGTTTTGATTGTGGTGAATATGACGTACCAACAGTCCAGGTCAGAGTGGGCATCTATCTAATTCACTTCAACGCTCTTCATCATGCAAATGCTCCAGGCATTCATGTTATAGCAGTTCACGCATTGGGGTGGATATATGAAACTCGGATATCAGCGTCATATTCAGTCGATGACCACAGGTACTGCAGAGGACTAACGAATAAACTAGACATAAATAAAGCAGGGAAACTCCATTCACAAAATATTTTAATGTTCCACTGTGCACCAGCCTTGTGGTAGCGTGCCTGCCTCATATGTGGAGGGCCTGTTTTCAGTCTCGTAGTTTGAAGTGAGGAACGAGAGGCAGGAGAGTAGTACGCAGAAGCCGAGCAGTGCGCATAGGATATTGTCATGCCGATCACGTTCCACTCCACTTTATGTACAGTAGGCAGCAGTCATCTTGGCAGTCCAAAGACCTCAATGACCTGTAAGTGCCACAGGTTAAATTTTCCTCCTCAGACTCTTGACGTTGAGAAAAATATCAAATAAATTCTCTTTGACATTGCCACGAGAAAGAAAATAAATATATGTACATTTCTCCACTACACGAAGCATAGAATCATGGATACGTTGCTGGGCTTAAAATACGAGAGAGCGAGTACAGATTATTTGGTTGCTCCCCTCTTAGTAGCCTCTTACGATATGAAGGCGTTATTCGCCGGTCAACACTGGGGACCATTAAATTGAGAAGCAAATTAAGATGGCAATCGACAGAAATAACATCGTCTGAAACTCCGGACTACATTATTATATGAAAGCTTCAAGAATTTCTAACACTTGATTCCCCTCATAGTGAAGCCTCCGTGGCTCAGGCAGCAGCGCGCCGGCCTCTCATCGCTGGATATCGTGGTTCAAATCCCTGTCACTCCATGTGAGATTTGTGCTGGACAAAGCGGAGGCAGGACAGATCTTTCTCCTGGTACTCCGGTTTTCCCTGTCATCTTTAATTCCAGCAACACTCTCCATTAACATTTAATTTCATCTATCAGTCACTTATCATTGCCCCAGAGGAGTGCGACAGACTTCGGCAGCCGGCACATTTCTTATCCTCGACGCTAGATGGGGCCCGGTCAAATGACTGGAAACAGGCTGTGGATTTTCTTTTTCGATTCCCCTCATACTTCCGTCTGAAATACTCCCTGTATTTCAACAAAAGTACGAACTTCTTATATTTACACTTTACATATTCTATTTACCATGCTACATTATTAATAGTGTTCCCATCAATGAAAGTTTATCAGCTTTTCTCAGTGCCACACGGCCCAATTTTGTTCATATTTATACTGACGGATCCAAGACCACAACAGGTGTGGGTTATGCATTCTTCCGTGTTGTATTTCAAGTATCAAGAAAATGCTCCTTTCCTCAAGAGACGTCTATTGTTACTGCAGAAATTTCAGCTATCCACTCAGCCGTTAGCTATGGAATTCGTCACTTCCGCAAAATTCTAATACAATCTGACTCACAATGTGGCCTTAAAAAGCTAAAAATATTCTCATTGGAACCTGCCCACACAGCAGTCTATATTAGGCATTTTTAACTTAAACTATACCGCCCACAAAGCAGCACAGAAAGAACATCTCCTGTGGATTAAGGACCACGCCGGTATAACGATGAACGAGATAGTAGACCAGCTAGGGAAAGAAGCCACAACTTGTGAACTCCGCCTTTACAAACAGTTATCATATTCTGATTTCATGCCCATAATCAACCAACAGGTCTATAGGGATTGGTTTGAGTACTGGAAACTGTCACAGCTTATAAGAGGAAAGCACTATGCTAAAATTCAGATCACCATACCAACGCAAATATGGTTCAACTAGCTCGCAGACACCTTTCATTTTTTATAATAATGCGTCTGGGACATGGGTGCTTTCTGAGTCATCTACACAGGATCAAGGTCTTTGACAACCCTCACTGCCCAGAAAACCCTGCAGAAATAGCCGACTTGAACCACATCATGTCATGTAAGAATTACTCCCAGCAACAGAATCATCTGCACTCTTCTTTGATGAAGTTAAATACCCCACTGCCAACATCAGTTGCCATCCTGTTATCAAACCTAACTCCGCAATTATGCGCTGTAATTTGCCAATATGTATCAGACTTAGCTAATTTATAAGATATACTTTTTTTCAACCACGAAATGTATGTATCATAAATGTATGCTCACTATTCCGAGGCCTAACGCCATTAGAATATTTTTTTAATATGAAGGGGGAACAGATAATGCATCCTTTCACTCCACCCACAGGGGAGATACCAGTGGCGTATGCTGGGATCAAGACGTGGGCTATCACTAGACTTAGGCTACCCCTTGTCGATGCTTGGTTTAGTGAACGTCAAGTCTTAAGCGTTTTGAGCTGCAGCCAATAGCCAACGGAGTAGCCTGCTATGTTGCCAAGGCTGCTTCACAAGCTACTGCCCTGGCCACTGCTACTGTCAATAATCAACACCTGAGCAGCGGAGATGGTAACCTAAGGTTTAGCAAGTTAAAGTCCGGGCTTTGTGGCTAAATGGTTGCCTTTGGTACGATGGCCCCGGTTCAATTCTCATAATCAACCCCATCGTTCTCTTAATTCCTCTGGCTTTGGGACTGGATGTTCATGACGTCTTCGCCATTTATTTCATCCTCATTAGGTCACCACCAAGCCTATTACAGATGCCATGCACAATTATTACTATTATTATTATTATTAAATTTAAATTTTGAATTTTACAGCATTACCAGCACTCGTACCTATCGTTCACTGGTTTATTGGCTTCCTCCAGAGATCAGTGGTGGTGTCCGACCTATGATCACGGGTTTCATTCCACCCAACAAAAGAGAACACTAAACCTGGAAGATTCCATTTCATTTTAGCAGATCTACTTATAAAAGGAAAAGTATATTAGTCCTATAACAGCCGCCCTGCAGTGTCTTCCTACAAGGATGTAGAAGTAAACGGAAGTGAAATACCAGCACTCTGTTATCTATATAATTAAGTTAGAAATATGAGGTGAGGAAGGATATACGAAGAGTAACACTAGCAGTGGCGATCTGACGGAGCGAAGCCTAGCACACCTATCACCCCGCTCCGCGCACCTTGCGGACATTTCAGCAGCAAGCCGCATGAGGTGAGGAGAGAAAGACGCACCGCTTGGACTGCAGTATCAGACTCCAATGCCTTTCTCTCAGAAATACGTGCGACGTTTCTTTCTCGTTGCTTTCAAGTTTTAATGGAACAATGTGCTTTACATTTCCATCGTTCTCATTTGAGGTTTGGGCTTTACCGATAGCCTTGGTAGCCCTCATTATACGCCACTGTGAGATGCAGAGTTCCGATAAATCGGGTGGGGAAAATCTGTACATACGATTATGATCTATTTCCAACAATATGGCAGTGATCCAGTACACATCATTCCCATGGTATGTCACAAGATAGCCCCATCTGTCAAGATCTACGTCCAACAAATTTGTCACTGATTTAGCGCACGTATTATGAAAAAAAACTTTCTCTGCCTTCGGTGACGTTACCGTGTGTAAGGGGCTTTACTGTGATCCAGACGAAATGCCAGTCTAGGACAGTGGAAAGTCATTTAAGACATGGCGCCATTTGTACCTAATGTATTCCTATTAGTGTCAAATTCATACTTTTTGAGGTCGCTGAGATACATGCTGACACTGCGGATGCAGTTTAAGTCTACACCAGCATTAGGATGAAAAGAGGTGAAAAAGAAAATGTGTCAAATGACCGAGATTATGGATGTATCTGTGTATGTTTCAGCATAGCTCTCAACCAAACTTGGTACTCGATACTTGCGATATGGAGTAAAATACTGTAGGGCTAAGACTCCCCTAGCACCATAAGGTTGGAGGTTGAATGGGAGTAACATTAAAAATAATCGAAAAAGACCAATGTTTTTCGGGAATGACCGAGGTGTGCGTATGTTCCAGCATAGCTCACAACCAAACTTGGTACATATATGACTTACTACCTAGAGAAATATACTGCGTGGGTAAGACACCCCCTAGAACCGCTAGGTTTCGGGGTTGTGAAGTGATATTTAAAAATCATTGAACACGACCAATATTACTTTCGAATCCATATACCTTTTTGGGTTCACTGAGATGCATTGTAGCACTCTGGAGGCCACCATCGGCATAGGGGTCGGAAGGGTTGAGAAAATGTCCGAAATCCCCAGTTTTGGTACTCGCTAGGCTAATTATTGGTTATAGTCCCAATGAAAGTTGGACATGTGTACATCATATCTACAGCGCGTCCCGTAAATAAATACTGATTTGAAAGGATTAACTACTTCCAAAACAATATGGTCTGCAACAAGAACAAACTGCCACGCGAAGGAAAATAATCTAAAACTTTAAATTAAACACACAACAATAACTCTAAAACTACGAAATATTTCGTAAAATATCAATCAATTTCACATTAAAGAAAGATTCTGAGGAAGAGGAGAGCCATGTTCTTCGCACATATGTAGAGAATGAAACCGAGAAGACTGACCAATCAGACAATAAGATTTCTTGAGATCAGGAAAACTACGGTGCGCTGGTATAACAGATGAAGAAGAAACTGGAATAAATGGGAATACAAGGAACGGAAATAAGCAGCAGGGATGCTTACAACTCGAGGATCAAGACCACAAAGAGGTTGCAATAAAATGTTAGATCCCGTACCCAAGCGCCATGAAGGAAAGGAAGTGGGAGATAGCAGAGTGAAATGATGGAGTACTGGACAAGGATTTTTTTAAAAATAATTTCTTAGGATTAAAGCTGAGTTCGAATTAACGTGGTCCATAGTCGGCCAAAACGAAAGAAGAAGAAGAAATAAATCTAAGAAACATTACTTCGCACATAATTAACAGATAATACAAATCCTAAGGTCCGCCTTTGTGGTGTAGTGATTAGTGTGATTAACTGCCACCCCCAGAGGTCCGGGTTCGATTCCCGACTCTGCCACGAAATTTGAAAAGTGGTACGAGGGCTGGAACGGGGTCCACTCAGCCTCGGGTCAATTGAGTAGAGGTGGGTTCGATTCCCACCTCAGTCATCCTAAAAGTGGTTATCGTGATTTCCCACTTCTCCTCCAGGCAAATGCCGGGATGGTACCGTACCTAACTTAAGGCCACGGCCGCTTCCTTGCCTGTCGCATCCAATCTTCCCCATCCCTCCACAAGGCCCCTGTTCAGCATAGCAGGTGAGGCCGCCAGGGCGAGGTATTCGTCATTCTCCCCAGTTGTATCCCCCGACCCGAAGTCTGAAGCTCCAGGACACTGCCCTTGAGGCGGTAGAGGTGGGATCCCTCGCTGAGACCGAAGTAAAAACCGACCCTGGAGCGTAAACAGATTAAGAAGAAGAAGAAGAAATCCTAAAAGTAAACATTTTAAAAAGTACTATGGCAACGCATGGAGCAAATTTCAAATCAAGACACGTTATCTGACCTATTTATAACTAGCAAATGTACCCGTGCTTCGCTACGGTATTCTACATTGTATTCGAATATCGAAGTAAATAGTGTACATGCAGTAAATAAGATTGTTTTAAAATTGCATGTCTCTTAGCGTTATCCGAGAAAGAGCATGGGGAGGTCCCCGTACGTTGTTTCCAATGTAAAGTGTTTGTTACGGATTTGTGATATAACGGCAGGCTCACTTGCCTACTGCCATTCACAATCGAGTTGGGAAGTTTACATTAAAATTGCAGGCCCCATTGCCTACTACGCGGACAGAATCGATCTGGGGAGTTTTCGTTAAAATTGCAGCTCCCCTTTCCTACTTCCAGACAGATTACAGTTGAGGAGTTTTTATTATAATGGCAGGCAATTACCGTACTATCACTCGAAATTGAGTTGTGCAGTTATCATTACATAATGCTAGGCCCATTTTTCTACTGCCAGCCAGCTTACTGCCAGTCACACCAAGTTGGTGAGTTTCCATCAAAATAGCAGGCCACTATGCCTAATGCCAGTCACATTTTACATGAGGACATTTCTTTATAATGGCGGACACCCTTGCCTACTGCCAAACACAATCGGGTAGGGGAGTTTTACACAAAACTGCATGCTCACTTGCCTGCTGCAAGTCAAATCGAGAAGTGAACTATTCATTACAATTTTAGGCCTTCCTTACTAATGACAGTTACACAGGAGTTGGAGAAGGAACCCTTTCCTACTGCCAGTCAAAGTCGGTGTGGGGAGTACTGATTACAATAGCAGACCCACCCTTTCTCGATCGTTACAAATCGACATCAGTGAATATATATAGATCGACATACGAAAGTATATGCGTGTTTACAATATTGAAGACCTTCATTTACAGATTAACTGCTACTAAACGTACGTCATATCGACAAAGGATTATACCATAAGACACGCCGGATTTAGTGGCATAAATGGCTGGTCCTATGATATGTCGTCTATTCTTGGGTCAGATTGTGTTAGAAACGTGGAACAGGGTAAAGTTCTTGTAAGATTATCTCACATTACATTACTTTTCGGATAATTATGTGACAGCTACGTACATAGCATTTGGCTCATATATGGCTACTGGGTGGGCCAATTTTCGTGTAGAGTTTGATGATTCTGTATTTCATATAAGTAATTGAAAGTATGAATTATGCATGTGAAAATTCTAAATTGACTTAACATCGATTAATAGAGAAAAATCAAACGTAAAAGGGATACAGATACGGCAAAAAGTCATAAGACCAAGGTTGTAGATCATTCCAAATTGAACGGAGATTGTGCAATCCGTTATGTGATAGGAATTTCCGAAGGTGTGCACCATCATTAAAATTGCCTGCATATTTCGATATTCTTCGGGGATAAAAAGTGAAAAATTTAATGATCTTGGTAGTTTTCCGTTCATTACAGGCTAAAACGTATAATTTTGTCAAATTTCAATTATCTTCTTTTTCTTCTGGCAGATTATGCCGCAATCTGGATTTTGGGCGAGGCGGGTAAAAATTAGGACTTTCAGGAAACTAAACCAAAAAATTATGCAGATTGTCATTATTACCCCTTAAACGGAAAGCTGTACGAAAATTTCGCCAAAATAGTCAGTGTAGAGGCACACATCGTTAAGATTTGATTTATATAGATAAGGAATCTGCTCCATGTAAAACACCTTTTGGGCTATGTCCGCTGGACTTAACCTGCGAAAGTGACCATTCATGATATCTCCCTTATTAATCCTCCTGACGAAAAAATGCACATGAAAAAAAGGTTTGGAGGTGGAATTCCACCACGTTTGTTCGATTTCCAGTCAGGTTGGTCTTGTTCTGTATATATTGTGGAAGAGTAAAATCACCATTTCGGTTCCCTATAAACCGCCAGTCCATTCCAGAACATGAAATGTTATTTACGTTTAAAACCTACCTTTGGACAGGTGGATGCTAAATATAAATTTTGGTTCGAATATCTTTAGTAGTTTTAAAGTTGTAAGGAATATGCTTTACACGCACCCGCTCGTGAGTTAAGTCCGATGGGACTTGTACAGAAAAACGGTCCGTTAATGATATCTCCCTTATTAATCCTCGTATCAAAATGATGCACATGAGAAAAAAGGTTTAGAAATTAATTTCTACCAAGGTAGGTAGATTTCCATTAAGTTTGGTTGTGTATATTTTGTGGAAGTGCAAAATCACTGTTTCGGTTTCGTATAAACCCCCAGACAGTTCAGGGATTTAGAAACAATATTTGCCCTAAAACCTATCAGGGACAGGTGTATTCTAAATACGAATCTTGATGGAAATACATCCAGTAGTTTCTAGCACTCGCGTACATACGGCGTAATTAAGGAAGAAAATAATACAGTTAAGAAAGTTGAAACTAATAGAAAATGGATTATAACTGAGGACAGCCGGATAACGACAAATATGTAAATGCCAAGTGAATGTATTGGAAAATCAAATGCCCCTCAATAAATTATGCTAGTGTGAGTTATGGATATAATAAAGCGGTAACAGAGGAGAAATTTAGGTCCAGTGATTCTTAGGTAAACAAATAATAAGATGACTAATGGTGTTATTACTTAATCTATTCGAGGGCGGTTATAACATCCAACGATATTCCGCCAATATCCCGCAGATGGGCCGATTGACGCCTCTCTTGCCATCTACCCAAGGAACAACCACGAATTTAAAAGCATGATGAGGAAAATGTCAATACGTTACTTCCCTACTGGCATGCAGTCAGAGACGTTGCCATGGTAACCTGAAGGTTCGTTGTCGGTCTGTCGGTCACTAAATGCAGAGCATGATACCAGCAGAAAATTGAAAATTTGTCCGTCATGTGAAGAGTAAGGTAAATTATGAACATAACGAAAGTTGTTTATAATGAAGAGACGTTTCACGTACGGTAAACGAAGTTTACAGAAAATCAATAGTATAAGAGAAAATGGAGGAAAACCATTCTGGTTTTCCTATAAACACCCGTCTATTTCTATTCAAAGATTTTAAAATGATATGCATATCGAAACCTTCCCCGGGACGAGTATACTCTAAATATGAAGTTTGGCTGAGATCTATCCAGCCGTTTCGACGTGATGGTGGAAAAACCATTCTGGTTTTCCTATAAACCCTCCGTCTATTAAAGATTTTAAAATGATATGCATATCGAAACCTTCCCCTTGATGAGTATACTCCAAATATGAAGTTTGGTTGTGATCTATCCAGCCGTTTCGACGTGATGGTGGAAAACCCATTCTGGTTTTCCTATAAACCCCCGTGTATTCAAAGATTTTAAAATGATATGCATATCGAAACCTTCCCCGGGATGAGTATACTCTAAATATGAAGTTTGGTTGAGATCTATCCAGCCGTTTCGACGTGATGGTGGAAAAACCATTCTGGTTTCCTATAATCCCCCCATCTATTCAAATGATATGCATATCGAAACCTTCCCCGGGATGAGTATACTCTAAATATGAAGTTTGGTTGAGATCTATCCAGCCGTTTCGACGTGATGGTGGTAAAACCATTCTGGTTTTCCTATAAACCCCCCGTGTATTCAAAGATTTTAAAATGATATGCATATCGAAACCTTCCCCGGGATGAGTATACCCTAAATATGAAGTTTGGTTGAGATCTATCCAGCCGTTTCGACGTGATGGTGGAACAGACAAACAGAAAAACCGACAGACAGACAGACAGACAAACAAACAGACACGAAACGTAAAAACCACCGATTCGGTCTTGAGTTGACCTAAAACGGATAAATATCTGAAAATTTGGCAAAACAAAAGAAATTACAGACAGCGCACCCCCTACAATTTTATTTATATAGATGAATGCTGCGGAGCAGCTCGGTACAAAACTACACGGCCGAGATAACTATACTATTAAGTGGGTGTTTCGGCTGAATGGTCACCGTTCAGAAGGTCCCGGGTTCGATTCCCGGTCGGGTCGGGGATTTCAATCGCGTCTGATTATTTAAGGTAAATCCGGGACAGATGCCGCCCCGGTAGAGATGCCGCATACACTGTAGCTAAAGGTTCCCATCGTTACAGCTAGATGGCAATATGTGTGGTTTTTCAGTTTCTAAGGAAGAACTACTGTCTGCGAGTGTGACGAAATTTGCTCGTATATTACGCCAATTATAGCCGATATCATGAGGCGAGTACATGTTTCCTCCTGACAAAGTTTTTGCGTGTGTTAATTTATTGTATATTAAGTTGGCTTCAAATGCTTAAATCAGACGTTTTTAGTACAGTAGACGTCAGAAACATAACTGTAGTTGAGAGTAAGCTAATTTTGGGCCATGATAGCCTTGAGGTATGAAAACAGGAGGGTGCGGCGGCTCTCCCTGATAGTTGGCCATCGGGCTGAGCAGCGGTCGCTGTGCAGGCCAGAGCCATTTCAAGGGTGTTAAGTGCCGTGGGGTTTTATATAACACAGTGAAGAATCCATTGCACATGCACATTTATAGTAAATCGAAATTAAAATATGATTTTAATGTTGTAAATTATCAGATAGATTTTTTCCATTGAATGATTATATTATGTGGATATAATTGTCTTGTAGTACGTTCTAGTGTTCGGTTATACTAAAGTTGAAGAAATTGGTTTAAATTTGATTTTGTCATTAATTATTTTACTCGCGGCATCTCTCCCGAGCAAAGTCGGCCTCTATACCGGGATCCAGGGAGAGACGCCGCAGATGCAACAATTCCTTTGTTCACTCCTTTCTCCCATTTACTTTCAATTGCCAATATTTTGTTCATCCCTGATCAAATGTACATGTTTTCAAATTATGCTCGATGAATTTGCAACAAGTTTTAAAGTAAATATACCGAGATATAACAAAAGACATAAAAAGTACGGCAACTCTCCCGGAATTACCCAATTCTGGCCTGAGCACTGAATGTTTGTTTTTTTCCCTCAGACAACCACCACAGAAACACGCAATAGTGATTACATCTCTAAATATATGTTTAGCGTCAGGAAGAGCATACGGCCGTAAAATAGGGTCAAATCCATATGTGCGACACAGTTCACACCCGTGACCCCAGAAATGTGGGAAAAAGCAGTAGAAAAAGAAGAGCAGAAGAAGATATTATTCTTCAATAATATTACCAAATTTAACAGTACATCTGTGCAGTATCTGACTGAGATATTCGTGCGTCTCCTAAGACGCGAGCAAGAAGCTAAATAGGAGTATGTGACAGATGGCTGTGGCATTTCTCTCTGCGCGGCAGGAGTCCCTACAGAGAAATCTTAACTTCCGAGGAATACAGAGAAAGTGATGTCATGGGAAATGGAATGTCTGATACTTGACAGTATCCAAAGAGTGTAACTGACAAGATATCTGCAGACCTTCACTGTAAGAAGTTTCCTTCAATATTTCGTAAATTAATATCGGTAGAGAGTTATCTTTCAAATTAGTTAATTTGCCATTAATTTTTATCTTGCTATTTTAATTCTGAAAGTGGTATGAGTAACATGCTAAGAACATTCAACAAATCCTTAGAAAAAAATAAGCCGGCCCCGTGGTGTAGGGGTAGCGTGCCTGCCTCTTACCCGGAGGCCCCGGGTTCGATTCCTGGCCAGGTCGGGGATTTTTACCTGGATCTGAGGGCTGGTTCGAGGCCTACTCAGCCTACGTGATTAGAATTGAGGAGCTATCTGAGGGTGAGATAGCGGCCCCGGTCTAGAAAGCCAAGAATAACGGCCGAGAGGATTCGTCGTGCTGACCACACGACACCTCGTAATCTGCAAGCCTCCGGGCTGAGCAGCGGTCGCTTGGTAGGCCAAGGCCCTTCAAGGGCTGTAGTGCCATGGGGTTTGGTTTGGTTTGGTTTAGAAAAAAATAAACTAAAAATAAATATAAAGAAAACAAAAGTCATGATAGTGGACAAAAAGAAGCCTGCAAGTAGAAAAACACTTAAAATGAAATAACACACCGATAGAAAAAAATCACAGAATTCTCCTATTTGGGTGTGTAATTACCTCTGATAACAGGTCCCTTTCGGAAATCAAGAAAAGGATGGTGGTAGCAAAACAAGCCTTCCGAAATAAGAAAGACTTTTTGCTAAACAACCATCTCAGTTTGGAGACCAGAAGGTCGTTTCTCAAGACCTTTGTTTGGAGTATGTTACTGTATGGATGTGAAACCTGGACCTTACGGAAACAGAAAGAAACAAAACTTGAGGCTGCATAAATATGGTTTTGAAGAATAATTACTGAAAAAGTTGGATAGATAAAAATATGACTTTGTTTTTAAGAACGCGAAGGAGGATCTATGTTTATTAAATACGACAAATCGGAGGAAAACAATGGACACCATCATTGAAGGTAAAGAGAATCAGGGGATGACCAAGGATGCCATACATCAGGAACTCCGCCGGTGAACTAGCATATGGTTCATATAGCAACATGAAGAGGCCAGCAGAAGATCGTCAGATGTGGCTACAGCGACAAAGCATTGCTTTTAGTCGATGATGATGATGATGATGGTGAAAATGGTGATGATGATGACGATTATTATTATTATTTTAAACAGTCGTATAATATCAGTTAATTTATATAAATAATAATAATAAAACGTTAAAAATGATTGAAATTTCATACATTGTACACGTTCCAGTAGAGTAGTTTTCAATATCTAGCTTATTTTATACTACAGTAGTTGTTGCAACGCCGTTGACGGGGCAATCACTTAGTGTGTGCATGATTACATTTTGTCGACCCCTCATGCTTCTCCTGAGATTTTGAGGCATTAATAATAAAGATATCGCTGTCATCACCTTACGGTGACGTACTCGCTTGCTGTCTCTCTGACTGAGCTCGATAGCTTAAGTGCGGCCAGTATCCAGTATTCGGGAGATAGTAGGTTCGAACCCCACTGTCGGCAACCCTGAAAATGGTTTTCCGTGGTTTCCCATTTTCACACCAGGCAAATGCTGGGGCTGTACCTCAATTAAGGCCACGGCCGCTCCCTTCCCACTCCAAGCCCTTTCCTGTCCCATCGTCGCAATAAGACCTATCTGTGTCGGTGCGACGTAAAGCAAGTAGCAAAAAAAAAAAAAAAAATGCTGTCTCTCTGTACCAATTCGCAGTTTTACTACGTTAGTGTTGTTCTTGATTTGACTCCTTCCATCCGGTACAAAAGACGAGTATCAGGTCAATATTAAATTCGAATTTAACTGAAAATTCATCAATTGGCCCTTGCTGAAATGTTTCTAAATTTTTCTCTAAAATACAAAGTACTAAAGATATTGAGGTATAGAAAGTACTATGAAAATATATATAACCCCTAATTCTGTGTATCATTCCCAGTGACATTAAGAAAACGAGATGGTTTCAACAGCTGAAACTGGTACCATTTATAGAATATATCTTATTTCAAAGAAAAATACATTAGAAGTAATTTGCCGGGCTGAGTGGCTCAGACGATTAAGGCGCTGGCCTTCTAACCCCAACTTGGCAGGTTCGATCCTGGCTCAGTCCGGTGGTATTTGAAGGTGCTCAAATACGACAGCCCCGTGTCGGTAGATTTACTGGCACGTAAAAGAACTCCTGCGGGACTAAATTCCGGCACCTCGTCTCCGAAGACCTTAAAAAGTAGTTAGTGGGACGTAAAGCAAATAACATTATTATTATTATTATTATTATTATTATTATTATTATTATTCTTATTATTATTATTATTATTATTATTATTATTATTATTATTAAAATACATTAACCTCTCACGACTACGACTTTTATACTTTTTAACGAAAAATGCAGACAATGTTCAATGTTTAAAATTTCCTAGGGATATGAGCTACGAATTTTAGGTAAATAAAGTATGAGAATATATTCTTTATATATTCCTAAAAATTACAGTCCTTTTCTTAATCATCGATATCCGGTCGATTACATTAGCAGTTTGTTTTTTCCTACCACTACGAGCGCTAATGTGAGTCAATGCAGAGTTTCACTTAAGCCCTCATAGCTATATACGGTGTGAATATATTTCAAAAAATCAACAAAAACCTTAGGGTATTGGACCAAGGAACACATTGCAGAAGGAATGATGTAAATAAGTTTATTTCTTTAGGATTTGAATAAGGAAGAAAACGGGTAAAAAACAAGCGATTTAAGCTGCTTTTTCAGAATTACATTTAGGCCGGAAGTGGTTTTCGATTATTTGTTTTTTTAGTTTGGTATATCTATCCATGACTCTCAATTTGAAACCTTTCCGGGCCCTTTAGTTAGCCCTTCAACTTTCGGCACAATTGAGGAAATTGCTTAATTGAATGGATGAAAACCATGACGGTATAAGTGACATTTAAAAAAAAAAAAGAGTTAAGTGCAGGATGTAATTTCGGGAGGATGTATCCTTTCACCAGCAAAGAGATAAAGTGATAGCGGTAATATTCTGCTCTCTAGTGTTAGGCCATCTACACATGGAGCTACTCATTAGTAACTGATTGGTAACTGAAGTTTCCTGCCGCGTACTTGAGTGACACTTCCTGTGTATTTCCTGGAAAGCCACCAGATAGTAACTAGTTTGTAATCAGTTCCAGGTGACTCGCGGAGCCAGTCACCAGCGAGTTTAGTTTCTCAGTTTCCAGTGATCAAGTGCCTTTTTACGATGGCGAGCGAACAAGTTTTCAACGTAAAGTTAGTGGGAGTATGAAAAACACCCCGTACCGTACAATTATACGCTGAAGCATTACGCAAGAAAGGACATTACGGAGAAAACATAGAATTATTTTCTAAGCTTTTAAATTTTTGTTTGTTTGTAAAAATGAAGTTCACTGTTCCTACCTGAGAGTTATTAGCACACTTTCCTCAGCACTCACACATTCTCTCACATTTGTATTTCGCTGTCGAATGGCAACACCGGGCGAGTTGGTCGTGCGGTTAGAGTCGCGCAGCTGTGAGCTTGCATCCGGGAGATAGTGGGTTCGAATCCCACTGTCGGTAATCCTGAAGATGGTTTTCCCTGGTTTACCATTTTCACACTCGAGGTGCCGTAATTTTGTCCCACGGGAGTTCTTTCACGTGCCAACAATTTATAGCGCCACACAAGTTTCCATAATATGTTGACTGCATTTTAATCAGTACAGTGGTTCTACTTCAGATACTGACAACACGAACACTGTTCACGTAGTGAACCACTATAAAAATATTATGTATCCGTGATCCGATCAGCAAATACGTAGAAAGAGACAAAAATGTCGGTCGGCCGGTCGGTAAGTCACTTGCTTTCTTGGCTTAGGCTGCGTGAACCATCAACGATAGACCCCAAGTGTAAGCGGACGAAATGTAGAGCATAGAAACCTCTACAAAAAAGTCCGCGATGCTACATATCTATTTCCAACCGGCTGCCCTCTAGAAGCGATTTTATACTAAAGTCCGCGGTAAAACATATAACTCCTTAAAATTAAATATTTCGATATTATCCTCGAGTTCCTCATCAAAATAAATTGTTTGACCTCCTCCAGTATTTTATAAGGATTACAACAACCTTATCAGGACATTATTTGCATGAATGGTTCAGAAGTAAGGGCTGGTTTACACGGGTAGAGTAGCGAGGCGAGTAGAGTAGTTAGTAGAGTAGCCACGTTACTCTACTCTACCGCTGTCTGGTAGAGTTGACACTCGTATCGTTCATACGGGGTAGAATCATACAGTAGAGTAGCGTACAGTAGTAGCACCATGATAAGACGTAAGCACATCGTAAGGAAGTGTTTAAAGACATTTACAAACATATTACTGCAAGAGGTTAGTGAAGCGTTAGAAGAAGAAGTAAATGAGGAAAAAAGGGAATGGGTAAGAGGCTGGCTTAGTAGGAGAGATATACTCGGGGCATCGGCATTAATTCTGAGAGAACTTGGCAATTTGGAGAAATATGGGGGGACAAACTCGACACAGTTGGCCAAGAACATGAGGGATCGTCTCAGGAATCATTTTGTTAATGAAGGAGCAGTTCCCTGGCAGTACAAGCATGTATTTTAATCCAGGAACACAAACGATTGAACTTTTATGACTTTATTCATTATTGTACAAAAAGTAACGACAGTGTAATCATCCCCTCAGGATTTTACTAGTCTTCGTCTGTGAATACTGTAGTGGTGATTTCTAAGATAAAACTATATGAACGAGCTCCAGTCTAATTATAGATCATAACTAGCGAATGTACCCGTGCTTCGCTACGGTATTCTACATTGTATTCGAATATCGAAGTAAATAGTGTACATGCAGTAAATAAGATAGTTTTAAAATTGCATGTCTCTTAGCGTTATCCGAGAAAGAGCATGGGGAGGTCCCCGTACGTTTCCAATGTAAAGTGTTTGTTACGGATTTGTGATATAACGGCAGGCTCACTTGCCTACTGGCATTCACAATCAGGTTGGGAAGTTTACATTATAATTGCAGGCCCCATTGCCTACTATGCGGACAGAATCGATTTGGGGAGTTTTCGTTAAAATGGCAGCCCCCCTTTCCTACCTCCAGACAGATTACAGTTTTTATTATAATGGCAGGCAATTACCCTACTATCACTCGAAATTGAGTTGTGCAGTTATCATTATAATGACAGGCCCCTTTTCCTACTGCCAGCCAGCGTACTGCCAGTCACACCAAGTTGGTGAGTTTCCATCAAAATAGCAGGCCACTATGCCTAATGCCAGTCACATTTTAGATGAGTACATTTCTTTATAATGGCGGGCACCCTTGCCTACTGCCAAACACAATCGGGTAGGGGAGTTTTAAACAAAACTGCATGCTCACTTACCTTCTGCAAGTCAAATCGAGAAGGGAACTATTCATTACAATTGTAGGCCTTCCTTACTAATGACAGTTACACAGGAGTTGGAGAAGGAACCCTTTCCTACTGCCAGTCAAAGTCGGTGTGGGGAGTACTGATTACAATAGCAGACCGACCCTTTCTCGATCGCTAAATCGACATCAGTGAATATATATAGATCGACATACGAAAGTATATGCGTGTTTACAATATTGAAGACCTTCATTTACAGATTAACTGCTACTAAACGTACGTCATATCGACAAAGGATTATACCATAAGACACGCCGGATTTAGTGGCCTAAATGGCTGGTCCAATGATATGTCATCTATTCTTGGGTCAGATTTAGAAACGTGGAACAGGGTAAAGGTTTTGTAAGATCATCTCACATTACATTACTTTTCGGATAATAATGTGACAGCTACATACGTAGCATTTGGCTCACATATGGCTACTGAGTGGGCCAATTTTCGTGAAGAGTTTGATGATTCTGTATTTCATATAAGTAATTGAAAGTATGAATAATGCATGTGAAAATTCCAAATTGACTTAACATCGATTAATAGAGAAAAATCAAACGTAAAAGGGATACAGATACGGCATAAAGTCATAAGACCAAGGTTGTAGATCATTCCAAATTGAACGGAGATTGTGCAATCCGTTACGTGATAGGAATTTCCGAAGGTCTGCACCATCATTAAAATTGCCTGCATATTTCGATATTCTTCGGGGATAAAAAATGAAAAATTTAATGATACAGGATTTTTCATTCGTTACAGGCTAAAACGTATAATTTTGTCAAATTTCAATTATCTTCTTATTCTTCTGGCAGATTATGCCACAATGTGGATTTTGGGCGAGGCGGGTAAAAATTAGGACTTTCAGGAAATCAAAAATTATGGAGATTGTTATTTTTACCCCTTAAACGGAAAGCTGTACGAAAATTTCGCCAAAATAGTCAGTGTAGAGGTACACAGTCGTTACGATTTGATTTATATAGATAAGGAATCTGCTCCATGTAAAACACCTTTTGGGCTATGTCCGCTGGACTTAACCTGCAAAAGTGACCATTCATGATATCTCCCTTATTAATCCTCCTGACGAAAAAATGCACATGAAAAAAAAGGTTTAGAGGTGGAATTCCATCAGGTTTGGTCGATTTCCAGTCAGGTTGGTCTTGTTCTGTATATATTGTGGAAGAGTAAAATCACCATTTCGGTTCCTTATAAACCGCCAGTCCATTCCGGAACATGAAATGTTATTTACGTTTAAAACCTACCTTTGGACAGGTGGATGCTAAATATAAATTTTGTTTCGAATGTCTTCAGTAGTTTTCAAGTTGTAAGGAATACGCTTTACACGCACCCGCTCGTGAGTTAAGTCCGATGGGACTTGTACAGAAAAACGGTCCTTTAATGATATCTCCCTTATTGATCCTCGTATCGAAATGATGCACATGAGAAAAAAAGGTTTAGACATTAATTTCTACCAAGGTAGGTAGACTTCCATAAACTTTTGTTGTGTATATTTTTTGGAAGTGCAAAATCACTGTTTCGGTTTCGTATAAACCCCCAGTTAGTTCAGGGATTTAGAAACAATATTTGCCCTGAAACCTATCAAGGACAGGTGTATTCTAAATACGAATCTTGGTGGAAATGCATCCAGTAGTTTCTAGCATTCACGTACATACGGCGTAATTAAGGAAGAAAATAATACAGTTAAGAATGTTGAAACTAATAGAAAATGGATTATAACTGAGGACAGCCGGATAACGACAAATAAATAAATGCCGTGAGTTATGGATATAATAAAGCGCTAACAGAGGAGAAATTTAGGTTCAGTGATTCTTAGGTAAACAAATATGAAGATGACTAATGGTGTTATTACTTAATCTATTCGAGGGCGGTTATAACCTCCAACGATATTCCGCCAATATCCCGCAGATGAGCCGATTGATGCCTCTCTTGCCATCTACCCAAGGAACAACCACGAATTTAAAAGCATGATGAGGAAAATGGCAATACGTTACTTCCCTACTGGCATGCAGTCAGAGACGTTGCCATGGTAACCTGTAGGTTCGTTGTCGGTCTGTCGGTCACTAAATGCAGAGCATGATACCAGCAGAAAATTGTAAATTTCTCCGTCATGTGAAGAGTAAGGTAAATTATGAACATAACGAAAGTTGTTTATAATGAAGAGACGTTTCACGTACGGTAAACGAAGTTTACAGAAAATCAATAGTATAAGAGAAAATAGAGGAAAACCACTGTGGTTTTCCTATAAACACCCCGTCTATTCAAAGATTTTAAAATTATATGCATATCGGAACCTTTCCTGGGATGAGTATACTCTAAATATGAAGTTTGGCTGAGATCTATCCAGCCGTTTCGACGTGATGGTGGGAAAACCACTCTGGTTTTCCTATAAACCCCCCGTCTATTCAAGGATTTTAAAATGATATGCATATCTAAACCTTCCCCGGGATTAGTATACTCTAAATACAATGTTTGGTTGAGATCCATCCAGCCGTTTCGACGTGATGGTGGAAAAACCATTCTGATTTTCCTATAAACCCCCCATATATTCAAATATTTTAAAATGATATGCATATGGAAAACTTCCCCGCGATGAGTATCCTCTAAATATGAAGTTTGGTTGAGATCTATCCAGCCGTTTCGACGTGATGGTGGAAAAACCATTCTGGTTTTCCTATAAACCCCCTGTCTATTCAAGGATTTTAAAATGATAAGCATATCAAAACCTTCTCCGGGATGAGTATACCATAAATATGAAGTTTGGTTGAGATCTATCCAGCCGTTTCGACGTGATGGTGGAACAGACAAACAGACAGACAAACAGAAACAATTTTATTTATATAGATTTTTACACTCGTTCTTCACCCCCTTTCCATCCCCGCCCAAAGGAGTCCTATGAGTCCCTTACACAACAGTATATTTTTTTTCCCAGATATTAAGTCTTATTTGTACCTATTTTGGTTGACAGCTATGCCCAAACGTACATGCATAATCTCACTGCTCTAGAATCCTGGAGCTGACGTTGCCATGGTTACGGCAGTTCATTTCTTTATCCGATTCCTAGAGCAGGGGTAGTGTGGTGCCAATATCTCCGTAACGGTTGGTTTTAGGGCCTTAAAACATGGTTTTCGGGCCCGTAGGGCTTACCGAGTTTTGTTCTTTGCGTCAAGAGGATTAAATTGAGCTTTGTCTCGTTCTTATACGACAAATTCGATATTTTGCCTATAATAGTATAAGAGAAAATGGAGGAAAACCGTTTTTCCTATAAAACCCCCGTCTTTTCAAAGATTTTAAAATGATATGCATATCGAAACCTTCCCCGGGGTCAGTATACTCTAAATATGAAGTTTGGTTGAGATCTATCCAGCCGTTTCGACGTGATGGTGGAACAGACAAACAGACAGACAAACAGACAAACAGAAACAATTTTATTTATATAGATTCTGGCGAAAGTTTTTGTTCCACGGTGAAGGGGTGAGGTACTCCTTTCCCCAGTTAGACTGTAGTGATGTTTCTATTTCCATTTTTTTGTATTTCAGCCAACCTAAATCTTATCCGAATGAAATTTTACAGAATTCATTTCTAAAGTTATAGAAAGAATACCCATTGGCCATCAGTGTGTCGTCTCAGAACCCACGGGTCTCAAAACTCACGAGTAGAATAATCGGCTGCATCATGAATAAATTTTTCGGTGTAAGTGTGTCGGATGGATAATCAATTGAATTATGTGAATAGATGAAAAATAGAAATACGCCTCTATTTTTGCAATCCATGAAGTCCAATGCTGAAGACGGCACAAACACTCAGTTCTCGAGCCATAGGAATTAACAAATGAAAGTGAAAATCCCGGCCAGGAGTCGAACCTGGGACTCCCTGGACCCATTGGACCACAGGCCAGCATGCTAACCATGTATCCATGCAGCCGGACGACATAAAATTAAAGTAGGTATATTGCCTGCTGCTAGTTAAAATAAATTTTCAGTTGGTAGTAATTACCGGAGCTTAGTTCTATTATGAGGCCAGAAGACGGCATTTACTTATATAAGAAACTTTATTTTACCGATATTAAATATTACGACTGTTAATTCACTCATTTAGTTTCATTAGAGATTAATTTGGTCATGAATCTCATCGCAGGGAAATTAAATTACTTATCTCCATTCCCTTCAGAAAGTGGGCGAGTATGATGAACGGTCTCTGATTCGCTTTCCGAAAATAATATGAACTCATGCTCCACACGTATGACTGAGTCATGTAGGCCCTACTCCCAGATGCCTTACTTAGCATAGATTAATATATTACATCACGCCCCCACGCGTTTACACGAAACGCAATGTTATATACTCGTAGTATTGACTACTTGGGTCACCAAATTTATAAAATCATAAATTAAAATGTGTCAGAATTCTATCTAAAATATAGCGAAGTAGCCAATCGCTATCTTTGACGTTCTGTTGCTATATGACTTAAAAAAGACTCCACAGCGCTGATGTTGATGATATTTTATGATGGTGGTTCTTTCACCAGCCAAGAAAATGTGGAAAGGTTCATTAAAAATCAATAAGTGTTGAAAACAATGAAGGAAAAGGTAGTGGTGGTGATTACTGTTTTAAGAGGGAGTGCAACTGGGCAGCCATCCTTTATTAATACTAATCAGAGGGAAAAAATGGAAGGTGGCCCATACTTCGAGAAAATGAAGGTTTCGGGCAAAGAAAGACAAGGGCCTTTTCTAAAAAATGTAAGTACCCCTGGGGCCCCTTTTAGTCACCTCTTACGATAGGCAGAGGATACTGTGGATGTTACTCTGCCACCCCAACACACAGGGGTAAATAATGGTCGGTGAATGACACAGAGGTGTATTATTATTATTCGCTAGGGGCTTTACGTCGCACCGACACAGATAAGTCTTATGGCGACGATGGAATAGGAAGGTCTAGGAGTTGGAAGGAAGCGGCCGTGGCCTTAATTAAGGTACAGCCCCAGCATTTGCCGTGTGAAAATGGGAAACTACGGAAAACCATCTTCAGGGCTGCCGACAGTGGGATTCGAACCTACTATCTCCTGGATGCAACATTATTTTTATTATTATTATTATTATTATTATTATTATTATTATTATTACTATTATTATTATTATCATCAAAACATTTTTCTGTGGTCTTAAAGGTAATATAACGTATTTTTCCTTTTGATATAAATTTAATGTTAATGGTATCGTGGCCGCAGGAGAGGCCAGGTGAGTGAGTCACCGCGCACCTCACCCCTCCTGCCGTCATCGCAGGCACCTGCTATCCGGAGTCGTGAATTTTTAGACTCACTGGAATATTAATTTAGCTATTAGTTTGCAGTCGTGAGTTTTAATACCATTTGCTACTAATTTTCGCACGTGAGTTTTGAGACGTAACCGGCCATAAGTACACTGTAAATTACGCTGGCGTAGGCCTAATTTGCAGTAGCTTCTTCGCCATAAATATCCCAATTATTGATCTATTTAATTTGTTTTGTTCGTTGCTTGTACGGCCCAGGTGTAGAGCTTAAGCTTCTAGATCTGACACTGTACTGTAAACAATAATTATTTTGGATATTCCAAACAACATATGGAAACTATTCAATTTGTTGGGGAAATTACTGTTATTGCTGAAAATTAACGGCAGTGGCAAGTGATATGTAAAAGACCCCTATGTATATTATTAATATGATTAATGTACACAGTCCTGCACCATTGTATTGCCTAACTTAAACATGTCGAGACACATGATGAACACGCTGTGTAACACTGAAACTTGAGAAATCTTCATATTAAGTGAAAATCCAGCTGACACTTGTTTATATTTTATGTTGCATTTTCGAGTGTAGATGTCTGCGGCACCACCTCCAGACTTCTTGGATCTTCGTATTTTCATGAGTTCTTGATTTTATGTACATCGTAAATTTTTTATTTTCTGTTTCAGTTCCGTTAACCCAAAACCCTCTTTACTCATTTTCGCAATCAAGTCCTCTTCCGCCGCCCGTCTCATATTCTTATTTCTATAAGTAACGCTGTTTATGTTCCATAAACATTCTTTTTCGCTGTAGAGCTCCACAAATTTGCAAGTTTCTTCTTCCGTCCACTTCATTTTGCCGCAAAATAAACGCTCAACGTAATACCACCGTCTGCACACACATGCAAATACAGCAGTCGAATGACGCAGCAGCTGAAAAATCGAGCGTCCTCGAACTTCTCCGCCAGCTCTCGGAGCTCGGTTCCGGTGGAGGGGGAAGGATAGTGGTAGAGTTACTTTACCGCTGCGGAAACCCACTCTACTCTACTGCCTACTAACTACTCTACTCTACTTGCTACTATCCCGGTCGTTTACACGATGCTAGTAGCTCTACTATCCACTCTACTCGCCTCGCTACTCTACCCGTGTAAACCAGCCCTTATGACCATTTTAGACTGTAGTGGTAATACGTGTCAACAGGACGGGCTAGCGCTGTGTCCGTCACCGTACAGTAGCTTCGTGTGTGGAGCCGAGTTACTATTCAGTTACTAACCAGTTTGTGACCCCGGTTACAAACCAGTCACGTTTCTAATGAGTAGCTCCGTGTGTAGAGGGCCTCAGGTGGTATAACTACAAATAGAATGCTTCCACACGAGTGTTAAGATGTTTAGATGCCTTTTTCTCTGAATGATCAAAATGCTACTTATACCGTTATGGTTTTCATCCATTCAATTTTACATTTTTTATAGTATGGGGACCCCTACTTTGTCTGCTAAGAAACATTTTCAACATTAACATACGTTTCTAGAAGCGAAGTCGTTGTCGCATATTTGCCATAATGACGTGGGTGCACAGGTATGTCTATCGGCGTGATGTCAAACTGCGTACATCATGGCTTCTGTTGCCTTCCACAGATATGGGTTGCAGGAACAATGCAATGGTGATCATCATACTTGAACTGTCCAGTGAAATGAATGCATGACTTTTTTTTCCACTGTGGGCTTTACTGTGTAGAGATGAGAAGAATGCAAGAATGAATAATGTGGCCTGCAAGCACGAACTTCCTGTTCTGCCCAGACAGATCGGCTCTTATCTGCTGCACGAAAATACTGACTCACACTTTGCAGTTTGCTGGATTACAAGAAAACCCCTACGCCCCCTGCCTCACCGGGCATGTGCATTCTTCTGATATCCCAACAGTACCTCTATCGATAAGCATGAGATAGAGCAGCGTACCTGATGGCAATGGTCGTTAACACGTCCACCATTAGACACCGTGGTTAGACGGTTCGAGTCCCGTTCGTTGAAAACATTAATTTTACTATCAGAATGTTGGCCGAAAGGGTAGGGAGGTGATGTTGTACAATTTTTAATCACCAGAATGCGTGCCCAAAGCTTGGATTCAGTTCCAAACCTCTCCGCAGTGCTCTTACGGCGTGAGTGCTTATGACGCTGTTGATGATGATTCGGTTTGTACAATTGTATGTAGCTTACTCAAAAGTATGCAGATCCATAGACGTCAAAGTACAACTCCGAACGAAAATGCACTCGATATGGTTTGTAAGGAAATAATACAATATTTGTTTTCATTCCATTCGAATGCCGTATAAAACCTGTAAAGTATAACTTTTATTCATAAGATATATTAATAGTCCATTTAGAATTTCCAATTACTTTATAGATACAGTCGAAACTCTTTATTGCGACATCGCTTTTAACAAAGTATTCGATATAACGTCAAAATCTAATGGTCCAGTCTAAATCCTATATAAAAGGTGTATTTAAAGTCTCGCTCTGTACGACATCGCTTATTACGACATGTCGTATAAAACGGTATATTTTATCACATTTTCAGACAAATGTTTCGGCTTTAACGTCTAAAGTTAATTTTATTTGTTACGTTTTGTGGGATTGCTGACAACGACGTGAAGTTTATTTTCAAACTCTTGTTTTCAGTAGAGTGTAGATTTCAAAACAGTCTGTCTGTTAAATAGTCAAGGCAAACATCACTGTGAGGATGTCGCATATGAAACGCAAAGTGTTTGATGCTGAGGAAATATGACACATAAAATGTCAATTAGAAAATGTAAAACAAACGTCAGCATGGCGAAGGAATTGGCTATATAATTCTCAACGGTTTATGCGATTTAGAAGAAATATAGGACCTATTTCACTAAATGATTTTGAAGTTTTAACTTTATTCTGTTAATTAACCGTGTAAGTGTGCAGCCTAAAACTTGACACATTTAGCAACGACAAAGGAAGACCGGTTTATGCGACTATCGCCTATAACGAGCATTAATTGGCGGTGCCTTCGGAGTCGTTATGACCGGTTTCCACTGTAGTAATTGCGAGAGTCGAAGACAGGGTTATGTACTAGTTTCCATAATTAATAAATAAAACTAAATGACATTGATTAAGTGTTTAAACTGCTTATTAAATGGGGGTAACATTATTGTGGCCTGAACATAAAATATACTGGAGAAATAGAATCTACCTTTTCTGACTGTATTCTTCTAGATTATTTTGGTCAGCATGATATGTGAATTATAATCACAACTTTGCAACCGTGAAAATAATTAAAAATTTACCACTCCGGACCAATACTAACAGTGTGTCTTCAACAGTAACACACAATATCGGTATTTATCTGCGTTCTTCGCTATCAGAAACGTTTACCAATATTTCATAAGTTTACCTTTCATTACAGTAATAGATAATAAATATTTCATATTTATGTTTCCTATTATTAATTACTTGTGTTTCGTATTTGAACAATCTCCACCGAATAAGTAACTCTTTGTAGTGTAAAAATATTTTGGTTGCTGAATAAATACTCATATATTTCACTCTAGTTAAATTCGTATATATTGTTTTGTTTTTTGCATTTCACTCTTTATTTACTTTTCAGTTGTAAACACAGACCTCGCAATTTATCAATTAAAATGCTTTTACTATCGATTGTGAACAAGAAAATAAAGTAATCTCTAACACGCTCAAGCACGGTATAATCAGTTTGCTAAACGTATCAGTGCATGGTGGTTTATTATGCTATGTGCT
Organism: Anabrus simplex; assembly: GCF_040414725.1. Lineage (NCBI taxonomy): Eukaryota > Metazoa > Arthropoda > Insecta > Orthoptera > Tettigoniidae > Anabrus > Anabrus simplex. Next base: position 139,998,868 of record NC_090272.1, read on the forward strand.
TGAAAATGCTCATGAAAAATGAATCATTCATGCAATCAAAAAAAATTAATATTTTCTTACGCTTGACTACGCATAAATGCAGGAATAGGTAGAGTGGATTTAATAAAATGTGCTTCAGTAATCGTATTAAATATTGCATAAATAACATTTCTGTCACATGGTGGTCTGACCGGTAGAGTACATGTCATCTGAAATGTGCCTGTTCATTACGAATGTTGGTACTTATACAGAAGGAGAATAACTTTGAAGTTGATTGATTGTTTACTTCAGGATTACATGCATGTGGCACCTAATTTAGTATATATGTTGCGTTCCCTTTTAATAAATATTAGGATAAAATAGTAGGACAAAATACAGATACAATAATAACACAGTGCAGAGTGGAACAAATATAAGGCGTGATCAAAAAGTTTCCGTTTGAGGGCAGCCGACATGCAAAGTAGTGCGACTCGATCCGGGTATATAAGCACGGACAAGTAGGCAAAGGGATTAGTGTGGCAGTCGTTTCGTGCTAAGGTGCGTGCATTAAATGCGTACACATGAACTATGGTGACGTTATTACCAAATACGTCCAAACAGGACCAATGTGCTGTATTTCTGTTCTTGGCTGCTGAAGGACGAACACCGATGAGGAGAATGACGACGGTGTATGGTTCAGCATGTTTGTCAAAAAAAAAACTCCGTTGTGGATTGGTGCACCAAGTTCCATGCGGGTCGCGTTTCCACACAAGTCGCCGGTCGATCTGGGAGGCCAGCCTTATCCATTATGGACAACAACAAGCGGACGATGGATTCTGATATGTCCCCATGCGATTGTCTAGCTTTCGGTCCCCTCAACAAGGCCTTGAAGGGTCGACGTTTCCATTCAGACAAGGATGTGCAGCAGGCGGTCACGGACTTCTTCACGCAACAGGATACGGTGTTTTGCCACATGGGGATCTTCAACCTGGTGCGTCGATGGCATGAGTGCCTTATTGGCATCCCGATTCAGGATTGTACGGCCGTCTAACGGAAACTTTTTGATCGCCCCGTTTACAACATAATTTACCGTATATGGCGAACTATGGCGGAATTCATGATACACTCATAACTAGCCTAGCAAATAATTTATAGCCAGCAAATCATGCAAAAGAAAGGAAAGGTACTATATATAATTAGAGATAGACACAAGACATGTCTATGGATTCGTCAGCTATATGGTTATCCTCCTGTTCAGAGGGCACCGGGTTCGTTTCCTGGAATGGCCGGGAATTTAACCCGTGTTTCGTTAATTTCTCGGACTCAGGGACCGGCTATTTGTGTTCGTCATATATTTTTTCTGCACACAACAAATTCCACAAACAACCAACTCAAAAACGCATGACAGTGAGTACATGCCTCCACGAAGGGTTGACCTCGGGGAGGGAATGCAGCCGTAGAACTGGGCTAGGTCCACTTGTAGTGCTGACTTCGAATAACATCCATGATCGCTGCAACAATTTCATTCCGAACACAATGCAGATATTGCACCATATAAATCCAAATATAATAAATCCTTTACCTACTGTGCAACAAGAATATTTATTTCTTATTTTCTACAATCGAAAGCTTACATCGCTCATTAGTCAGGGGACACCTTTACTAATATTTTAATTTCAGTCCTCACATGATATTATATTTAGAAATATACACTTCATAATCGTCTGAGTTCTAAACTGTGAATTTCATTATTGATTCCTTTTACCATAATCATGTAACACGCATTACATTAATGTTTCTGTTCGCTAAACGCTACGTGAGAGTGCAATATGTTTTTCTTATTATTATTATTTTTTGGTTCGTTTTGGCCTGCTAGGGACCACAGGGCTCGTCTTAACTCTTAGCTATGGTCTTCTACTTTTTCTTGGCCCAGTACGCTTTCATTTTCTGGCTGTGAGCTTGCTTCCTTCCATCCGTCCATTTAGGTTTGGTGGTCTCTGTACTCTTATCTTCTTGTGAAGGACAGTGGGACGACTCCCTGTTGAATGGCCTGTCGGTACTGAGATCGGTTATCTGTGGTATCTAATGGGATCTGCAGTTCCTCAAGTCTAATTTTACTGAGATGATCCACTTGGACTTGGAAGCCTTTCCCCTACTTGTCACTGTGAGGATTGTGTTGATGAGCTTGCAGGATTTCAGGCGGGTCATATGGCCAGACAATGTTACCTAGCAACCGCGTCGGCTAAGTTTTATGACTGGTGGTCATTGAAATTAGTTAGCCGTTGATGGGTGGCCATGACCAAGAGATATGTTTATGATCATTTGATTTTCGCAAAGAGAAAAGTGTTCTTTTGTTTTATTTTGTCATATACACATCTTAAATATTTGAAATGATCTACTTGTTCCACCTCACTTTCCCAGCTGAAGTTCAGCTCTAGTTTTCTTCCCAATGGACATCGCCTTAGTCTTAGAAACGCTCACTCAGTGCCAATACCATACTCACTATACCGCTTTTCAAACTAGAAAATGTTAGATTTCAGACTTTCAGCACAGTCTCATGTTAAGATTAAGCCATCGATACAGGCCAAGCTGCTTATTACATTTCCACCCAGCTGAAATATTCCCTGCCATTTTATACAGGGTGGTCGGAAACAACGTGAGCCGGGTATATGAACATTAGAGGGTTGGTCATACTGATATATAATGGCAAAAAGTAATTGGATATCTCGCGCCATTGTCATGTTATCAGCTGCTGAAGTTAGCCAATCAGATCGCTTCGCGGGCAACTTCATATGGGCTTTAGGAGGCGGTGTTGCTAAATCTGCACGTGGCTCACGACCGACTTGAGAGCGCCAGTAGGAGAAATAAACTTCTCTTGGACAAGGACCTCCCGCTGATAGGCTCGACCCACAGCAAGCACGCTACGGTGGCAATAGCTGAAACCCACGGTGCGTTAGTATTTGATGCTCATTTCACGACATGACTACCCCCTTGGGTGGGGGCGATAGAATAACACCCACGGTATCCCCTGCCTGTCGTAAGAGGCGACTAAAAGGAGTCCCAGGGGCTCTGAACTTTGGAGCGTGGGTTGGCGACCACGGGGCCCTTAGCTGAGGCGTGGCATTGCTTCCACTTACTTGTGCCCGTCTCCTCACTATCATCTATCCCATCCGACCCCTCTTGGTCAACTTTTGTTCTTTTCCGACCCCGAGTGACTGGCCATGTTTTTCGGGTCACGTAGCTGTCAGCTTACATTCTGGAGATAATGGGTTCGAACACCACTGCCCGCAGTCCTGACGATGGTATTCCGTGGTTTCCCATTTTCACACCAAGCAAATAATGGGGCTGTACCCTAATTAAGGCCACGGTTGCTTCCTTCCCGCCCCTAGCCGCTTCCTATCCTATTGTCGCCATAATATATATCTGTGTCGGTACGACGTAAAGAAATTTCTAAACATACCGAGTGATCCCTTCCATTTTTCCCTCTGGTTAGTGTTATATAGAGGATGGTTGCCTAGTTGTACTTCCTCTTAAAACAATAATTACCACCACCACCACCACGATATGACTCTCAAGCCCGACCAACCCACGTGCAGATTTAGCAACACCGCCTCGTAAAGCCCATTTGAATTCGCCCGCGATCCGATGTGATTGGCTAACTTCAGCAGCTGATAAAGCGACAACGAGCCGAGGTATCGAAGTAATTTTTTCAAATTACTTATCAGTATGACCAACGTTCATATACTCAGTTCACATCGTTTCCGACCACCCTGTACATTTCAATAAATGATGCATGTAAACAATTAAGGAGAAAAACTGCAGCCTTTTCTAACTCCTGTAACTACTTTGAACCAAGAACTCGTTCTACAACCATTTCTCACTATGGCCCAATTGTCAAAATAAATGTATCTACCCCCTAATTCCATAATATTTCAGTATGGCCAACATATTCTTCCTTGATACTTTTAAGTTAAGCAAATAATAATCATAAGAAGAAGAAGAAGAATGGTAGAGAAGGAGGCATTGCGTGTGTCATATGGGACGGCAGGCCTCTTTTGTACAAAACATCGCCGCTAAAGATATTCCGAGCTGGTAAACTTGCTTAAGAAAGTAAGTATCCTGTCTGGCGGGTGTGGCCTGGTGATGAGTGACGCACCGCTAATGGCATTCGAGGATGGGTAACAATGAGGATGCCGAGGATCATTACCGGCCGTCTCTTCATCTCGGACACACTTTACTCCTTAATGACGTGGCGTGCTCCATTGAAAACCTCGCACATTTCGTACGTCGCACCAAACTGATGGATACTTTCTACCAATATAAATGAGAAAAATCTCTCGTCAGTTCAACGAGAACACATACATATTTATATTTTCTTCTTTAATTAACGAGTTAATGAATATTTTTATTTCTTTGCGTCCTTTCATTCATTCATTCATTCATTCATTCATTCATTCATTCAATTCTAGTTTACCAGCGCGACTGACTTTGATGGTAAAACGTGGGATTTCTGAACCCAAGGTGGTGAGTTCGATACTATCTCAATCGCTTGAAATTGGAAGGTGCTCAGATTATGTTCGCTCGTGTCGGTAGATTTACCAGCACGTAATAGAGCTCCTACGCGACAACATTTTCGACATCTTGGGGTCTCTGAAAATCGTAAAATTAGTTAGGGAAGTATAAAATAATAACAACAAAAGCAACAGTAATAATAGTGTTATTGTTTTAATGCCCCACTAACTACTTTTTACGGATTTCGGAGACGCCAAGCTGCCGGTATTTTGCCCTGCAGGAGTTCTTTTACATGCCAGTGAATCTACGAACGCGAGGCCGACGTATTTGAGCACCTTCAAATACCACCGGACTGAATCAGGATCGAACCTGCCAAGCTGGGGCCAGAAAGCTAGCACCTCAACCACAAGAAGAGTAATAATAATAAGAAGAAGAGTAAGAATAATAATGCCGGCTTCGTGGACTAGATATGACGTTCCTGTCTCTTACCCAGAAGCCTCAAGCCAGGGATATTTACCTGGATCCGAGGGCTGTTTCGAAGTCCACAACTGAACAAATTAGATGCCACCTGACGGTGAGATTGTGACCCTTGTGTAGAAAGTCAAGAATAACATGCTGAGAGGTTTCCTCGCACTGACCACCAGGCCAATGAGCTTAGTTCATCAATGAACGTTTTATTTATTTATTTATTTATTTATTTATTTATTTATTTATTTATTTATTTATTTATTTATTTATTCCTGAAAGCAGGAGGAAAAAGAAATTGCTTATACATTCTATGACGATTATTATTGTTTGTTGCGGTTCATTTCAAGGACTCATTCTAATATATATATATATATATATATATATATGTTTACGATAATTCATTCACGGTAATTGCCTGCCGTGAGTGGAACCTCGTTCCCGAAAGTATCAAAGGGTTAAGCGCTATTCACACTTTAGAAGATACACTGTGGAGACATTTTATGCACCAATAAGGAACATAATAACTTGATGCTGCTACTCACAACCATTCTATTTTTATGGATGCCCTGGTAGAAGATTACTAAAAAATTCTTAATCGTTTTATTTTTCAAGTTTTGTTAAATTTTATGCACTACCTCTTTTCTTTTACACGTACTATATTAAGTTTAAGAATTTTTTCTTTCATTATACACTGACTGACAGAGCAAATGCAACACCAAGAAGGAGTGGTCAGAACGTTATGCCAATTGCAGGGTAGACTGACGTCACTGAGGTATGCTCATGATGTGAAATGCGCCGCTGTGCTGCGCACGTAGCGAACGATAAATGGGACACGGCGTTGGCGAATGGCCCACTTCGTACCGTGATTTCTCAGCCGACAGTCATTGTAGAACGTGTTGTCGTGTGCCACAGGACACGTGTATAGCTAAGAATGCCAGGCCGCCGTCAACGGAGGCATTTCCAGCAGACAGACGACTTTACGAGGGGTATGGTGATTGGGCTGAGAAGGGCAGGTTGGTCGCTTCGTCAAATCGCAGCCGATACCCATAGGGATGTGTCCACGGTGCAGCGCCTGTGGCGAAGATGGTTGGCGCAGGAACATGTGGCACGTGCGAGGGGTCCAGGCGCAGCCCGAGTGACGTCAGCACGCGAGGATCGGCGCATCCGCCGCCAAGCGGTGGCAGCCCCGCACGCCACGTCAACCGCCATTCTTCAGCATGTGCAAGACACTCTGGCTGTTCCAATATCGACCAGAACAAGTTCCCGTCGATTGGTTGAAGGAGGCCTGTACTCCCGGCGTCCGCTCAGAAGACTACCATTGACTCCACAGCATAGACGTGCACGCCTGGCATGGTGCCGGGCTAGAGCGACTTGGATGAGGGAATGGCGGAACGTCGTGTTCTCCGATGAGTCACGCTTCTGTTCTGTCAGTGATAGTCACCGCAGACGAGTGTGGCGTCGGCGTGGAGAAAGGTCAAATCCGGCAGTAACTGTGGAGCGCCCTACCGCTAGACAACGCGGTATCATGGTTTGGGGCGCTATTGCGTATGATTCCACGTCACCTCTAGTGCGTATTCAAGGCACGTTAAATGCCCACCGCTACGTGCAGCATGTGCTGCGGCCGGTGGCACTCCCGTACCTTCAGGGGCTGCCCAATGCTCTGTTTCAGCAGGATAATGCCCGCCCACACACTGCTCGCATCTCCCAACAGGCTCTACGAGGTGTACAGATGCTTCCGTGGCCAGCGTACTCTCCGGATCTCTCACCAATCGAACACGTGTGGGATCTCATTGGACGCCGTTTGCAAACTCTGCCCCAGCCTCGTACGGACGACCAACTGTGGCAAATGGTTGACAGAGAATGGAGAACCATCCCTCAGGACACCATCCGCACTCTTATTGACTCTGTACCTCGACGTGTTTCTGCGTGCATCGCCGCTCGCGGTGGTCCTACATCCTACTGAGTCGATGCCGTGCGCATTGTGTAACCTGCATATCGGTTTGAAATAAACATCAATTATTCTTCCGTGCCGTCTCTGTTTTTCCCCAACTTTCATCCCTTTCGAACCACTCCTTCTTGGTGTTGCATTTGCTCTGTCAGTCAGTGTATTTAAGTTAAAGCCTCCGTGGCTCAGGAGGCAGCGCGCCGGCCTCTCACCGCTGGGTTCCGTGGTTCAAATCCCGGTCACGCCATGTGAGAGATTTGTGCTGGACAAAGAGGAGGAGGGACAGGTTTTTCTCCGGGTACTCCGGTTTTCCCTATCATCTTTCATCCCAGCAACACTCTCCAATATTGTTTCATTTCGTCTGTCATTCATTAATTACTGCCCCAGAGGAGTGTGATAGACTTCGGCAGCCGGCACACTTCCTATCTTCGGCGCTAGATCGGGGCTTCATTCATTCCATTCCTGACCCGGTCGAATGACTGGAAACAGACTGTGGATTTTCATTTTTATATATTTAATTGTCCGCCTCTGTGGTGCAGTGGTTAGCGTGATTAGCTGCCACCCCGGGAGGTCCGGGTTCGATTGCCGGCTCTGCCACGAAATTTTGAAAAGTGGTACGAGGGCTGGAACTGGGTCCACTCAGCCTCAGCAGGTCAACTGAGTAGAGGTGGGTTCGATTCCCACCTCAGCCATCCTGGAAGTGGTTTTCCGTGGTTTCCCACTTTTCCTCCAGGCAAATGCCGGGATGGTACCTAACTTAAGGCCACGGCCGCTTCCTTCCCTCTTCCTTGCCTTTCCCATCCAATCTTCCCATCCCTCCACAAGGCCCCTGTTCAGCATACCAGGTGAGGCCGCCTGGGCGAGGTACTGGTCATTCTCCCCAGTTGTATCCCAGACCCAAAGTCTGAAACTCCAGGACACTGCCCTTGAGGCGGTAGAGGTGGAATCGCTCGCTGAGTCCGAGGGAAAAGCCGACCCGGGAGGGTAAACAGATTAAGAAGAAAATATATTTAATTTATTTCAACTTAATGGATTTTTCATCACTCATTTAAGTACTATTATTAATTTCTATTGTCCGGCTCCATGGGTAAATGGTTAGCGTGCTGGCTTTTGGTCCAGACGGCCCCGGGTTCGATTCAAGGCCGGGTCGGGGATTTTAACCTTCATTGGTTAATTCCAATGGCTCGGGGGCTGGGTGTGTGTGCCGTCTTCAGCATTAGAATTCATCACAGGTAGGGCCACATTCTCATAGACGCGCAGGTCGCCTATGCGGCGTCAACTCGAAAGACCTGCACTCGGACTCTTCGGAGGCCACACGCCATTATTAATTAATTTCTATTTAATCTAATTATTGTAATGTAATATTCCATACGTATATTTCAGTGCCTGATTAGATGGAAGAGAAGGCCACGTAAAATAATATATTACTAACTAACATACAGTATACTAGGACTCATTCTACAGTTTTTTCCCTATTAGATGTCAGATACCTATAAATATTGAGAATCTAAATCGTGTCATTTCTCGGCAGATATGTGTTTATTTCTCTGGACATGGAGAAATGAAATCTGACCACTGTGGACCAGAAACAATTTATTCTTCTACTTCACGCTCAGTTTTTTGACGTGGGATGCAGAAGCAGCATAAAGTTGATCAGCGTACCCACTGGTCTCGAACTGTGTTCTCTGAGCTAGAACTGAAGGCAATTCCCGTAGGAACTATTACTCTCACGGTACGGTAGTTCAAGCGATGTCTTCCAGGTGAGCATGTAATACAACGAACTTCTCCTGGCTATTTGGAGCCCCACATGGCTCACTAGATTCGTGAAATTTTGTTACAAGGCAACAATTGACTCACATCGTATAATATGTTGTTACTGACCTAATGCAATGTTTCTCTAGAGTAGATTATAGTCTACTAGCACCTGATCAACACACTAGTATTTTCTATCTTCCTATATGCACCTGAATATTTATTTATTTATTTATTTATTTATTTATTTATTTATTTATTTATTTATTTATTTATTTATTTATTTATTTATTTATTTATTTATTTATTTATTTATTTATTTATTTATTTATTTATTTATTTATTTATTTATTTGCTTCTGGCCTAATGACCACGTAGCCAGCTAGATTACATACAGGAATGACAAATTACACGATGCATACTAGATTCAAAATGCGTTAGTTTTCAGATTTTTCCACAAGAAATTTCTGCTCGCCAATTTATTTCGTAACCGAGTGACTGCCACGTTTTTCGGGTTACGTAGCTGTCACCTCACATTCTGGAGATAATGAGTTCGAACACCACTGTCCGCAGTCCTGACGATGGTATTCCGTGGTTTCCCATTTTCACACCAAGCAAATAATGGGGCTGTACCTTAATTAAGGCCACGGTTGCTTCCTTCCCGCCCCTAGCCTCTTCCTATCCCATTGTCGCCATAAGATATATTTGTGTCGATACGACGTAAAGCAAATATATATATATAAAATAAGAGTTTTGTCTGTACATTGCTCAGAATTTGAAAAGAATGGTATTTCTGTATCGGTCATGTCCATAGTAACAAGGAAATGGAATTTTTACTTTTCCGTAATTTTTGTCTCTGTCTGTCTGTCTGTCTGTCTGTCTGTATGTATGTATGTATGTATGTATGTATGTATGTATGTATGTATGTATGTATGTATGTATGTATGTATGTACACGCATCACTAGAAAACGGCTGAAGAGAATTTAATGAAAATTGGTATGTAAAGTCGGGGGATGAGCCGCTACAATCCAGGCTATAAATCATTTTACTCACGCTGAGTTAAATGGTAGTTTAGGGGAAGGCCTAAAATTTAATTCTCAAATATTTATTTTATTAGAGGTCCTGTCGGTAAATACTACATAACGAAAGTTATATATAATTGAATTTCTGATCATTTATGTCATACATTGTTACCGTAACGGCTTCGATAATACAGATATTCATCAATTTGTATTTTTGTTGCCAAGTCCACATCAACGCCGAGCCACGAGAAAATGGGTTAACAGAATTTAATGAAAATCGGCATATGGAGTCGGGGAATAAGAAACTACAGTCTAAGTTGTAAACAATTTTATTCACCCTGGAAGAAATTGTAGTTTAGGGGAAGGTGCTTAAAATTTCATTTGTAAATACCCATGTTATTGGTCCTACCGAAAAGTACTACATAAGTTATAGAGAATACAATTTCCGATCATTTATGTTTTATTCAGTTTTACCGTACCCACTATGATAAGAGTGGTGTTTCAGAGTCGGAGGAAAACTAAATGTGGAGGTCTACAATATTGAAAGTGCATAACAATGATCAACAATAACATTACATTGACCATTGTTTGTTGTGATGTTCTTTGTCTCTTATGCTGCTGCTCAACTCAAATAGATGGGATTACTGCTGCGTACGTTACAGACTGGTTCATCAGAGTATTCCAGCTATTCGATCCCTACTCTGACGCACTGTTCTGAATGAGCAGTGTGCACACTTAAGGCAAACGCTCACTTAGTAGTATTAGTATGACCTGGTCTAGGATTACAATTTAGAACTAATCCAAATTATAGCACCACAATTCACGAAATAACTCAAAATTCAACCCTGAAAAGAGCCGTTTCTTAAGGAAAGCTTCTTCCTCTTCACTTTTATTAAATTGTACATGCATTTAATTCCAAATTAGCAGTGAGGTGGGGTTTCTCCTCTGGCTTGAAGGAAAAATTTGTCTCCAAGTCAGATAGATTTTTCTGCCGCCTGCGTAGTGAACTGAGATTTTCCGATTCAACGGGTACTCCTATTAAACAGATTAGTAAGAGGGCATAGGTTTTGCCCTGGGTGTCTCCACTAATCGACACCCCCACCCGGCCGAAGATAAGACGAAGTGTGTTCACGGATCACGGCTCTCTGTGGCTTGGTCATTCCAGCTCTGGAACTTTGGGCTGTTAGATCGGCAGAGAAAATGTGTGGTTTTTCATTTGATCGAGTATTTCATATAAAAGCATTGCTCTTAATCGCGCCATTCATACTGACGTCATTGTAATGACCTATGTTCATTTCAGTTGGGGAAACTACTCAGACAGTCTTTCTGAGGATGTAAAAAGGCAGGTGGAGAGTGAGTGTCTGTCATTAAAATGAAAACTCCTCAACCTGGTTGTGACTGATGGTAGGCAAGGTGGCCTACTCTTACAATGAAAATTCCCTAACCCAGTCTTCATATGAGAAAAAACGTTTGGTGACTTCCCCGTCGTGTTTCTAGGGTAACGTTAAGTGCTACGCAATTTAATATAATCTTGCTCACAACGTGTACACTGCCTAACCTAGAATACTGTATACAATGTAGAATTCCGTAGCGAAGCACGGATACATCAGCTAGTTCTAAATATACCGAGTGATACAGCTGACCCTATTCACTCAGTTTTATGCAACCCGCAGATTATAGCCTAGCATAGAAACATTGACCTTGGCTACTCACAGCGATGTCTGGTCTTACTGTCATTCCTGCTTGCTGCAGCGTACGTGGTGGAACCTGCCTGCACTTTACTGTAAAGATTACTATGTGCTATTTCATGTGCCCTACGTATTAAGTCCAGTCGTTCTCCGAGTCGAATGCGCGCAGTTATTTGGTTGAATGGGTGTCTCATAATGCTGACAATAAGTGCAGTGCGCTTCATTCATTGTAACCGTTTGCCACCTAAAAGTCGCATGTTATTATTCCTTTCTGGATGCTCCATGGCTAAATGGTTAGCGTGCAGGCCTTTGGTTCAGAGGGTACCGAGTTCGATTCTCGGCCGGGTCGTGGATTTTAACCTTAATTGGTTAATTCCAATGGCTCGGAGGCTGGGTGATTGTGTGCCGCCTTAAGCATTAGAATTCATTATAGGTAGGGCCCCATCTTCATAGACGCGCAGGTCACCTATACGACATCAAATTAAAAAAAGGCCTGCACCAGGCCACTCCGGAGGGCACACACCATTATATATATGCCCTTCTGATGTATGTTTTTTTCTAAAGGTGAAAAGTGACTTTTGAGACTTAAGGAACTTAACCTTAGTAAGTTCAACCTAAATTACGACAGCCTTAAGAGAATAAAAATAAAAATGAAAAGCTCGTAGCTAGATTCAAACTTTGAATCCGTCGGAGAAATCTCATGCTAGCTACGATTAGTACTATGTAGCCACTCCAGGCGACGAAGAAAATAGGTCTCGTATCTCTGTACCAATGTCCGGCTCCATGGCTAAATGGTTATCGTGCTGGCCTTCAGTCACAGCGATCCCGGGTTCGATTCCCGGCAGGGTCGGTAGTTTTAATCATAATTGGTTAATTTCGCTGTCACGGGGGCTGGGTGTATGTGTTGTCTTCATCATCATTTCATCCTCATCACGACGCGCAGGTCGCCTACGGGAATCAAATTAAAATACCTGCATCTGGCGAGCCGAACTTGTCCTCGGACACTTCCGGCACTAAATGCCATACGCCATTTCATTTCATTTCATTTCATTTCATTTCAAAGGAATAATCTACGCTATCGCTTCGAACCTGATCTTGTTTATTACGAGTTCTGTACTTGGATGTGCAGACAGCTTAACCTTGCTGCAAGCACCACAGCATGCTAAATAATCATGTCTCTCGTAAGTCCAGATAGTTGCAACCATTCCCTACGACTAGGGTATGTACCTATTCATCATCATCATCATCTGTTTACCCTCCAGGTTCGGTTTTTCCCTCGGACTTTGCGAGGGATCCCACCTCTACCGCCTCAAGGGCAGTGTCCTGGAGCTTCAGACTCTTGGTCGGGGGATACAACTGGGGAGTATGACCAGTACCTCGCCCAGGCGGCCTCACCTGCTATGCTAAACAAGGGCCTTGTGGAGGGATGGGAAGATTGGAAGGGATAGGCAAGGAAGAGGGAAGGAAGCGGCCGTGGCCTTAAGTTAGGTACCATCCCGGCATTCTACCATCCCGGCATTCGCGTGGAGGAGAAGTGGGAAACCACGGAAAACCACTTCCAGGATGGCTGAGGTGGGAATCGAACCCACCTCTACTCAGTTGACCTCCCGAGGCTGAGTGGACCCCGTTCCAGCCCTCGTACCACTTTTCAAATTTCGTGGCAGAGCCGGGAATCGAACCCGGGCCTCCGGGGGTGGCAGTTAATCACGTTAACCACTACACCACAGAGGCGGACCATGTACCTATTACTTGGTTAAATGAGTCCAGCATTATGTTTCAGATATTCTCAATGAATTTGTCCGTAGTCGGTACTTACGTGGCGATAATTATTATTTCTGTTTATTATAACTTCCTTAGAATAATATCTGAGACTTCAGAAAAGTCCAGTCTTCGTAAAGGATGCCTAGAAGAGTACGAAATGAAAATTTAAAAAAGCATGACTCAATTAGGTTTCGAACCTCACCGCTCCCTGTAGCTTATCCAGGTACGTCTAACATGCCTAATTCCGCGCAGCTACTTCTTGCCGGAACGTCTAGCTCTTACATCTCTGTATTCACGAGGAGAACGAAAGTTGTCGCTTCGTAAAGTTGCCGATGTGTTACAGCCTATGGTCCAGTTTTATAACTTTGTTAAATGCTGCACGGTAGTAAGTACATGGCGTCTGCTGTGGCACCTGCTATACAGCATTTGCGTGCCATAGATTATAAAATACCATGAAAAACGCGTTTCTATCAATTTCGATGTGATGACACTATACAAAATGGCGGTGAATTCACACGTCTGTAATTGGTGACCACCCTTTTCTGTCAAAAGAAAATGGCCTCTTGAAGCAATCAGGTGCGCAATTCTCTACTGACAGCTAAAGGAGGGGCTATGGTTTGTACAGTACAGTAATATTTCGTAAAAATGACAAGAGTATTGGACTCCGCTCTACATAAAATGGTACAGTGTTTTTAGATGGACTCACTGCCTCTTGCACATTTTTTGCATTGTGAGGGGAAGTCTACATCGGACTAACTGCACATAAAATTGCTGTAGGACCTTATGCAAGATAGGACTAAGAGATATTTAATTCCTAGCTTGTGGCATATGTTTGGGGAAAAATAGGATCAGCTGTACCACCCAGTATATATACGTATATTGTTTTAAACAAAATATGTCAATATATACTTCATAACTTTTATTTTAACGACACTGTCTTGTAGGAAATGTGCTAAGATTTTGTAGCTGCGCTGGTTGCACCAGGAGAGCAACGTTACTACACTTGTTGGTAGTGAATCCTAAATTTATGATCTTCGAGTACCTCCTTTCTGTACTATGTGGTATTTTGTATATTTTAGGATTAAAATATTTAAATCTACAACACATGAGAAATCGTACTTGCACACATTTTCCACTTTCCCAATCACAAGTTAACTCAGATTTGAAATGTCACACTCTCTCACAATCTCGAGTTTAGTTTGACACTGGTATTTCATTGCTCAGCATGAGGTGGCACCATGTGACATGCCCTGTAAAGTTGACAGTTGATTCGACATATCAACGAAATTTTTATGATTTATGTTCATGACACTTGTCTTCTCTCTTCCTATAAGTCCAGTGTTCCCAACATCCGAAAGTTGAAAAATCGTACAGAAATTCAAAGTAAACGTATTATTTATCGTAAAACCGTTCAGTACTTACATTCACCCAAATACAATAGAATTCAATAGAATGCCTCCAATAATAGCAAGAAGCAATACCATCAAATAGGAATACTTAACTGAAACATATTTACTAGAAGTAAGAAAACACAGCATATACACTTTGCACTTTCTTCACATGTTGGATCAGGACGCAGCCACTTCCTATACTGTCTATACTCTCCCACGACTCCCTTACTTTTGATTCCTTCTGGGTGTTTTAACAGAAAATTTTAATTTTTAGAGTGTCTAAGAACCTGATTTATTTTTGGAATCACATGTTAACCGCATCTTTACTTAACATTCAAAATAAACGCCAAAGGAGATAATAAATAATTAATACATAGAAATTTTAACAGCAAGAAATTGAAGCACTGCACCGTCATGTAAAAGAATTTGTAAGTACATCACAATATTATTCATAATTTGGACGAAATCACGTTTTCCATAAGTTTTACAACTAGACACTGCACTGTTACGTGTTTGATGTTACACCACCGTTTCACACCGGTTAAGAAACGAGTGACGGAGCTTGGTGTGGGCTGATTCAAGAGTTTGACTGTGAACAAATATATGACTACGAGATCCACAATTGGTCCGCACAGTGAGACAGAAAAAACTCACGTGTCGTACTATTCAGGTGCTTCATTGGTTGTTCTGAAACCAGCTCAAAGGTGAATCACAACATTCAAAAGTTAGTATTTCCCTGGATAAATGGAGGTCACGTCAGACGTGTCCAGGAAATGAGGTATGTTCGAACAGGAGAAATAATAATTTTGCATACAACATCTGAATTTTTCCAATAATAAAATAATGTTCATCTAAGAATGTCGCAGAACCGTATATAACGCGCACGGTTTGACATTCGAGCCGCACAAACCGTACGGTATGAAGGAGAATGATATACAAGCGTCACTTTCATGAGGATTGTGAAGGCGAGTTTGTATTGAATTAATCTCTAGAATCTTGGTATTATACAGAGCTGAGACATGGACACTGAGGAAAGAGGAAGAAAGAAGACTAGAAGCATTTGATATGTGGGTTTGGAAGATGATGGAGGGGATAAAATGGGTAGAGAAATTGAGAAAGGAGATGCTGAGAATGGGGGAAGATAGAGAAATATTAAAGATAATCAGAAAGAGGAAACACAATTGGCTTGGACTTTGGATGAGAAGAGATTATTTACTGTTGGATGCTGTGGAAGGGACGGTGAATGGAAGAGGAAGAAGAAGATACCAGATGTTTGATAGTATGAGGATAGATGCCTCTTATGAGAAAAAGAAGAGGGTAGCAGGTGACAGGTTTGCAGGGAGAGCTGCCATGTGAAGACCTGCCCTAGGCAGAACACTAATGATGATATCTCTAGAAGCTGATCAGACAGTTGTTTAGTTCCGGTAAAAGAGGCGACACACAACTATTGTTAATTTTTTCTTCGATAAACGTGCAATAACTTCGTAAATTTATTTTTTTCTAAACTTTGCCTTATTCAGCCATTACTATATCAAATCAAATCAAAATCACTTTATTTGCAAATGAGGTGTCCACTTCGGTGGCAAATCATACACAAATATACATGCTTATCAAGCACTAAATTTTAAATTAAAAGAAAGAACATTTTACAAAATTCATTACTATACAATTTACTAACATTTTTTCTATTAAACACATAAGCTCATCCGTAACAAATTTATATTATTTACAAAATTCTACTCATAATATCTTCTGTACTTACATAATCAACTCATATACAGTATGTAAAAACACTTCAAATAGTACTATATAACTGCCATAAGATTTAAATTACAGTTTTTACCCATTTTGGTACGTAACATGCATAACGACCTGTTGCGTCTTAACCAGATCCTCTTTTGCCACCGCTTTTCAGAGTTCCTGAAGGGCCTTTACAGCTACCGTAGCGGTCCCAGGGTCCTCGAAATCCCCACTGTACTGCACCCCTACAGGCAGTCCCCTACATCGGCTGTCCAATCACCATAGACAAGAGGATGGAATTAATTTATTCACAAAAATTCGTTATACACAAAACCTGCACAAGTGGAATGCCCACTAACATTTCTCTCCTCTGTTGCTGTTTATTCTTCTCTATCTGAACATCTGTACAGATTTTGGAAAAGGACCAATCACTTCTCCTGGTAAACTGCTCCCCTCATTCACGTCCTTCCCAATGAAAGAAAATTTCTCCCAATCGCTTCTGCTAAAATCCAGTCTAATTTTGTACTTGTGGTCAGCCCTGCCGATATAATTATTTTCTAACTGAAGCTTCTCACGGATTCCCCCCCCCCCCCCCCCCCATGATTCCTCTCCTGTGGATTTTTCAAATCGACGTGTTGGTCTGTCCTTGGAGAGACTTTATAGACTTCGAGGTTGTCTACGAAGGCTTCCAACTAGCATAGAACGCTCTGAATCGTGGATGTTTATCCCAGTTATAAGTCCGTTCAATTCACAAGTATAGATAATGATGTTCTGTGGTTCTTTGCATTACCTGAAATTGAGGGGGTGAATGTAATCGTATGCCCTTTCTTGCGCAAAGTTTGATTTGTACTGGCTGGTCCTCTTGAGTAATTTTGTCACTTTTATAGTACCGTATCAAATCTCATGCTGTTACGAAGGTATATAATCATCATTACTTCCGCTAGAACGTAAGCTTATGTAATTATGGTTACTTTTGCCATAACGCGGCGACAAGTTCATTGCGGACACTAATTAAAAATTTCTGAGTCCCAAGCAGTGCGAGACTGTCTCCTGTCACTCACATTCCATCAACATCAGCTGCATTCTCATCAATAAAAGCACATTTAATCCCCATTGATCGGTTTGCGCTTACATTTACCAACGAAAGGGGAATTACACTGGATAATTTCTAAGCTGAATAATTACTATTTTGGGTACACGCTAAGCAGGTCGCCGAAGATTTTGTACCTCCAACAATTATGACGTGAAATATATTTGTTTTTGTCGAACACACTGCTTTTGAACCAACGGGCCAGAAATTGTTCTTCATATTGCATAATAAAAAGAATAAGCAACGTGACTGTTCAGCCCAGATGAAAAATATTTCCCTTAATCGTTCTTTTGCTTGGTAGAATATGTTTTGGGATTTTACAAACTAGGTATTTCCCGACCTAGATACTTATATTTGTGTGTTACTATTATTATGATTATTATTGATTCGTTATGCCCAACTAAAGACCGCGTTTGAACTTATTAGCACCTTTTTTTGTATTTCTTCTTCTTTTCCCAATATCTCTTCATCCCCTCGCTGTATTCCTTTCTACGTTGTTCAGTCCAACTCGTATTTAGTCCGGTAGATGTTACAGAGAATTTGTGTTTGTGAATTAAGGTTCTGAATTTTATTCTATCTTGATTGGTTTCTTCAGTAATGCCAATTTTATTTAGGTATCTTTTAGATAATTATTGTGATTTTTCATTGATAAGGCTGAGTTAAAAAATTGTGCGCCTGTTGTTATCCATTCTATATAAGTAACCATAAACTTGTAACAGTCATTTCTTGATTATATCTGTGATTTTTTCTGTAACTTGATAGATTTCATTATATTTCTTTTTCATCCAAGTTCCATTTTCTCATTTTAGTCCTAAGATTTTCCTGAGCATTTTTTCTTCTTGTTTTTCGACCATTTGTATTATTATTATTATTATTATTATTATTATTATTATTATTATTATATAATTCGCTGGGACCATCAAGGACCACGTTAAGTCTTGTTGCATTTGACACTGAACTTGGCCTTCTTTAGAGCCCAAATTTCCCTCATTCTTTGTGAGTGGGCCTGCTTACGCTCCTCTGTCCAAGGGGCACCGTGTCTTCTCTTCGGTTGCTCGTCTTGGTTTAGCCCGTTCGTCAATATTTTCTTGCGGAAGAGATCTCTGTTAAAGGCGTCTTCAGCTGAGATATGTAGCATTTGCAGGTCTTCTTTGGTATTTCTAAACCAGGCAATTGTGGTTTTGGGGTTTGAATCAAAAAAGTGAAAGATTTCTTTAGTTAACTTTCTTCTGTCCATTCTCTTCAGATGACCGTAAAATCGTGCCCGTCTTTTTCTGATTGTGTCGGTAATTTTCTCTATTTTGCTGTAGACTTCCTTGTTGGATCTCTTTTGATGGATTCCATTTCTGTACTTTGATCCCAAGATTCCTCTCACAATTTTGCGTTCTCTTTTCTCCAGTTCTTCAAGGAGTCCTTTGTTGGAATTTAGAGACAGGGTTTCGGCTGCATATAGAACTACTGGCTTCAGAACTGTTTCATAGTGACGTATATTGGTGTTTTGGGAAAGGCATTTTTTGTTGTAGATTGTGCGGGATGTTTGGTAGGCTATTTCCAGTTTGCGTACTCGCTCCTGAAGTGCTTCTTTGTCCAGTCCATTTTTCATGATGATCTCACCCAGGTATTTGAATTTGTCTACTCGGGTGATGTCCCCGTATTTTGTACGGAGTTTTGGTGAAGCCTCTTTGATGTTAGTCATTACTTCTGTTTTCTCAAACGATATCTGCAAACCAGTTTGTTCGGCAATTTCCTTTAAAATTTCAACTTGAGCTCTAGCGGTTTCTATGTCGGTTGACAGAACAGCAATATCATCGGCAAATGCTAAGCAGTCGGTTGCGATCCCCTTGGATTTGGTTCCTATTCTCAATGGACTGTAGTTGGTTTCCTGTAATCTCACCCGCCAGGTTCTGATGATCGTTTCAAGAACACAGTTGAAGAGTATCGGGGATAGCCCATCACCTTGTCGGACTCCTGTTTTGATGTCAAAGGAATGCGAGAGACATCCGTGGAACTTCACCTTGGATTTTGCATCGGTCAGGATGGCTCTAATTAATGCCAGCAGTTTCAAATCAACTCCAAATTCATTTAAGATGTTTAGCAGGACTTCCCGGTCAATGGAGTCGTACGCTTTCTTAAAGTCCACAAAGACAGACACATACTGCTTGGACCTTAGTGTACAATATCTGATGATCGTTTTGAGATTTTGGATCTGTTCAGCTGTTGAGCGACCTTTTCTGAACCCTCCTTGGTATTCACCTATTTGATGTTCGACTTGTGCTTCCAAACGCTCCAGGATGGCAAGTGATAGAATTTTGTAAGTCACGGGTAGCAAAGATATTCCTCTGTAGTTGTTGATGTTCTTTATGCTGCCTTTTTTGTGTAATGGATGGATCAAAGCTATTTTCCAATCTTCGGGTAGGGTCTCCTTGTTCCAAATTTCTTCTATTTGCTTTTGCAAGATATCAAGTGATTCTTCTGGGGCATATTTCCATAGTTCTGCTACTACTGAGTCTTCCCCCGGCGCTTTGTTATTTTCGGGACGGGCAATGTGGCGTTGATTTCATCTCTGTCGGGTGGTCTGGAATCTGGGTACCTGAGTAAGGGTTCCTTGGTCTCAATGGTGCTTTGCGGTTTAGAGCAATTAAGTAAATTCTTGAAGTAATCTGCCAGAATGCTGCAATTTTCTTCATTTGACGTCGCCAGTGTGCCGTCCGTTCGCTCAAAGCATAGCGATGGTGGTTTATAGCCATTGAGTTTGCGTTTGAAGGCTCTGTAGTACTCTCTGCTTTCATTCTTCCTAAAGTTTTGTTCTATCTTTTCAATGAGAGATTTTTCGTATTTACGTTTCTCAGTTCTGAACACCCTAGCTGCTTGGGCACGTTGGGTTTTGTAGGTTTCCCAATCATTTTCTGATTTCGTAGAGTTGTACTGTTTCCACGCATTGAGTCTTTCTTGGAGGACTAATTCGCAGGTACTATTCCACCAGGCATGCTTTTTGCTTCTCTTGATTTCTGCAACGTCTTTGTCGGCCTCAACAAGGAGACTTTTGGCGTTCTTAAAGTCACAGTCATTTGGTCTAGCCTTCTCCTGGAACTCCTCGACCCTTTGCCGAAGTTTATCATTGTCGAAGCGTGTGATCTGTTTGGTTGTCTTCCTTGTATTTGCGGGAATTGGTTTGAATTTGATAAGAGACATATAATGATCTGAGGCCACATTGATGCCTTTCTTTACCTTGACATTCATAATTTCAGGGCTGTTTCTCCTAGAGATCGCAACATGATCAATTTGGAACTCTCCGAGAGCTTGGACGGGAGAACGCCAAGTCATTTGCTTTCTGGGTAGATGGCGAAAGTGGGTCGACATGACCTGCAGGTTGTGATTTTCGCAAATGGTCACCAGTATTTTGCCGTTGGGATTGGTTCTTTTGTGAGCAGGGTAATTTCCTATAACTTTCTTGTACTTCTGCGCACGACCTAGTTGGGCATTGAAGTCACCCTAAAGAAGCTTGACATGGTGTTTGGGGATTTTGTTCAATTTTTCATCCAGTAGGTCCCAGAAATTATCAACTTCGTCTGGATCAGACTTGTTCTTATCGTTTGTAGGAGCATGTGCGTTAACTAGGGCGTAGGTTTTGTTCGCGCATTTAATTGTGAGTATAGACAATCTGTCATTCACAGGTTCGAAATTTGCAACCGATTTAAGGATCTTGGTTCTAACAGCAAACGCGGTTTCAAGCATCACATCTCCATTGAGGATTCCTCTTTGCGCTTTGCTCTTGAAAAATCGGTAGCCTTCAGATTCAAAAATCTATTCATCTGGGTACCTTGTTTCCTGTAGGGCCACTATGGATATCTGATTTTCGTGAAGAGCTTTGGTGAGGGTTTTCAGCTTGCCAGTTTGTATAAGTGAATTTATGTTGAAAGTTGCTAGAAAGGTATTAGATTTTGGCCTGAGTTTTTGACTCTTCGGGGTACACCGAGACGCTCCGACTCGTCTCTTGCATGATGTCGAGTCTCCCCCAGAATCCGAACGAGACTCGTGCGCCGTGGCGTTCACGACGAGGGATTTATCCGAAGATTTACCCCCTTGGGTATGTTTCTTGAAATGTGCCATCATGCTTTTTGACTTGACTTTGCTTTGGACGGGTACCCGTCCTTTTACAACTAGGGTTGTTAGCACTAGAGGTTGCCTCAAGATGCTTTCTGGCTTCTGGTCATTTACCAGTCTTCGCCGTAACCCTGGCAAGGGACCAGTCTTTTTTTCACGGTGGTATTTTATTTCCCTACTACCCTCTGACTCTGCTGGCGGCAGAGCCAGCGAGCTTCCCCAATTCCAATGGGACGTGCCCGATGGAAGTAACCGGTAAATCGCAACACGGGTGTTATTATTATTATTACTATTATTATTATTATTATTATTATTATTATTATTATTATTATTATTATAACAGAAATCAAACCAAACAAATGGTACTACAGCCCTGATGGACCTTAACCTACCAAGTGTCCGCTGCTGAGCCCGAAGGCCTACTAATCCTCTCGGCCATTATTCCTTGCTATCTAAACCGGGACCCCTCTTTCACAATCAGATAGCTCCTCAATTGTTATCATTCTTGTATCCGGGAGAGAGTGGCTTCGAATCCCACTGTCGGCAACCCTGAAGGTGATTTTCCGTGGTTTCCCATTTTCACATCAGGCAAGTGCTGGGACTGTACCTTAATTAAGGCCACGGCCGTTTCCTTCCTACTACTAGGCTTTTCCTATCCCGTTGTCGCCATAAGACCTATCTGTGTTGGTGTGACTTAAAGCCACTAGCAAAAAAAAAATGTTATCGTGTTGACTGAATGGAGATCGAGCCAGCCCTCACACCGAAGTAAAAATCCTTGACCTGGCCGGGAATCGAACCCGAGGGTTCACTAATAACATTTGCAATTCATTCTCTGGCACCCTGGTGACTATTTTCCCCTGAACTCCCGTTCTGTTGTGTAGAGAGAAGATTATTCAATCATTCGTCAAACATGTGGCTCTTCATCTATTCCATGTTTGACATGGCGCCAAGAATCATTCTTTTCTTGTGCAGATTCTTTGGAAGTGATTGCTTCTAATGGGTTTGGCTTTAGGAGGGCCCTGAAAGAGAAATCATCTTTGCGATTGTATTCATCAATCACATCGTGCCCGTGTCACGTCTCCCGGCCCGTGATTGATTGTAGTACACTCACCGCGGCTGTAAGATGGTAGCTGCTTGCTATTCTAACATCTGAATATGAAACTTGAATCAATTTCGATCGAGAGCTAATTCTTCCTCTTCCGAAGCAAGAACGGCTTTTAATCATTTCGACTTCAGGTGTTGTAGAATTGCAAGACTTCAGATATTAAGGCCATCATATACCAGGTTAGTCTGAATATTCCATGATGATGATGATGGTGATTGTTGTCTAAATGGGCCTAACATCTAAGTCATCGCCCCCTAATGGTACGAGATGAAACAAAATTAAATCTTCTCTTCTTTTCCTTCTTATTCTTCTACCGCTTTTACCAGGTTTTTGTGAGGTCGCGGGTGAGACTTGTATCACACGTATTTGGCCATGTTTTACGACCGGATGGCTTTCCTGACGCCAACCCTATCTGGAGGTGGTGGTGGTGCTTATGGTTCCAAGAGGAAGTACAACTAAGCAACCATACTCTATATAACACAAATCAGAAAGAAAACATGGAAGGGATCCGACAATTCAAGAAATGAAGGTATCGGCCAAAGAAAGACAAAGGCCACGAATGGCGTGAAAATGAAAGACTCCCTAGGTCTCGAATACTCTAATACCGTCGGGGTCATAAAAGAACAAGAGTTGACTAAGGGCGGTCAGATAGGATAGATGAAAGTGAGGAGCCTGACACTAGAAGTGGAAGCAATGCCAGGACTCAACTATGGGCCCCTTGGTCACCAACTCACGCTCCCACGTTCAGAGCCCCTGGGTCCCCTATTAGTCGCCTCTTACGACAGGCAGGGGATACCGTGGGTGTTATTCTATTGCTCCCAACCACAGGGGGACCTACGTGGAGGGATATAACCACTATTGCGTGTTTCGGTGGTGATTGGTAGTGTGGTGTGTTGTCTGAGTATGAAGAAAATGCTGGGACAAAAACACCAACCAGTCCCCGAGCCAGAAGAATCAATCTCACGCAATTAAAATCTCCGACCCGACCGGGAATCGAACCCGCGACCCTCTGAAAATTCAGCGAAGGAGTCAGATTTGAAACGAAATGAAATAATAATTAAGATTTATAATTACCCAGTGGTCCGCTTCTGTGGTGTAGTGGTTAGTGTGATTAGCTGCCACCCCCGGAGGCCCGAGTTCAATTACCGGCTCTGTCACGAAATTTAAAAAGTGGTACGGGGGCTAGAACGGGGTCCACTCAGCCTTGGGAAGTCAACTGAGTAGAGGTGGGTTCGATTCCCACCTCAACCATCCTGGAAGTGGTTTTCCGTGGTTTCCCACTTCTCCTCCAGGCAAATGCCGGGAAGGTACCTAACTTAAGGCCACGGCCTCTTCCTTCCCTCTTTCTTATCTATCCCTTCCAATCTTCCCATCCCCTACCAAGACCCTATTCAGCATAGCAGATGAGGCCGCCTTGGCAAGGTACTGGTCATTTCCAGAGTCTGAAGCTCCAGGACACTGCTCTTGCGGCGGTAGAGGTGGGATCCCTCGCTGAGTCCGAGAGAAAAACCGACCATGGAGCGTAAGCAGATGAAGAAAAAGAAGAATTACCCACTGACTATAATTTCATGTTTGTATTTGTGCTGTGGTGTGAAAGTTGGACCAAGGCATGAAGTAAGAACTACCGCAGCATTTACTGTATTTTGGCCTAAGTGCTCCAGACGCTATACTAGACTTAACTAAAGTTGGCGTCTGACAGGTAAGGTTGGAGGGAGGATCACTGCACGTGCCATTTCACGATGTTGGCACATTCCAGCATTCCTTTCTACATGCTCTTACCCCTCGCTTCCGGCTCACTTGTTCCCTCATTCATTCTGACCGCTGTGATCTGTTGTAGACTACCTGGCCAGGCGGTGTCGTCCCATTTGCGATCACTCTTATACAAACAATCAGGTTCTTATCAGAGACACTGACAGGTTTGGCAACTCCCAGCAAGACGAGCTGCCCTTAAGTTTTATCTCCATGGCAACCGCAGTCGCCCCACCCTCGTTTCCATGGCAACCACACAGCCACTCCCTTTATCCCGCCTCGGCAGGCTGTAAACGGACCTCTCTCTAAGAAATGTCAGACACCAACTCTTATTATTAGCAGTAAAGTGATCGCGCGAATTGGCTGCGTGAAACAGGCTATGTTGCTGTGAGATCGCACTTTGGAGACAGTGAGTTCGAACCATATCACCGGTAGCCCTGAAGATAACTCCGTGGTTTCCAGTTTTCACACCAGACAAATGTTGGGGGCTGTACATTAAAAAGTACAACGGATGTTTTCTTCCCTCCCTAGTACTTCCCTATCCTAATGCCGCTGAAAACCTATTACAGTGAGTGTGACGTTAAAACCAAACCATTACGATCGTAAAAAGGAAACAGACTGAATCGAAGTGTGTTGGTTCGATCTCAGCCCGGTACAGGGGTCTTTTAATGTGTGCGAATGTTATCCTCACGTCGGTAAATTTATTGGCATATATAATACCTTTCCACGACAACATTTAATCACCTCGAGGTCTTTGCAAACCGTACAGGAAGATAGTGGGACTTAATATTATTATTATTATTATTATTATTATTATTATTATTATTGTTAATGCATCTCGAACAAATGTGAATCACGCTTAGAATGGTCCGTATAGTCGTTAAGTCCAGAGATAATGGTAATATCAGGGCCCGAATTTTGTTGACCTAAAAATGCTAAAAGATGATCTTTAAAATGACTTTAAAATTATCAAATAATGTCCTAGAAACAAACAAAAAATGACCTAAATATCCCAAGTATGTATTGTTTGAAACTAAATTATATACATTTCTAGATATAAACAATATTGATAATTGATATTTTCTCTAATTTTTGCATAGCAATATGTCAGTTCTTTGTTTTGGAATCTCGGTTTTCCTTAGAAACAAAACGTACCCGTACGAAGATCTTCTGACACCAGGTACTCCGTAAAGTGAAATGATCTGAAAAGGAAAACAACGTTCCTATAGGGATAGCCGTGATCGCCGTCGTTTGTAGATTTAACTGTAAAGCTATATATAATGCCA
This sequence comes from Anabrus simplex, assembly GCF_040414725.1. Lineage (NCBI taxonomy): Eukaryota > Metazoa > Arthropoda > Insecta > Orthoptera > Tettigoniidae > Anabrus > Anabrus simplex. The sequence continues at coordinate 140,024,440 of NC_090272.1, forward strand.
TATTATGTAGGTTTTAATATTTACCTCAGGCCGTGTTGCAGTAGATAACTGTGACCATCCATAGATTTTCGAAGGTAAAAGAACATCGATTGTCAGCCAAAACGTTCTTGTACATCGAAAAGCTCCTTTCGACGTCCGCAGATGCAAGGGGTGCGTACTTGAAGTGCGCTAAATCACTTGGTGACAGCTCTTCTTCAATATCCACTACACTGAAATCTTCCCCAGTGAGTACCCGGACGACTGAGCACAAAACCTTGTATCCTGTGTTTTTATCAAGAACAGATTTTAGTTTCCGAAATACCGATTCGCCAACTTCATCACACACATTTTCCAAAGCTTCCTGCGTTGCTCTGACCAAAGCTGTCGCTTGTTCGATTGTCACACCTCTCTCCAGAAGTCGTGTAAACGCTGACGGCAGGGAGCTAGAATTTGCCTTAATGTATGCCAACTTACCCTACACATCGTCAGCTGAAAACATCTCTTGGGAGATTTCGATCGCTCTGGCGTCTTGGGCTTCTAGAGAGTTTATCACTCGCTTCACTGCTGAAAAGTTGTCGCTGTAGTACTCGCACGCATTGATCCACGTACCCCAACATGTGACTACAGGCTGCGGAGGTAGTGGGATATCGGGAGCTAGTGACTTACAGAGTTTCCTGCACAATGGGGCCCTGATAAGTATCTTTTTTACCTGCCACACAAGTCTATCAATGTCAGGAAAATTCTCCCTCACGTCTTCTGCCACTCTGTGGAAAGCATGAGCTAGACAAGTTATATGCACCATTCTTGAATAAAAAGCTTTGATAGCTTTACCAGCTTTAACTATGTAAGGCGCGGCATCGGTCACGAAAAGTGAAACGTCATCGTACCTCACATCGTCAGGTCACAGCAGAACCATGGCCCTGTCAAATATTTGACATACTGCAGAATGATTGACAGATTCCAGGACTTGAGAAGTTAGCAAAAACATTTATCCGGGATTATCTATTTCCAGGGTTCCTACAATTACATTAGCTACGTAACGACCTTCAACATCAGTAGTTTCGTCTACTGAGACAAAAATCTTCTTTCCGCTTGTTCTTTCCCGTATTCTTTGAAGTGTTTTTTTTTTCGAACCAGAGCGGTATGTACTTTTTCCTTAGCGTAGATTCGTCCGGAATGGAATGACCTGTATACCGTGCTAGGAACTGCCTTAATTTAGGAATTGTTAGTTTATGAAGAAGAATATTTGCTGTGACAAAAACTTCACACAGTTCATCAAAAAAGGCTGAGGTTGTACCTCTGCTTGATGATGCGTTTTGCATGAATAACTGTTGAGTACTTTTCATTCTGCTGATATTCTGAATACCGCGCACATGTTTGTCGCGACTGACCGCTGTTGAACAGTGAATCTTTTTGTTGCTGCCACTTTCACTTCACACACTTTAGAGAATAATATTTCACCAATCTGTAGAAAAGGTATCTTCTCCGAATTCAGAGACAATGGCCTCCCTTGGATGGTTTTACCTTTGGCATTTTAACACGCACTCAAAATGATTTCATACAACTGACATCTACAAACTGTACAACTAAAACTGACCTGAAGGAACAAGGAAATAGAGTACACTGGCAGAAATACATCACTGCTGACGTCACACTGTGAACACACTTCCCTGGTGAACTTATAAAGGGTTAGCCCTCATCTGTAGGTCCGTGTCATGCCATTTCGTCCAGGTGCCATTTCGTCTAAATTCCACGAAAAGAGGTAGATAGTTAGCTTTCTACCGGCTCACTAGTGCTATTTCGTCCAAACACCTATGATTGACAGTTTGGCAGGTCTACAATAACTGTTTCGTTTCATTGCGTTCCTTGTTAGAAATAGGTATTTTTTGATGTTTGTAATAATGGACGTTACTCGATCCGCTCGTTTGCCACCAGTCGACTATATTTTACAATGAAATGCTTATAATGGAAACAAATATTTTCGCAAATCAGGTGATAATTAAAATATATCCAAAGTTGCATTACTAAAACGTCTGTTTAAATAAATATCTTATCATATATCAAGCGGGAATATTTGTTTATTTCATTAAAATTACATAGGGACTTCGAAGGGCTTTGAGGAGGGAGCCTTAAGGGAATTTAGGGAAATCATGTCCTTTCGAAACATCTAGGGAAAGTTCCCTTTATTTTGACACCTCAAACATCAAAATCGGACTTATAATAAAAACGAAGTTCACTGGACTAGAAATTCCTAATGGAATTAAATATAAGATAATATACTCACTATTAACTGCGTTCCTCGAGACTGCTATGAAGTTACGTTCAGTCAATTTTCACATTACTACGAAGGTTTGATTAAAAACACAAACCAAATCTGGCAATGGAAGAAGCGGCCTTTCAGCTTTGTCAAGTTTTGTATTTATTTACAAATATATGCAGTGTGTACAATGTATGCAGCAGCTAATGTGTTGTCCGATGATGCAAATCAGTAACTTTTTGTTCCTCTTAATCCATTTTAATTATGTAGGAGACATTCCTGAAAATTTTTCAATGTCTCGTGACTTCTCCAATTTCTCAATTGCTCTTTCTATTCGGTTTTCCATTACAATGTACTTGTTTCTCCTCTTTAGACCTTCTAAATTTAAGTTAATCCTGATGATTTTCGTGTCAGAATAATATGATTCTTTCTTTAGTGCCATAATTAGGTGTTTTATTCGAGGGTGTGGTTTGCCTACGTATTGTATTCAAGCGATGGTTCCTTCCTTCCACAGCGTTGTTAGTACGATGTCGCCTGCCGGTATAGTTGCATGCATCAATTGGGAAATGAGGGTTTTCTAACCACTGATCAATGAAATAGTCAAAAAACTGATTGAGTTTCTCATGTGCTACAGCAACACTGTGGATGTGTAGCCAGCCTTCCTCCACATCTGTCGTCTTTAAAAAGACCAGATCAGCGCAAATTCTCACGGAGTCTCGTATTTCCAGGCGTGTGTTATAATCTTTGGCAAGCCCAAGGTTTTGTACATTCCTCCATAGACTTTGTGAAAAGTGAAAAAAATCACCCATGAAATTCTGCAGCAGGAAATACAGTGTTGATTGCCTCGATCATTCCAGCTTCGAAATCTGCACTGCCTAAGGGGACCAGTCTAGAATCACCCGAAGAATGGCGTTAAACAGGCGAATGTAAGTTAGCTTTCTCTTGTCAGGAAGTAATGCGAAAACTGCGGGGGTTACGTTTGTTTCTTCCACAGTGCTTCCTAAATCTACATGGGTGGTGTACAACTGAGAAAATTGTTTGCTAACATTCTTAAAGGTGCCATCCGTGAAAAAATTCTTATTTTCTTTTAATGCAGTTTTTCCTGTGGAACTGGCAAATATAAGTATCCGCCCACCACCACAGTCGTCAGCAAGTAAGAAATTACTTCCATCTGCCATCTTCTAACTTTCTGAATCCAACTCAACTTCATCTCGATGATTGGGTTCAGCCTGAACGAACAGGATTTGTATATAACTTAGCAACTTCTATGATGCACCAATTAAAAGATGACATGTCAATGAAATCTGGGCCCTGGTGATAATATTTCTGCTTTTCACGCTTAGATGCATGGTTGTTATTTAATGCATTATTTATTACCCGAGCTTTATATGCAACTCGGGTCTCACTCAAGAATTTTAGTCAATTTTAGACATTTTTTAGGTTAAAGAGGATTAAAAACTAATTTTCGGCAACCATAGATAGATATATAAATGTCTTTATTCGCCTAGCTAAGGCCATTAGGCCTTCTCTTACACTAAACTAATTATTATAAATTACAATGATTATTAACACTATCATAATTAATCAATATAATTATACAAAGCAGAATGTGTCTGTCTGTCTGTCTGTCTGTCTGTCTGTCTGTCTGTCTGTCTGTCTGTCTGTCTGTCTGTCTGTCTGTCTGTCTGTCTGTCTGTCTGTCTGTCTGTCTCTTATACAAATCCATACCGTTCCACCAATTTGAATCAAGTTTTGTATAGTTAACTTTTAGGACCCTGCGGATAACCCCATCTACAAGAAACTTTAACAGCCCTCTCAGTTTCCTAGATGTAGGCCTTTTGGCACTTTAACATAGGCTAATATAGGCGAAATATTCAATTTGCTGTACAAGGACGAGATAAAGCTCATTTTGAGCCTCACTTGTAGAACAAAACTCGGTTAGGCCCCCGGACCCCTAAAACCATGTTTTAAGGGCCTAAAACCAACCGCTTTGGAGATATTGGCATCACACTTCCCGCTCTAGGAAATGGATGAGGAAATGACCAGCAGTAACCATGGCAACGTCAGCTCAAGGATTCTGCAGGAGATTACAGGCCTGGTGTTCCAAGTAGGCACGTGCATAAATGTAGGCTAAACAAAGGAGAGGTTCTGCTACATATATGTCTGTCTCGGAGAAAGCACTGTGGGGTAAGACACCCCTGGGGATTGTGGTTGGGATGGGGTGGCATATATAAAATAATCGAAAATAGTTCGAAACCATAGGTTTCGAGGTTGCTGAGATGAACAGTGACACTTAGTATGGCGTTTAAATCCAAGTTCAGACCCCATCGACATGGGGGTGATAAGGAGTGAAAAAAGTCCAAAATGGTCCAGTTTATGGATTTATGTGTGTGCACCCCTCTGAGCGGGAGTAAAAATGTGGTGATGAAATAAAAAATAACATAAAATGACTAATATTAAAGTAGAATCATGGTTTTCGGCGTCGCTGAGATGAATAGTGACATTCCAGGTGTCGTTTAAGTCCAAGTTCACCCGCATCGGCACGGGGGTGAGAAGGGGCGAGAAAGAAAATATCCAAAATAATCAAGATTTTGGGTGAATGTATGTTCCAGCATAGCTTTCGAACAAACAAACAAACTAAGACTTTTGCGGGCAGGACTCCTCCAACATCGCGATACTTTGGATGCCGTTTAAGTTATAGTCAGGCCCAGTCGGAATGGAGGTTGAGAAGGTTTGAAAAAAAGAATATCCAAAATGACTGAGACTTTGGATGTATGCGTTATATTCCAGCGTAGCTCTCAGCTAAAATTGGTGCACACGTGACATACTATACTATCTGGAAAAAAAAATGACTTGGGGTAATACACCACTAGCACCGCTGGCGGAGGGGAAGATACTAAAAAATAATCGAAAATGACGAATATTAGTGCTGAATCCATAGTTTTCGGGGCCGCTTAGGGCCGGTTCTACCACCTACTGGTAAAGTAGCCCGTAATTTGCCCTCCGCGTAAAAGGATGTTTCCGTCCGACCACTCCCAGGTAGCGCTATCGGCAGCATAAATCGTCGTTACCCGGCGCGTAATTTCTCGGCCACTTTGAGGGCCCGATAAGACTTTACCCGCCGGGCAAGTTCTGAGAGCTGAACATTATTAGCTGTATTTCTGGTGATATGCAACTCAAATTAGCTTAGTATACTGACAAAAAGCAGTATACTGTAACAGTGATCGATATTGTATTGCAGGATTTTGAACATTAATGCTTCCCTTTAGTTGCAACGGTCACACCAGCCTCTCGCATCGGTAGCGCAAGGAACACATTTTATACGTCAAGCTTTCGTAAAGAAACTCTAAAAGGATGTAAAATCAAAATCTATTTGGAAATCATTTCAAATGGGCTTTAATTTTCTACTTTTTCAGTTTTTGGACACGAGATATATATTACTGTATGTATCCTACTTAACCCAAGCGTTTTCGTAGCGTAGTGGTTAACACGTACGCTTCGTAATACGAAGTGTGGAGGTTCGAGTCTTTATTATGACGAATCTTTTTTTATTTCCATTATTAGCGTTGTGTTAATCTGTATGCCTCTTTTCATACGTTCTTATCACAATATTATGTCTACTAGGAAAATTGCTTTATATGTATGCTACCTATAGTAAGTGATGTTATGATTAATAGCATATAGGACTTTCGCCCAGGTAGCAGATTCCCTATTAGTTGTTTACATAGGCTTGTAAATTATTTCGAAGAAATTGGAAACTATTCCATTCCCGAATTCCTCTTCCTATGAATGGATATTTATCCCGATTAGTTCTTTACATTTACAGTACCTTCCAACTTTATCTTCATAAAGTTAAAAATTAAAATGAAATGCTTTATCAATAAATGGAAGCATCTGGAACTAAACGAGGTCACAGAACTAGTTGCAAATAGAGCATCGCGGAGATACTTAATCAATTCACAGAAGCCTGCAGATAGAATGCTCAAAGGCAATACGTATATGGAAGCGCGTAAAAGAGAGTTAAGAACAACGGCAGGGAACGAAAATACACTTTAAAATGTAAATTAGAAATACGATGAAAACCTGCGTACCTTCTATTACGGAGCGAGCGACTTCACCAGTCTACTACGAGAATACCTTTCAAAAACGCTGCCTTGCATGGCAGGTTATAACTGGCGTAAGAAAATGCAATCTCGAGATTTTAATCCCAATTAGGTATTGATATTGAAGATTATAGATTAAAATCACGAAAGCTTGACATGAATCGTTGTCCATAACTCTTAAGACTCCCCTTATTAGGCTTTTTGGTGATAATCAGCAGACGCAACCACAGGGAAATAAGACAATCGAAATGGGTTTCATGCATCTGACGATAGATAGCACCACACTCGAAAGCGAGAAATCGCTGAAAATCAGTCTAGCCAACTTCGTATATCGGTGTCTAGCTCCGGGTAGCTACCTAGCGCTTGCGCGGAGGTGGTTGGACGCAAGCCAAAGTACCAGCCGATTTACACCTCCAGGTAGTTTACCTCCCAGGCAGCTGCCAGCCACTTTACCAGCAGATGGTAGAACCGGCCCTTAGATAAATACTGACACTCCGGATGCCTTTAATTTGAAGGTCAAACACCATCACATCTCTCAACCAAACTCGGTACGGAAATGATGTACTAACTCGAAAAGATACCGTAGGGATAAAATACCCCTGGGGGAGGGGGTGACATGTAAAATAATCGAAAACAGCCGATATTAATAACGAATCCATACTTTCTGGAGTTACTGAAAGGAATAGTGGCACTCCGGATGTGGTTAAGTCTAAGTTCAGCACCCAGACGAATAATACACCCCTGCCTGTCGTGAGAGGCGACTAAAAGGGGCGACCGAGGGATGATTGAATTAGAACCATGAAACTACTTTTGATTCATACCATCACGCGAGGAACACCGTGGGTTGCCTGTACTTGCGAGTAGTACCACTATATTAGGTACGAAATAGGTTTGTGATTAGTAGCAGCAAAGAGTAGGTTCTCCTGTGGATTTCCAGTACCCGTGCGTCGTAACCATGTGAACAACACCGCGGGTCTGGACGTTGGATGTGAGTTGTACCACTATATGAGCGACACGGTGGGTCTGCGTTGCCTGTGATTAGTACCCACTATGTGAGGAACACCACGGGAATACCGGCACCCGTGACTAGTACACCTAGGTGAGGAACCTCATCGGTTTGCGTTAGCTATGAGTGGCGCCCAACATGACAAATACCATGGTTCTACTTTACTAGCGACATGTACCATTCTGAGGGGCCTTAGACCTGGATTTTGTACCCCTTTAAACACCAAGCATCATCCTCGATTCAGGATTGTGCTTCATAAGTGGTCCCTTGGTCAGTAATACTATTATTTATGATCTTTCTTGAGTCGGATCCACTGTTTTATTGTTTGTTAGTGTTTTGTTTTTTGGGTTCATGTCCAACCATTCATTCTTCATGACATTCTTTTTTATTTTGGTCAGTGGATGATTTTGAACTTTTTGTTGTAATTTAATTTCGTACCATTAGGGGCCGATGACCTCTATGTTAGGCCCTTTCAAACAACAAGCAAAGCATATCGAGCGCAGTAGACGATTTGATATGTGCATCCGAAATGTTTTTGATATAAATATGGGTTTTGTCTGGGGGTCATCTGATAACTTACGTTACGGAAATTAGTGTGACGGAAGTGTAACCCGAGCAACCGTGCCGACTATGATGTAAGTAAGGTATGGCCAGACAATGTGACCAGCAATCGTGCAGGCTTGTGGTCGTCTAAAATTAGCAGCTGTTGATGGTTGGCCATGACCGAGAAACATATTTATGATCATGTTGTTTTAATAATAGATTTTATTGCAGTCAACGGTCATACAGATGTAAGATCATGTTACCGGAGGTAATATCGCGTAAATTTCATTTGTATGTGTTACGGGGTTACCCGTGGAGCAGAAAGAGATTAAAGAAGGTGCCGGGGTGAATAGGTCTATCTACAATATCAAAATAAATTTAAAACTTGAACTGAAGGTTACATTTCTTCAAAAAAACAACAACTCAACAAATAACAATATGTCAGGTACAAAAGCAATCTTAAAACAAGACTAGAAAAGTCCAAGATTACTGATTTTTACAGATTCTGGGCTTTAAGACCCTAGTTTTACAATTTTATAAATGGAAGTGGTATTATTTAGTTAAGGTCAGAAATCCCCTAATTCAAGAGCACTTGCTCCCTAAATTACAACATATATAGCCCCCCAAAGGCAAACTTTACTGTTACAAAACTTTGAAAAGAGCTTACAGGCTCTCAGTTTCTTCCAGCCTACTCTAGGCAACATCAAAACTTGCAATCTCAGGCCTATCAAGACACCACTTACAAATAGAAAATAATTTTAAACAGGGGCATCTAGTACCCAGCCTACAGGGCCTTTGCTACAAAGAACAGGTTAAATAAACGGCCCGAACACAAACTGAATGAAGGCGTACACTGCACTCAATGAAAAATTAAAACCTACAGGGCTGTCCGCCGATGAAACAGGGGCTAATCCCAAGCTACTTGAGGTGACACGCATGGAAATAACTGTAATACATTACAAAAAAGTTGCTAAAACGCAGACACCTCAAATTAAGATGAAGGGGAGCTCGAGAGGGTAACTCACTCTCTATCCCCGATTTACAATTAAAGATTTTATGAAGTTTTTACATCAGCCAAAAGAAAAGTTACGTTTTGGAAAAGTACTGTTACATAGTTAAAGATTCGGACCTTACCCTCGGAATAATTTGCGGATACAGCAAGAAAGATGGAATTATGTGGCCATTACCTTGTAGATGTTCTAGCTGCCGACGAAAGAGGCCGCCCGCCTCCTGCTTAAACACACACACTCAGATAGACGACGATCAATTGGCCAGGAAACGTGAAAAGTCGCAGTTTATAAACCTTCAGGGAAGGTTCGAGATCATTCAAGACTAAACAGGACACACCCTCTTAATTGTTATTGGCCGATTCAAAGTGAACAAGAAATGCGGGATTGGTTGAAAATTAATTACAAAAATTAGTGATTGGCTAGATTCAAAACTGGCGGAAAGAAAAGGAAGTATTGCCAACCCAAAAATGAATGAACATAGATCAGTTATGGACAACCTAGAAACACAAAACTTCTTTAAATTGTAAGTTCTTTCATCTTACACCAGGGTGCATGATCATAGTTTTTAGTAGTGTCATCTGTAGAAAACTGTTCAATCTTCTTGATGTATAGCCAACAAAACAAGGAAAAATTCAGTCAGTTTAGGAAACTGCACAATAACAAAATTACTTAATATTCCAGTGGAGACATCTTCTGTTTGAAGTTCCAACTTGTTGTGTTATTAGTTTCACTTTTTGATCGGTAGAGGAGTTCATTAAGGCGCTTATTTTGAATGCGCGGCGTTGAGGTGTACCTTCCGGTACAGTATGTTTAGTCCGTTTTATGTTTTACAGAAGCCTGTTAATGAGGCTCCTCTGTTTTTGCACCACTGTAAATGGTATTGCTCGCAATTTGACCCACATAGCTTGCACTTGCACTTGTCTTCTGGGTTATGGTATTTCTCTGTTCTGCATATTCGGTGGTGATGAAACCCATGGACCGCTACTCTCGTCATGATGTGTCGTAGGTTTTATCTGGCCTCAGTCCAGTCCCTGTAGATCATCGCATCCGTGGCGAAAAACTTCGGCCATATCTCTTGTTTCTTCTTGGTGAGTTCTCTTAGTACATCTATATAGGCTTGGGTGGCTGGCAGGACTAGGTCTAGGCGAAGTTCTTCTATGAAGAACTGTTCCTTTGTTAGCACGTAGGTCAAGCGTGATGGTGTGTACTTTGATAGGAAGTGAGCTTTGACTTTTTCTATTTCTTCTAGATTTTTTTAGGTCCTTCCATATCACCTCTAATCCATAGGTCATAATAGGTGCAGTCTTCAGGCGGAATATGGCCATCGCCGTTTCCAAGGATAGTTTTCTCAGATTCTTTATGCCATTTGCTGCCATCCTGACTGCTGAGGCACGTTCTCTTATGTGTAGGTCGTATGTGTCCTCTCAGCTTTGCAGTGTGATTCCTAAGCATTTGAAGTTTGGTACGTTTCACAGTGGATTTCCTTTAAACAGGATGTAGTCGTTCGCTGTCAGTCTTTCGACCCTTCTAAATGTAATTTTCACTGTTTTCTTCTCATTTAGCCACAGCAGCAGTACCAGAAGAAATAGCAACAGAAAATGTCAAAATATACACCTACGCAACGACATGGTAATCATATCCCAAGAAGTTCAAAATGCCCAAGAAGCCTTCAACAAACTCGTAGCATGGGCCGAACAAAATAATCATGTTTTTTCGCAAAGGTAAAAGGGGTTTCTTTATTTTTACAATAGCATTGTCTTAACAAGCTTTCCAAACCAAGAAAGACATTTAGCTAGCAGACACACTGATCACTGAGACAAGTAAGGCTAGGGCTTTTGCAAAGTCCTTCATTTGGATTGTATTATTATATGAGTGTGAAATCTGGATTGTTGAGCAAAAATAGAGCTCAGCTAGAGGCAATGGAGATGTGGATATGGGGGAGGATCACCAGAAGGAGGTGGACTGATAGAAAATCAAACCGTGAAGCTTTAAAAGAGGTAATTGAAAACTGGGCATTCTTCAAAGACCTGAGGAATTACAGGAACTGTAAGAAACTGGCAGAGAAGAGAGGAGAATGGTTGAAGTGACAAGGCTTTGCTTTTAGTACCTGATGATTATGATGATGATCTAGTCAAAAGATATTTGAAGTGAAAAACTTAGGTGGGCCACCTTGTACAGGCCACCATATAATTCTACACCAGGCAAGAATCTCTCAATCACCCTCAGCGATTTTGCTCACGAAACAAACTTATTTTGCACTTGATAATTATCTGTATAACTTCTCGTCTTTTTGTTCAAAGTCCCCCAATGCTTTCAGAAGTGCATTGCCTGTGGAAATATTTCCTTCATGTATACTTTTCAGAGTTACCTTGTCTTGATGCTCTTGAGTTCTGGGAGTGACAGGACATCAGCGGTCGTTCTGAATTCTGTTTGTAATTCATCTGAGAAGAGCGCGCGGAATTAACCTTATTTTAATAGGAAATGAACATGAAGGCTACTTTGTTCCTTTCATTCTGCTCTACTTAACGCTGTCTCTCTTCCTTTTGAAAACCTTTCTCTTCGTCTCTTTTATATCGTTTACTGTACTGTCTCTTATGCTTTTACTTTCTCCATGCCAATCGCCTCTCTGCTCTGGGCTCCACCAACACCGCTACGTATTTACATGAGTAAGCTGCAAGGGCAAAGGGATGTTTAATTTACATTTTACCACAAGACCATTGTATACAGAAATATGATTGCAAATTGAATACACTACATCCTAATGAACTAAAGTGGTGTTAGCGAGTTTGTAACAAATGCCCAAGTAATTATACAGCTATCGAGGAAATACCTTTAATGTTTGTATTCTCGTATGGTAATCGCTTATTAACACATTTTCCAAGCACACAAACTTCCTAATGCGACAGTCAATACCATTCTCGTACATTAATACGACGTACATACTCTCAACTCAATTCTTGGCGAACTGTTGTTTTATAGTCAACTAGCTTAAGTAGCTGATCACCCCCCTGGTTGTGAAAAGGGATGAAAATAATTTATTTTTTATTTCATACCGTGTTGAAATTCATTTGTTTACGTTCTAAAAACTAATGTATAAAGGGACATTTTGCGATACTGTAGTTACTTACCGCGCTCAAAAACACACTATCAGAAAGTTTTTTAATGCATGTATTGCAGTTACATACTCGTAGATACTTAGAAGATCCTTATACTGCGTCACATGGACGAATCAATCAAGTTATCGACTGGTTCCAGAAAATTTCGATTCTTTCATGGATAGCTTTGACTGTTTTAATGAAGAATCCTGAACTGTGTGTAATGTGTTAACCTTAGTATTTTAAAAAATAAAAATCAATTTAGCATAGTATGGAAGATATATTGTGCGTTACAAGGTGATTTTCCTTCAAGTATTCGTCTCGAAACATCTCAAATCATTCGCTAAAAAAGCCTTTCTTTCGTCCATTGTAACTTAAATAACTATAACGTATAGTTTTTGCATAACCTCTTGTTGGTTGTCGCGGTAGAATACATTCATGGTATCCCCTGCTTGTCGAAATAGGTGACTGAAAGGGGACCCCCCAGGTAGGTGATCGTGGGATGACGATCACGGGGTCCCTAGCTGAGTTTGACACTTCTTCTACTTACTTGTGTCGGGCACTTCACTTCCAATTTTCCTATCTGACCTACTTTATCGACCATTTTTCCTTTCTGACCCCGACTGTATTTCATATTTTGGAACTGACAAGAGAACTGTTTGGGTTGTTTCAGACTAATAGCAATGGATCTACTTAGTATGATCAATTAAGAAATCAGAACATCACTGCACGTCAGCCGTAGTTATTGCCCATTGCATGATAATATGAGTAATTATGAGTAGAAATCCGACAGTTTCCCCGTTTGGGTTAATTAAATATTAGGTATATAGACCTATACATACTGCATTACTGGCAAAGGACAATGACGAACTCCAGACATTAGTTACTGATCTTGCCATGGAAGTCGGCTTGAAGATGAACCTTTCCAAAACAAAAGTCATGTCCAGCAAGTGGGTCACAGCAGGAAATGTGAACATCAACAACACGCCGTTAGAGAATGTCAATGAATATATCTATCTGGCCCAGTTCATGAATATGAAAGGTGATATAAGACCAGAAATTGGTCTACCCATTAAGCTAGGATGACAGACGTATGGAAGAAACTAAACTGTATTCAGATCAAATATGCCAGTAAATATGAAGAAAATAGTTTATGACCATTACATTCTACCTGTTCTGACTTATGGCTGTGAGACCTGGACACTGAACGAATTAACGAAAGGGGAACTTAGGACAGCGCAGAGAAGCATGGAAAGGTCAATGCTGGGTTTTACAAGGAATGATCAGAAGAGAGCAGATGATATCAGATCAGTCACTAAAGTTAATGACATTCTTGAGAGAATAGCCACCTTAAAATGGCAATGGGCTGGACATATTGCTCGAAGGGAAGATGGCAGATGGACGAAGCTACAGTAGTATTAGAATGGAGTCCAAGAGATCATCAGAGGCCTAGAGGAAGACCGCCAGACAGATGGGACAAAGACATCAAGAGAATAGCTGGTGCTACCTGGCAGGGCACTGCTCAAGTCCGTTCCACCTTGAGAGTTCTGCTGAGACTTACCTGATTTCACGACTTAAAGAGGCCGCATCATGTAATGATAGAATAGGCTGATGATGATGATGATATATATTTTTACAATTTGCTTTACGTCGCACCGACACAGGTCTTATGGTGATGATGGGATAGGAAAGGCCTAGGAGAGGGAACGAAGCTACTATGGCCTTAATTAAGATTCATCTCCAGTATTTGTCCGGTGTGAAAATGGGAAACTACGGAAAACCATCTTCAGGGCTTCCAACAGTGGAGTTCGAACCCACTTTCTCCCGAACGCAAGCCGACAACTATGTGACCCAAACTGCGCAGCCACTCGGTATATTAATTGCGTGTGCATTTATACCGTACATAGATGACCAGTCATAACATTACAGCCTGAGTTATAAATGGTGCAGAAATATAAAGCCCTAATATATTGATGCATTCAAGCACTGTACATGTGAGTGAAGCAAGTTTGTACAGCGTGAAATTCTTCTCGTATTTTCAAAATCTCATTTTAATTGCTTTGTGTAAATATAAAATAGAACCATGTGTATGTTTCTACAGTGAAGACTGTGTCTTTCTGCGTCATCATCAGCTAACTCTCCGATTACGTAGCTAACTGGTAGCGTACAGCCCTTTCCTCCAAGGAGTCCCGGCTTCGATTCAAGGCGGGTTTTGGCTTTGGAACTGGGAATGTGTGCCGTCTGCAGTATTAAATTTATCATAGGTATGGCACCATCCTCATAGACACGCAGGTCATCTATAGGCGTCAGTTCAAAAGGTATGCGCCAGGTCTCTTCGGAGGCAATACGCCAAAAATCAGCAAACTGCACCGAACTGCCCAGCTTTATTCTACAATTAATTATAACACTATCGATATAATAATGACGTGTGGCCTCCGAGGAGGCCTAGTGCACTTATTTCGAGTTGACGCGGTATACGTGATCTGCACCTATGATGAATTATAATCACGAAGACGACACACACACACAGCCCAGCAATCGGCATTAACCAATGAAGGTTATAATCCCTGACCCAAGTGGGAATCGAACTCGGGACCCCCTCAACCAGAGGCCAGCACGCTAATCATTTAGCTATGGATCCCGACACATTATCTCTGATTTTACAGCAAAATTATTATTACAGCTAAATTTAGGATATGTTAATTAATCACTTCCTTGAAATCTATCGGGTCTAACCCAAACAATTATCGTGTGATTTTCTTAAGAAATAACGGGATCGTGCAGTAGTTCGACTTGTAACTGATGCTATAATCACATGACATTGATTTCTATTTGAGGGAAGTTCCACTTTAAAACGTGCCTGCGAGCGTCCTCGGATGTTGATGGTAAACACCTGGGCTGACAGCGTATTTACACTTCTCTATTGAACTTTGCTCAGAATGAAGCTGTAACTTCCCTCTCCACTGCTCCGTATACTGTAGCCTTCGGGATCTAGCCACCATAATTACAATGGACGTATCACTAGCCTGGGTCTTGGAAACTACAGTAGCCTATAATACCTAGAACCCTAGAAACAGTATGGCCTCATCATACAGCTCAAATTACATCACAGATACAACTACACTCAATTCGTGTAGGCGAAAATTCTCGGAGATGTATAGTTAGATTTATTTATTTATTTATTTATTTATTTATTTATTTATTTATTTATTTATTTATTTATTTATTTATTTATTTATTTATTTATTTATTTAAAATACATTTGCAAATATGCAGTAGGATATTATGCATTATCTTTGCAATTATTTACACCTCCAAAGCACTTGATGTGCTTATCTGCCGGTTGTTTCACATTTGTATACATTGTTGCAATCCTTACTGTTTACAACATTAATAAGTTTCGTATATTTACATTAGCATTGTAATTTTGTCCTGTGGTGTGAGTTTTTCTTAATCCCTGAAAGTATCATTCAAAATAGATAAGTCTTTGGTACATTTTTCATTCATGAACAAATATTTAAAGTGTATTTTTATTATTTATGATCCATAGTTTCACATGTTTTCTTACTTGATATTTGGTTTTCAAGTGTGTCAATTCTGAAGGCAACTTGTTTAAAAATTTAGGAACTACAACTTGCAGTGTTCTGGATCCATATTTGTTGTAGTACCTGATGACCTGAAAATAACTTATATGCCTCAGTCTTGTTCCATGTGTATGTTCCTTTACAATTCTATATTGTGGCTTCCAGTAATTTTCTTTAATTGTATTGTACATTAAAGTTGTTTAACTCTCAAGAACCTTTCCTTCTGGTACATTCCTGTTAACATATCCTCACTTAAGATAAATATTCCTCTGTTTTCATACCAGAAGAATGCTTTGACAATACGATAATAATAATAATAATAATAATAATAATAATAATAATAATAATAATAAAATCCATATCCCGAAATGCACAATTTTGTCATTACAACACTCTAATGAAGCCTGAAGCACGATATGCATCTGAAACACTGATCATTGGGGCAGATCATTGATTAAAGATGTAAAAAAGCAAGAAAGAAAAAATTTTAGGAAAATGTTTTGACCCGTCTGTACAGGGGGTATCTGGTTGATAAGGAAATCTCATGACCTATACCAACATTCAGAGAAATTCTCAGACATATTTACGACAAAACGTTTGAAATTTTACGGACATATTTTCAGATTGAGTAACCAGAGATTGACCAAAAGAATTCTGAACCTTGCCCTGTCAATGAAAGTAGAGAAAACAATTGGCTGCTCGAAGTTGGAAAAGATCTTCAGGAAGTAGTCATCATGGATAACATTGTATTGGACAGGTGTAAGTTCAGAAAATGAGTCGACAGTCACAGCTTTACACAACATCCAAACTCTACCACCAACAAAACCTGGTCAGAAGATCGCAGGGAAATCCACAGCGAAAAGATGAAAAAATTGTTGGGAAAAGAAAAAGGCAATGACATTAGGTAATTAAGTTCAATCCCGCTCCTAAGTAACGAGGAAATAATATTATTAACAATAATAATATTTTACGTCCCACTAACTACTTCTGAAGGTTTTCGGAGACGCTGAGGTGCCGAAATGTTTTTCCGCAGAGTTCTTTTACGTGCCAGTAAATCTACTGACACGAGGCTGACATATTTGAGCCCCTTCAAATACCACCGGACTGAGCCAGGATCGAAACTGAGAAGTTGGGGTTAGAAGGCCAGCGCCTCAACCGTCTGAGACACTCAGCCCGGCAGATATGATAATTTTATTCATTATTACTATATAGAGTGTTCAAAAGAGTGATGCAACCTTATGGAAAAATGAAAGTTACAAAAAAGGTTGAGAGTGGCCTCCATTTTTAAACACATGTTTCACCGTCTGTTGAGAAACTGCAATAAATCATCGTTCAAATTCTCTATTAAATTCGGAAATAGTATGAGTGCGAGTTTCCTAAGCAACATCCTTACAGTATATCCACAAGGGAAAGTATCAGGTTCGGATAAATCAGGAGAATCAGGGGACCAAAACTCAATTGAAATCATCCATGAAAACACGTGTCCACGAAAGTCGTGGTGTTGTTGACTGTATGAGCTGTTTGATTATCCTGTTGAAACCACGAATTCTGCAGCTGGTCTTCAGGTATACAAGGTCTCTCGCATAAAGCCAGACCGTCCAGCGGCGTTTTTACTCTCGGAGACCTAAGCAGCTGTACGGGAGGCGCGCGCATAGTTCTTGACCTTGCAAGGAGTCTGCACGTGTTCGACCTAGCATCAGTAGCCAGTCTGAATCTCAGATGTTAACATGGTGAGACAGTTAATATTGCAACACCGTATTTTCTTATGTGAAATTTATTTTAAACACGAGTGGGCTCGACGGCTACGCGATGCATTCGTTCAGCAATTTCCAAATACCTTCACGAACACAAATTCACGTCATTGTAAATAAATTTGAAACTACTGGTTCAGAGATCAATAGAAACATATGTGCCCACGAACAGTTTTAACAGAGGCTAGATAACATTAGTGCGAATAAATCACACAAAATTAGCACAACAAGTAGGGGTTTCGGTTTCTTCTGCACACAGATCTACAAATGTTACACATCAAACCGTACAGGTTTACACCTGACCATTGTTTAAAACCTGAGGATCTAGCCCCATGAGTGAGATATTGTGAGTGGTATCTTGCATCACTGAATGATCGTTTATTCGACCCACATATTGTGTTTTCTCGATGAGGCCTGGTTTAATCATAATGGTCGTGTGAACAGTCACAACTCTCGCTGTTGGTGTGCAGAAAATCCTAATGGTGTTTATGAAATCCCTCATTATGAAGGATGACACTTCCAGCATCGTGTATAAGGTAATATTTCATATAAGAATGTATAAACGCTTAAAGCAGGGCGGTCGTGCGTGACGTAAGTTGGGCTGAGGCAGCTGCTGTGGCGCAAAGTACAAACACCGTGTGCTCGGTCTGGGTTCATAAACAAGACCCTGTAGTGTTTACAAACGGTTACACCACCTGTACGTAGCGCACACTCTTCAGTGTGCCATGAAAGAATGTGATGAAGATTGGTCTACGTGACATTGCACACCAAACACCCAATTTGTGTATGTGCAGAGGGGGCTGGTACAAGTGATGTGGATTTTCCGTAGCCCAATTGCATGAATTCTGTGCATTTATGTATCCATTAAAGTGGAACCATGCCTCGTCAGACCAAAATTAATCTTCGTATTCTTCCCCGTTTAGCATTACAGATGGCATGAACCACTGACAGAAAGCAACACGTCTCCCATTGTTTTCAGATAATAACTCGTAAACAGCACGAATTGTGTACTGATGCATCTTTAAGCACTTGCGCATTGCCGTGTGGGCACTATCAACGGGGGGACCAGACTGGATATTATAGGCATCGCACAGACTTCGTGGGATTCAAAGAACATGCAGTTTGCACGTCGTTTAACTTTTCTGGCGGTAGCTCTTTCACCGGACCTCTTTAACCTGCACCTGCTACACTCCCCGCTTGTTTCCTGTATCCTTGTCATACTTACCTGAATCTCAGCATACCTGGCACATCTAATGAACTCGTTGACAATTAATTCCCTCCGCTATAATGTGTAACTCATTTTTCTCTATTAAACAAGACTATGTGTTAGGAAGAACCTTTTTGAAAACTAAAATACGACGGGTGTTCAATTAAGACTAAAACCAACGCTGTGGAATTATATTCCAAAGAAAAACACAATAAATCTAATTATATTTTTTACCTTCAAAATATTAACCTATAAGTTAGATATACTTGTCCCATCTTATCTTCCAGTTTCGGAAGACTAACTCAAATCCATGTTTTGCTTCCAAATCGCCTGTAAAGCCTCCACCGAGTCGTTTTCTGGATTCGAATCGTCGTCCTTTGAGGTCATTTTTGGCAGTTGGAAACAAAAATATGTTGCATGGGGCGTGATTATGGCAATACGGGCAATGAGGGGCCGTAGAGATGCTTTTCTTGACCTAAAATGGTCGTCATAGCTGTAGCCACGTGAGTTCGTGCGTAGTCATGATGAAATTTCCTTGTTCAAATGGGCCTTTAAAATGGTGTGAGACCATGCAGTTAGGGGCGCGTAGCTGTAAGCTTGCATTCGGGAGACAGTGAGTTCGAACCCCACTGTTGGCCCACGGCCGCTTCCTTCCCACTCCTAGTCTTTTCCTACCTCATCGTCGCCATAAGACCTACCTGGGTCGCTGCGACGTAAAGCTCATTGCTAAATAAAATGGTGTCAACACTTCACATGGATATGTCAAGCATTCTTGCGAGTTCTCTAACGGTCACACCATAGTCTCTGGCACGAGTACAGCCGCAGTGCTGATAGTGATCCCAGTAAGAACTGTGGTAGGGACCCTCCCCTGGTAGTGGTCTACAGCCTTATCCAAGACACTACTGACAGAGAGACAGGTATGGCACGTAGTAACGCCGGCCCCGTAATGTAGGGGTAGCGTACCTACCTCTTACGGGGAAGTATCGGGTTCGATTCCCGGCCAGATCAGGAATTTTTACCTGGGTCTGAGGGCTGGTTCGAGGTCCGCTAAGCCTACGTGATTACTATTGAAGAGCCATCTGACGGTTAGATGGCGGCCCCGGTCCAGAAAGCCAAGAATAATGGCCGAGAGGATTCGTCGTAGCGAACACATGACACCTCGTAATCTGAAAGCCTTCATGCTGAGCAGCGATCGCTTGGTAGGTCATAGCCCTTCGGGGCTGTTGCGCCATGGGGTTTGGTTTGGTTTGGTTTGGTTTGGTTTGGTTTGGTTTGGTTTGGTTTGGTTTGGTTTGGTTTGGTTTGGTTTGGTTTGGTTTGATAGCACCTGGTGCAGTCGAGGATACTTATTACTATACGAATCAGCCGCTATATAACAGTGCGTTCGCTGTTCAAGACTTTTGAAAATTAGTCCCAGTCTTTATTGAACAACCTTCGTAGTATACAGAGGGCATAGTACTTGACATGTTTCTATTACTTTTTTACTATTTGCTTTACATCGCATCGACACAGATAGGTCTTATGGCGGCGATGGGATAGGAAAGGGCTAGGAATGGGAAGGAGGCGGCCGTGGCCTTAATTAAGGTACAGCCCCAGAATTTGCCTGGTGTGAAAATGGTAAACCACGGAAAACCATCTTCACGGCTGCCGACAGTGGGGTTCGAACCCACTATCTCCCGGATGCAAGCACATAGCTGCGTGCGCCCCTAACCGCACGGCCAACGCACCCGGTCGACATGTTTCACAAGCATTCCAGTGGTTAATATACCTTCAGGCGTTCATGATCAACCGGGATTGCTCTCTAGCGTTTGAAATCCTTCTAAAGCAGGCAGGATGTGCCGCCATATTCCACAAGGCGAAACAGTGTGCCTCAAACCAAAACAGTTGGAAACACCAGGACTTAGTTACGGATGTGTGAAATGACAGGAACGTAGAACAAACATTAGTATCTTAAAAGAGTCCAATACACTAGCAATAAGGCCATGACAGGGGCTTCTCGTCTTAAGGATCACATGAACATGTGAACACCCTGGTGATCGGAAACAATTGAAATTTACACGATATTGTATGATGGGAACAAAATTTTAAAACGTTGAGAACGGATTTATGAAGTTGTAAGTGCCGATTCACTTTCCGTTTTCATTTGAATCACGTACCACGCCCGCTAGTCACAGCCCCGTTGTGAATTACAAAGTTGGGCCTATTGCATAGCTGGAGCTTGAAGGGACAATGCTGTGGGTATGGGAATATGAGCACAACTCCTGTGTGATCACGACCCGCTGACCCGCTTCCAGTGCCTTCTCCCAAAGTTCTTCTCAAATACGAAAGATCGGAGCACGTATCGCATAGTCCGTAGCAATGGATAAGGCACAGGGTTGCTACCAGGGAGCGGTTAATTGACTAACCGCATGGCGCTGTTCTTATAGATGTAGTAAAATATTGGTTAATGAATCAAATAGTCTTTTAGCTAAAGACTTGCTTACAAAGTGGATATTGAACCGTTTTGGTCCACTATGAAGGATACCTACCTTCCTTACCTATCAACAAAATTTCATGAGATCTGTCTCTTGGGTCGTATCGGGTTCTTCGTCACTTGCTGAGGTAAAGGTAGGGTTCAGTAATTCTAATCTATCTACTCAAATGAAAGGTCGGTTTACAAAATATTCCTATTTATTCAAGTAATCTTTGAAGAATTAATCATTAATCAACGGTATCATTGGGATCCAATCGTGTCCACTGGACACCACAATCCTCTTACACAGAAGGTCAGAACACTGGTGTGAGCCTTTGACATAACTGCCTGATGGGCATCCTTATTAGAAACCATTGTCTCAATTATTAATTAAAGAAAAGAAAGTCTGGAAATCCTTAGAATCGGCTTCCATGTGAGACTACATGTACCATCAAAGTGATTCTTTATGGTACAGTCCTCGTAACACGAACTCTGGACTCTGGGTATAATTAAGGCAGTCCAAACGGTGTGTGCCACACAGTAGTTATCAGGCATGGAACCTTAACTGAATCGATGTGACCTGTGACTATGTCATGGACCGACATCTAAACTTCTAAGTTACTTTAAAGTCATTATGGACGATGGCCGCAAGGAAAATGGTGCTACGGTGGCATATGGCCCCATTCTAAGTCACTGAGGTTGATGACCCCATGACCATCCATGTTTCTAAGCTGAAGGCTAAACACAATTAAGTTACATAGGTTGATGACCAAAGTTTCCACTTTACTAACCCCAGCACATTTACTGCTCCATCAATCAAAGTCAAATAATGCAACAACAACAATGCTCACAATACCTTGTGGCAGTAAAATCCATTACCTTCGGATATGTCCCCTTAATCGTTACGTTAACATTTACATATTCCCCAGAAAAATAAACTAAGATTTCCAGAATGCATCTTCAAGTCATTCGCTTGATTGAAAGTTATTTCAAAATACGTTTCCACTGAATTTAATAATTAAATAAATTTAAATGATTTAATGAAATCTTAATGAACAACAAATTCTATCTCCGCGGACGAATGGTTTCTTTCACAAGTCCCTACACAAATCTTGACGTAATTCATTTTTAATCATGTTGGATGTATATCGTCGCTAGCTGGAAAAAATTTACATCACTTATTTCCAGTATTTATCTTGTTTCGTGACATTACACTTCAATTTAATTTAATACTAACCATTATTACTACTTGGATAACCCTGATAATTAAGTACAAGCCATAAGTAACTCGCCGTACAATGTAAACCGATTACGATTTCAAATCTTGTCATAACATTTCCGTGAAGCTTTGTGCGCCCCTCACAAACAAAACAATCATCATTACCATCGCTCTATATTTTGGACAACAGTGAAATTGGCTAACCTTACTCATCTTACTCTAAGTTCGTGGTCTCAGATGTACATTACAATCTCAATTAAACAAATTTACAGTATCTAATAACACACACGTTATTCCCGGATGAAAATTTCAACTAGATCCAACAGTTAACGTTATCCACTGCCAAGAAATGCACTCTCGTTTCAATGCGTAACACACTCTGCACGTTCCGTTATTCGAGCTGCGAACTCCTATCAGCCGACGGCATTGAAACACGACCCCCGCTCTTCTGTGATATGAAACATCTGTTTCGTCTTGCCTGACTGGCCTCTCAGAATGAAACTTTTAACTTCGCCGACATAATTAAACAAATACGATATTTCTGACCAACAAAATGCACATAGATTATACTTCAAAATGCCCTACAATAATTGTAAACATCGCAAATTAATACCGGCATGGATTCTCTAGTTCTACTTTCCATCCCAAACATTACACAAAATCTCCTCGGGCTTATACAAGTCCCGGCTTCAACTACAGGCTTCCAATCACCTGATTCACAAATCCTATCTCAACTCATACGACAACTCTAATCTCTGTTCTTCAACTCGACGACTCTCACTAACAAAGAAATGGAATAAAATATTTAGAATCCACGACGCATAATACGCACAAATACATTAATAATGAACACTTCGCATAATGATCTCGTATTTTCCAAAACTGGATTTCACAAAATTCTACTATTTATCGTCAGTCAGACACAGTTTAAATGGACATAGAATAACGTTTCCCTTCGTGACAAAATTCACCACTCTAAATTTCTCAACCCGACAGCGCTATTCCACTCGATTGAAAACGGGTAACCATGGATTTCTTACATTAATTCCATCAAATTTCAAACAAAAAATTTTTACGTCAGATAAAGTATCTTCATTTGATATCACAAAAGTATAGGCAATAAATGCACGGAAATGACGATCTACTCTGGACGTGATATCGCTTCGAACCCCTCACTAATAACTTTTACATGTCACACGGCACGCGCAATATTTTAAAAATTTACCCAAACAGAAAATAAAATAAATGACCTTTCGTCATATTTCTGAAATTCGCCAAAAAACATATGGGTGACCAACTGCGTCATAAACAAAACCCATTTCAAATGCACATAAGTTTGACATCACAAAACAAGATATAATAGGTGGTAAGATGGCAAGGCACCTACCTTAGATTTACGTCGGATTCCATCCTTCGGCTCACCCGTGACCTTCCGTCGCTTATCTAGTCATTTTACATTTCTGGCTGTACAGCATAATATTTATTTTTCTGGAAATAAAACAATAAAAAAGAAATACCCTTCACACGTGTCTCCGTTGATCGCACTCGACTGATGGTAGTTATTGCCCGCACACGAATTACTTTTACAACACAAAACATTTTTTTACCACTCTCTAATACTACTTCTGCAGTATCTTGACCGTCCTTTTTATAAGACTACTTTTGCTCAAACAAAATCCACTTGCATTCAAGACCACAGCCACATCGGCCAAAATATGTTCGTCGGACTTAATCTACTTTTGTCGCTTGATTTGCAGAACAGTCTAACTCACTCGCTCAAAATTCAATAACACAATGCAGGGGTTTCAACATGGCGTCCCTTCTATATTTATAGCCATTACCCCTCTCTCCAGGCATTTTCCCTTTGCCGCCAAGAAAAGTTGCGTAACTTTTTCGACTTAAATGAACCGCATTTAAAAGAGTTTTGGATGTAACCATATATTTGTTAACTCACTAGCAGTAGTGATCCTGAACATTTAAAATTTATACTTATTAATTTAACTGGTTAGATGACCGCATTTGATAGGCACTACTTTTCTGTTGACTTCGCTTGGGGACGCTAGACACACGCGCCCTTCTGAAATAATCCCCAGAAATGCCTTAGCAGTCTCAAATCCGTCTTACTAAAGACCAGTTGTCTTATAGATAAATACAGGACCCTCACTATATTGCATTCACCACTAATTCTTTCATTTAATTGTATTTATTCGATATAAACTTTTTTCCGTATCCTTCCACCGCCGACACGTGCGGATGACGTCACGTATCCCAGCGTGGGAATGAAGGTAGCCACCCCCTTGCCACGTGCTGCTTCCGTGATATCAAGACTATGTTCAAGCTCCTCATCACCATTGACATGGGGACTCATGAAGTAACTTTCGTACTTAAAATTCTTAGGGCACAAAGGTCATGGGTTCAATATGTACTTTCAGCTTGTGTAGTTGAAAATATTAATTATTATTACAATTCCTACAACCATGTTGTAGGCCTTCAGTAGGATAGGTTATATTCCTTGAAGCTGAGGGGAGGATTTGTTTTACAACAATATTGTCGGTATGTACGTTATTCTTAAATTTCGGGTGTTAACTTCATATTTGTATTCATGTCAATTTTATTCTAATAATATTATTGATAATACACTATAGACTACCGGGCGAGTTGGCCGTGCGGTTATAGGCTCGCGGCTGTGAGCTTGCATCCGGGAGATAGTGGGTTCGAATCGGCAGCCCTGGAGATGGTTTTCCGTGGTTTCCCATTTTCACACCAGGCAAATGCTGTACCTTAATTAAGGCCACGGTCACGGCTGATTCCTTCGAGGAGTTGGAAGTTAACCGATTAAAAACAAATCATACATAGTTATTTTTTTAATTTTGATCTACTGTCTGCTCTATGTTCACACCCAAAGATTTTAACCACGGAATGCTACTGGGCCATGATTATCAAACATCAACTTCATTCGGGTGGCCACATTGCCCGCAAGCCAAGCACATGGCTTCTAAAGCAAGTGATGTATAAGTGGTGATCAAAAAGTTTCCGTTCGACGGCTGTACAGTCCTGAATCAGGATGCCAATCAGGCAAAGTCCCCTTGAGCAATGAGGCACTCATTCCACCGAAGTACCTGGTTAAAGATGCCCGTGTGGTAAAACACCGTGATCTGCTGCGTGAAGAAGCCTGTAACCGCCTGCTGCGCATCCTCGTCCGACAAGAAGCGTCGACCCTCCAAGGCCTTTTTGAGGGGGCCGAAAGCGTCATGCGGAGATATCAGAACTATAGGGCGGGTGCTCGATTCTCTCCCACTTGAGTTGTTCTTGTTGTTGTTTTTGTTGTTGTTGTTGTTGTTGTTGTTGTTGTCGTTGTTCGTAATGGATGAGGCTGGCCTCCCAGATCGACCGGCGTCTTGTGTCGAAACGCGACCCGCACGGAACTTGGTACACCATTCCACAACGGTGGTTTTCGACGGGGATGCTGCCCCATAAACAGTCTTCATTCTCCGATGGATGTCTACCTGTGTTTGTCCTTTGGCAGCCAAGAACAGAATAACAGCGCATTGGTCCTGTTTGAACGCATTTGGTAATAACGTCGCCATAGTTCACGTGGCCGCATTTAACGCACACACGTCGGCACAATACGACTACCTCACTAATCCATTTGCCTACATGTCCGTGCGTATATACCCGCATTGGAGTGTCGCTACGTTGCATATTCGCTGCAGCAACGCCCGCAAGCGGAAACTTTTTGATCTCGCCTTATATTTTCATATGGATATTGGAAAACGTAATCAGGCAAAAGAGCCAATTGACGTTCTAAAGATTAATACAAAGAAGTGCCCAATTTACTTCATCAACTTTAGGATATAGGATCCATCGGCGCGGTAGGATATTGTCAACAAGGGCTTATAACATTTTGAACACCAATAACTGAGGCACGAGCTCAATAAAAGAGACCGTAGTAGAAAAGAACAAGAAACGGAAGAACTGATCACGGTTTCTGCAGCAACAAGAATATTTGGTAGATTTGAAGTGCAGCCTAGAGTACTGACAAACAGGTCATATTATAGGTGTATAGTTGTGTATTAAGACAAACACAAACTCCCAGACCTCAAGCTAGCAGAATTATCTATACGCAGTTAAAATCCACGACCTGGACTGATATCAAACCGGGGCCATCTAAACCAATGGCCACTACGCTGATCATTCAGACAAGGAGCCGACTTTCGTGTGATGACTCCTTTACAAAATAATATTTTTTCAAAGACCTAAACAACTGGACCCAACAGACGCTGTCATATTTTGTTTTATTTTATATCCGAACTTAGAAATTTGCTCCAACGCCGCAACTCACTTCCACTGGTGGCGTGGCTGAAAGGAGGTACACCATCTCGAGGCGAGGACACGAATTTATTTTATAACATGCATTTCCTGTAAACGGCAGATGCCGCCGACCTAGTAAGAGTGTCTACCTTACAAGGGCTGCACCAGGCCAGCAATAGTCACACGGAATTATTATTATTATTATTATTATTATTATTATTATTATTATTATTATTATTATTATTATTATTATTATTATTATTATTATATACGTTTGCAGCTGTCAGAGACAACAATATGCAACATTTCCATATTTTAGAAGCCTTCTTTGTAGCCCGGTATCGTTGCATTCTTTCCGCTGTCCACCGGCTGTTCTGTTGTTCTTCTTCACGAAACCCCTTGAACTTACTGATCTGCTGTCGGTACTTGGTTCTGTTAGCAATGTATTCCGATTTAGTCCATTTTTTAAGATCTTTCTTGACCTCCCAGAACCACTTATCACATGTGCTAGGTGTACTATCGAGTATGGTAAAAAAGTTTAGTCAACCGCTTCTCATCCCTTCTAAATAGGTAGCCATAGGACTTGAGTCTTCGCTTTTTGATGGATTCAATCAGTGGTTCGGTTTTCTGATAGTGTTCCTCTCGTCTTCGCAACCTGTATTGTCCATCCACGATCTTTGGGCCCATTATCTGTCGAACGATCTTCTTCTCAAACTTCTCGGCTTCTCAGACCAGCCTTTCCAGTAACTCAGAGGCATTCACTTCCATAGAGATATTTGGGTTTAATCACCGTGTTGCAATGTCTTAGTTTAGTTTGCATTGAAATTGCATTTTCCTTGTACGTTTCTGCAAAACGCAGCGGCCATCCTATCAACCTACTGTTGTTAGCTTCTTTTTCATTAGATCCCATTTGCACAATCTCACCGAGATATATGAAGCTGTTAACTCTTTCAGTCTTACCGTACGTTGTCTTTAGTTGTTGGATAACTTGGGGGATGTTAGTCAAGCATTTCGTTTCTTCAAAGGAGATCCTAAGTTCAGCCTTTTCTGTTTGTTGTTTCAAAAGATTTATCTGGTCTACATCTGCATCTGTGTTTCTAGAAAGGATCACTAAATCATCAGCAAACCTAGACAGTTGATCTTAACATGTTTGGTTCAGTAAACCTTTCTTGTTATTTTCCCCATTCACGCATAACCTTCTCCAACACGCAATTAAAAAGAGCTGGTGATAGTCCATCGCCCTTCCTTATTTTTATTATTATTATTATTATTATTATTATTATTATTATTATTATTATTATTATTATTGTAAATACTAATTTACGTATCACTTTCGCTAAACTTCGTTTCAAATCCAAGATATTATATTGCAGCCTTTCAGCACAGTCTGCCATTGAGACCAAATCGTTGATATCGGTCAATTAGTTCAAAATAATATGAAAATAGAGGCAAATAATATATTGGCCATACACTGTAGCGTTTCAAGTTTAAATCTCGGTGAGTCAAGGTGAAATCTGTGCAGATTAAAAAGGAGATGGGTTGTATTTTATCCAGAATCTTTGATTCTCTGAAAATTGCACTTATTCTAGGAAAGCCCTATAACCCTCCGTCTTCGACACCTGAATGTGCGAAAGACTTGCCAGAACGATTATATTCCTTAGTACTAGTTGGAGCTTCATCACATGACTGAAAATCAGGTAGTCTGGATTGCTTATCTTAATACAAATTTTATTATTATTTACTTTATCTGATTACAACACGCCCTACCGCCATGGAAACATCCAATACTGAGTAGACCTATATTGCTTCACGTAGAATTGGCATCAGAAAGGGCACCTGGCCGTAAAACTGCGCCAAATACATATCAATTGTCGACTGCAATAAATGGGTGTGCCTAGAAGCAGAAGAACAAAAATACATATGAATATTGTGATTAGCATGACTGAGAGAAAAGAAGAGAATGCTGAATATTATGATGCATTATTAGAACATAACAGTAATACATAACGACTAGACTAGCAGTCTTGTTTGAAGAGGAACGATATTTACATTAAATACGAGGAGACAAAAGAACTTACGAATTGTTTTATTTTCTCTTTTCTTCCTGTTTACAGAGAGAAATATTTGAAATGAATTCTCCTCGCTGAAGTGGTCCTCGGATGCCTGCGTTCTTCTATTACGTTATTATTACACGCCTGTGCTCTCAAAAAGATTTGTGTGTATTTCTGTACTCCTCTAACGTTTGTAATAGCCGCTAGCATATCTCGCAGAGGCAACTCCTTCATATTGATGAGATTTATTTAAAATAATTTAGGTAAAACATTGCGTTGCAGCTTCTATATGAATTTCCTTTATCTCAGCACGATGAGAAAATTCCATATTCAATTTGAGAAGGATTCTATTCGTACATATTTTTCTTTGTTCGTATTTACCTTCGTCCTCTGGGATATTTAACAGTCTTTATATTGTTTACATGTCCAGCTCCATAGCTAAATGGTCGTCGTGTGGCCTTTGGTCCAGAGGGTCCCGGGGTCGATTCCCTCCCACCGGGCGAGTTGGCCGTGCGCGTAGAGGCGCGCGGCTGTGAGCTTGCATCCGGGAGATAGTAGGTTCGAATCCCACTATCGGCAGCCCTGAAGATGGTTTTCCGTGGTTTCCCATTTTCACACCAGGCAAATGCTGGGGCTGTACCTTAATTAAGGCCACGGCCGCTTCCTTCCAACTCCTAGGCCTTTCCTATCCCATCGTCGCCATAAGACCTATCTGTGTCGGTGCGACGTAAAGCCCCTAGCAAAAAAAAAAGATTCCCTCCCGGGGCGGGGATTTTAACCTTCATTTGTTAATTCCGATGGCTCGGGGGCTGGGTATGTATGCCTTTTTCATCATTAGAATTTATCATAGGTTGAGGTCCATCCCTATAGATGCGCAGGTCGCCTAAAGGGCGTCAACTCGAAAGACCTACACAACAAAATCCAACAGCGTTCCGCAAATCCTGGATCATCAGCAGCACAGCTCCACAATGAGAAGGATATCAATGAAGTAAGGACGGTAAAGCCATTATTATTATTATTATTATTATTATTATTATTATTATTATTATTATTATTATTATTATTATTATTATTATTATTATTATTATTATTATTATTATTGCGTTGT
The DNA here is from genome assembly GCF_040414725.1 of Anabrus simplex. Lineage (NCBI taxonomy): Eukaryota > Metazoa > Arthropoda > Insecta > Orthoptera > Tettigoniidae > Anabrus > Anabrus simplex. The sequence goes on from NC_090272.1 coordinate 140,054,116, forward strand.
TTAATCTACAGTAAACATATGCCAACGAATCTTAAAGGAAAGCTTTACACGACGGTGGTGAAGCCTGCACTGACTTATGCTTGGAAATGTTCGACGTTCTATGAACACCATAAGCGTCATCTAAATGTCACGGAGATGAAGATGCTTAAATGTCAGCAGGGTCCAGCTCCATGGCTAAATGATTAGCGTACTGACCTTTGGTCACAGCTGTCCTGAGTTCGATTCCCGGCAGGATCGGAAATTTTAACCATCATTGGTTAAATTCTCTGGCACGGCGGCTGGAGGTCTGTGTCTCCTTCATTATCATTTCATCCTTACCACGACGCACAGGTCGCCTACGGAGTCAAATCCAAAGACCTACATCTGGCGAGTCGAACATGTCCTCGGCCACTCCCGGCACTAAAAGCCATACGCCATTTCATTTTTCAATGTCAGCAGGAGTTCTGAATAATAATCACATCCGAAATGACCACATCAGAAGCATATTCCACATGAAGAAGACGGTCGTGGTGAAGTTTCAGCTCGAGTGGGTAACATGGTTTGTGAAGGTGAAAGAACAGGACGAAAGCTATGTAACGATAAGATCCCTGGACCTTCAGATACCCGGGGTACAAAGAAGAGGAAGGCATAGACAGCTGGGCCCAACAAATGAGGTTGAAACACAAGCAGCTGCCAACAACAAAATCCAACTGCATTCCGCAAACACTGGAGGATAAGCAGCACAGTTCCATAATCAGTAAGATATCACTGAAGTATGGACGGTAAAGCGAAGAATAAAAAGAAGAAGAGAAGAAGAAGAAGGCGAAGAAATATGATTAATGTTTTCACGGGTTAGGATAATATAAATGATGCTCTTTCGTGAAACTTTACTTTACGTTAAGATACTGTTGCGCTTCCTCAGAAGTAAACTATGTCCGACCACGACTGCCTTCGTGAACTTTCCCAGCAGTTTATCTATTTTACACGAAATGATCCCTTAACAGCGTAATATTTTGTCTCAATTATACCTTTCGATATTTCTTTCTATGGCAAAGGTCGCAAAATGTGTACTTGTCAGTACCTTCCCTTGGAATCAGTCCAGCATAACGAACATGAACATAACTCCGTCTCGTTCAGTAAGCTCCCTTTTCACACATAGGGGAATTCCGCAGGTCCTGTAGCTGCATATTAAGACTAACATGAATTACAAGTCACCGAGCTAGAATAATTATTCCTGCGCAGATAAAGTCCACTACTCCGACTGGAACTGAACCTAGGCCACCGAACTGACCGTTCAGCTGTTGTGTGATGACTCCATCATAAATATGTGTTTCCAGTCCTAAATATAAAATAAATCCACGAAAACTTGCATTGGGGCGAATATTTACTTTGAGCTTAAGCAGTAAATGTTAATTTCTAAATATATCCTAACATTTTAAAATCTCGGGAATAGAACCAGCTTTTGGATGGTTAGGCCATGTGCGTTGGCTAAGTTTCGCCCAGGCGTTCTCCTAAACACTCACGGTTAAGAAAATTTGCTGTCGGAACCGGAGCTATATAATTTTGTCTACTCTTAATTGCGGTTTTCTTTTCACCAAACCGAACACATGGCACGTCTGGGTGACACTCTGTGAACGCACACGGCCTAACCACCCAAAAGCTGATTTTATTCCCGAGATTTTAAGATCTGCGGCCGTGAAAGCCTTTTTTGGAATTTTATCTCCATAGGGAGTACATATCTTTGAAAACGGAGAATTCACTTCTTCTTTAGCAAGTTAGCAAACACTATTTGCTAACATGGCTGTACTACGCAGATGGTCCATGGATCCTTCGCCATCCGACTGTTTGCAGCACTGAAAGCAACCATGGAGGGTTTTTGCCTCTTGAAAATTGTGGACTAGCCTGGTGGACGAACGCAAATCAGTGAGGTCTCATCTCGGAACAAGTCCATCGGCAGCACTACACTAGCCAGCTGTACGAACGCAAATCAGTGAGGTTTCATCTCCAGACTAGTCCATGGGCAACACTGCACTAGCCATGTGGACGAACGCAAAACAGTGAAGTCTCACCTCGGGACGAGTCCATCGGCAGCACTACACTACAGGAGGATCAGTCAGCAACTTAGCCTTGATCCGTTCCTACCAAATCTTCCTTACTTACATTGTTCCGGGGTCTGAAGAAAATAGCAATCATACACCCCTACACGCCATACTTTCGTGCTACTACCACAGCTACCATCTCCAACGCCACCACTACCTTCATCTCCAACTACGGACAATTCGCCGTAGACACTAATGCTGTAGCCTTCCTCACGGCACTCATGTCCAGCAACGCAGTTCCGAATTACGAAACACGCTTTCTCCCAGCAAATCCAGCTAAGCATCCGGATAACCCACGAACACAGTACCAGAGGATGACGCATCAATCGGCCCCCGAGGGGGCACGTACTCAGCATCGCCTGGCAGTGGACTCGGCACCAGAGCCGCAGACGCCCATAGCAGCCGCAACATCTCTTCCAATAGACAGCACCATACAGCACATTTCCCCATCTACCACCACCATCACCACCTCATCCTCCTCTCTGCTCAAATATTCCTCCACTTCTGGCACTAGACGACCAATCAACCATCTCCGATTTATCCACAAACCCCCTCCGGCACACATATATTTACCCTCCTTAAACCTTCCCCAGAATTTCGGACACCTCAAGCCATCTTCTTCACGCTGCTTCGCTACAATATGCGCCGAGAAGACATCGCTGATATCAGGAAGACTTCAAAAGGAATCATCATTCAAATCAAAGGGGAAAAAGCAGCAAACCAATTCGCCACCGCAATCGAAGCAACTCCGTTCGGATCAGCTACCCCTCTTCAACCCATCTCACCACCACCCACTCAACCTCCACCACCACGTTATAATCTACTAAGTTGCGTCATCCGTGGGTGTGGATCCTTCACTCTCAGAAGATATGATTCTCACCGAGCTCAGTGTGGAGGGAGTGCCAGCTCGGAAGGCCTTTCGCACCCGAAATGCGGTGGGTCCAACATTCATGGTGCGAATCCTTCTGCCAACACCAGTCGACGTGGACAAGACTGCTTACCAGTGGTGTACCGATACATCGCCATCTTCACAAAGTCGAACCTTCTCGTGCTCCACCTCCACAGTAAATCAGATCTGAAAGATACCCCATATGTAAAAATCATACAACAGCCCTGTGCAAAGCAAATCATCCAAGCTGCGGTCATTGTACTGAACATCATGTCACCACTAAGAGCCCCAACACCCTTCACCTCGCCCGCTGTAACACTTGGGGGGCAACCATCTAGCCTATTCTCGCCGAGGACGTCCGACATCTCCCTCAAATCACTCAGAATTAATAGCCCCGATTCGCACTATCGACCCGCCAACCGCACCAACTCGTTCACCTTTTTCTCACCCTACAATTGAAGATCTGGTCGGATTTGTTTCAATTCCCTTGCTAAATATCCATACATACAATAGACACCTAGTTCTCACACACCTTCAGGCTGAAGCTAATCAGACACTCAATCTCCATTTTCTTACAACACATTCCGGCTTAAATACTCATTTCAACTTCACATCCTTAGAAACTCTTGTATAAACCCCTTCATACTACTCTCAACACCATATCTCAACGACTTATAGTAATGCACTATGTACGACCAGATTCAGAATCATTTAAGGATGTCATGTAATCAGAACCTCTTTATTCTGAGGTGTATTTATAGCTCGATATTTCTTATGTATCATTTGGTGTGGGACGAAAAAACCGGAAAAAATAGAAACATTTTTAAAAATAAAAAGAGAACAAAGAAATATGCAAATATTATCAAATATATAAAACATTATTATTAGAAAAAACAGAAACCTTCTTATATCATCGTGTGGATGTATGCCTACTACCCTTTAAAATTATCTCATAATGAAAAGTAATGTTTATGTTACATTTATTAATTCTGCTCTCTAACTTATGAAAGTGTACACTGACTGAGCAAATGTCATGGGATAGCGGAGCACTGATGCGCAGGTGTGTTGTCTGCGCACCACACGCCCCCTGTGCCAGCGGCAGTTGTATAGGAGACCTTGTGAGCAGTGGCTGTGCATGTGACAGGTGTAACCTGGAACGTCGTCGTGAGCTGACACCGTTCGAACGGGGTCTGGTGGTCGGTGCCCGACGGATGGGAAGTGCGATTTCGGAAGTGGTGGGGGAATTCGGCTTCACACGATCAACTGTGTCCAGGGTGTTTCGTGAATGGTTGAATGCGGGTGTCACCGTCTACAACAGACGAACGACCGGCCTTCCAGCCACCCTCGAATACCGTGACCGGCGACATCTGAGACGGATTGTCAATAGTGACAGACGGACAACCGTGCAACAAATCACGGCTCAATTCAACACAGGCCGTGCTAGACACGTCTCCCAGTGGACAATCCGTAGGAACATGGGTTCTGTGGGGTTTGGGAGCCAGCGCCGCACACGGGTGCCACTGTTAACCCAACGTCATCGAGCACAACGACGCCCATTTGTCGCCAGTGACCAGGGATGGGCACTGGAACAATGGCGTAACGTGATATGGTTGGACGAATCACGATTTCAACTGCAGCATGCCAATGGGAGGCACCGTGTATGGCGCAGACCACATGAAATGATGAATCCCGCCTGCCTTGAAGGTGTGGTCCAGGGCGCTGGTGTCTCTGTTATGGTCTGGGGTGGATTTTCCTGGTATGGAATGGGTCCCCTAGTTGTTCTGGAAGAGACTTTGAATGGTACGCGGTATGTTGAGCTGCTCGGAGACCATCTCCATCCATTTTTGGCCTTCCAGCGCCCAGACGGTTCTGCGGTAATTCAAGATGATAAACGCGCCGCCACATCGCTCCCACGTCGCCCAGGAATGGTTCCAGGAACATGCAGCGGAGGTCCAACGACTGCCATGGCCACCCATGAGCCACGATATGAACCCTATCGAGCATATCTGGGATGTCCTGGAACGCAGGCTCCGTACCATGGATCCTGCACCCACGAACAGACCATCATTGGCGGCCGCTCTGCAAACGATTTGGTGTCAGCTGCATCCAGAGGACTACCAGGGACTTGTCGACTCACTTCTATGGCGTCTCACTGCAGTTCGCAGGGCCAGAGTAGGCCCCACACGCTATTAGGTGACTATCCCATGACATTTGCTAAGTCAGTGTACATTCATTAAAACTTGGTAAAGAGGCCCAACACCCTAACATCTCCTCCATTTTTCACATACTTCTACCCACGTCCCTCATCCATCAAACCTCCCTAACCCGCCCGCATCTCTTGGCCAGAGAGAGGGCGTAACCCTGTAGGTGGCCCGTCCTATCGCTTCAGGGTGGGGAATGAAAACTTGTCAGTCAGTCAGTCAGTCAGTTGGTCTGCCACTGCTAAGCAGAGTCTTGGAGCGGCATGCCATCCAACTGATGAGTCCATATGTCACGTCTGGGCGAAACTTTGCAAACGCACACCATCTAACCACCCAAAAGCTGGTTCTACTCCAGAGATTTTAAGATCTGCTGTTGTGACAGCCTTTTTTGGATACTCTGAAATATTAAGGAGGCTCAATGGCATTGTATAAAAAAGTGAATGTACTATTCAATGAATATGAAAGGAAAGAATGTGATATTCGTGCTAAGGTGACAAATATACTTCTTGTACGTGGTTGTAACATCTTCCTGGTACGCTGACTTATTTACGTGCTAGGGTTTGTATGCGTAAATTGCTAATTAGTGTTATGGCGTTTTAAAAATAATTATCCCCTAAACACCCACGTTTCAGAAAATTTGCTGTCAGAACCGGAACTATATTTGTGTCTACTCTTAATTGCGAACCGTTTTCTTTCCATCGAACCGAACACATTCATTCAAATCGTTTAGGATTTGAAACAAACACTCGTATTTGTGAAGGAGTCGTCACAGAACAGCCCATTTGCTCTGTTAACTGTGCTGCTTATAACTCTCTAATATTGTTGTGCTTGTAAGGTAATATGATTTCTGTACCAGGTAAACTGCTGATCAAATAAAAACTGAACAAGGGCCACAGAATGAAAACAACAAGGTTTATTTCAAAAGTAGTCTCCGAAGTTTCACACGCTCCTTTCCTACTGTTTCACCAACGGGTGAATACGCAGATAATGTAAGTTCTTTGGCTTAGATTGGAACCAGCTGCGAACACTGCGAACACTGTCCGAGTACAAATGCCCACCCTTGAATACCTCTTTTCAACTGACCAGGTATGTCGAAGTCGAATGGCGATAGATCAGGGCTATTCGGTGCATGGCCACCTCACCAAGAAACTAGTTAGCGTGCTGGCCTTTAGTTAAAGGGGACCCGGGTTCGATTCCCGGCAGGGACGGGAATTTTAACCTTAATTGGTTAATTTCGTTGGCACGGGGGCTGGGTATTTGTGTCATCTCCATCATAATTTCATCCTCATCACGACGCGCAGGTTGCCTACCTGCACCTGGCGAGCTAAACAAATATCCCCGGACACTCCCGGCACTAAAAACCATACGCCATTTCATGTCACCAAGAAACTGGCTAGAACACTGAGAAGTATCGCTGCAAGCCTCCTTTGAATCATAATACAGTGGCAATGCTCTGGGGAAAATATGTAGGCCTACTATTTTAAAAAAATGCCTGTCTGCGGCTTTCATGTATTTTTTTCAAATTTTGTAGTTGATAAACGTTGCACTAATTCAGGCTGATTTTCGGGGTTTGGACTGGAAAGTTTGTGTCCCTGGTCTCAATTAAGGTACAATCCTAGCATTTGCCTAATGTTAGAATGGAAATCAACGGTAAACTATCTTCCAGACTCCTTGTAGTCGGATTCGAACGCACCATTTCACACATGCAAAGTACCAACTACACGGCTTTAAACGCGCAGCCAACTCGCTCAGTGATGAATAGTCTTATATTGAGCCGGTTTTCTTTTTCCAAATCATAACAGAGAACACCACCAAAACACTTCGATCCTTTGAGATGTGGTGCTGAGACGCCTGCTCAGATTATCATGGGTTGACGGAATACGTAAAGCTGAAGTACTCTAACGCGTGACAAAGAGCTACGGGTCATGCACAACATCAAAAAGAAACTTCAGTACTTTGGCCATATCATTCGAAATGATAAATAGAGACTCCTTCAGCTTATCTTACAAGATAAAATTGAAGGAAGGAGAAGTAGGGGAAGAAGGAGACTATCTTGGCTACGGAATCAACGAGAATGGTATGGGCTTATTACCCCACTCTTTTCCGAGTTGCTGAGAACAAAAACCAGATCGCTCTGGTGACAGCCAATATCCAATGAGGATATGGTATAATAAAGAAGAAGAAGAAGAAGAAGAAGAAGAAGAAGAAGAACAACAACAACAACAACAACAAGAAGTTACTAAAATTCGCCAAAGACGCATAAGAGTACCCTTCAAATAATCGACGTTGGAAACGATAAAATGGCTTGCAATGTCTAATTGTGACGTGAATATTCCGCGTTCTTCCATTTTGGATCAAGAAATGTGTCCACTACAAACGAGAAATAAGACCCAATACACGACGTGAATTATTTTCTTGGTCTCCGTGTATTGCATGCATTTTTAATGCATTTGTAAAACTGATTACAATATTGATTTTATCGTATCAATTACTTCAACGACAGGTACAATTAGTATACAATTTTTGAACTCTTACTTGAGAGGATAACAATACGTGCATTTCCTGACGTTTTGCATCCATTAAATCACATAACGTTGCAATATCGGGATTACTTGTAAAAGAAGAATTATGTTTATTCGGCACTTGTCTCTCTGCTATAATGCGTGCGAAATCAGTGCTGGGGTTGAAATCAGCTTGATGATTGCATAGTACTTTAATGGTATTTGGTAATTGCATGTCTACATTCACGAAATGAAAATTTTGCAGTTCGTTTCCACTCATTGAATACAACAATTATGGAAATATCGAATATTGGTTCTATAAATAGTCAGCTATTTCAACATGTTTCAGCAGTACATTAGCGATAATTTTTTAACATTCCTCAATAGAACAACAAATAATGTACACAATGATACAAACGAGGTGAGTAAAAATATATTAAACCGTTCATTATATTCACGAAACCATAACATGTATTCAAGCGCAATGCTTACAGAAGAGAATAATAATTTTAAAATTACCACGGCTAAAAGGCAGTACTGCAGTTAAGTATTATTATTATTATTATTATTATTATTATTATTATTATTATTATTATTATTATTATTGTCCGTTTCACCCTCTTTGGGGTACGATAGATCTATCAATGGTTAATGAGTCGTGTTTTCCTGTCCTCCCAGTACTTTTTCATTCTTTCAGATCTTGCCTTCCTCTCTTCTTCAGAAATTCTGTGTAGTCGTTTGGACTTCACCCTCTCCTGAAACCTCTTTATTTTATCTTTGGTTATTTTCTTTTGCAGATCCATCTACAATCATCTCTTCTGTAATTTGGAATTCTCGCAGGCCCTTTACAGTTTCCTTAAACCAGTTCGGCTTGATTTCCTTATTACGGAAATAGTCGAAGATTCTTTTAGTTATCCGTTTCGGATCCATTCTTAGGATGTGGCCCTAGAAGTCAATTCTCCTTTTTCTTATTGTGTCGGAAATCCTTTCTGATTTCCTATGCAGGGTTTCATTGCTGATGTGTGAAAGTTCATTATTATGGAATATGGGGCCTAGAATTTTTCGTAGTATTTTCCTTTCCTTATTATTATTATTATTATTATTATTATTATTATTATTATTATTATTATTATTATTATTATTATTATTATTATTATTATTATTATTATTGTAGACTAGCTGATGTACCCGTGCTTCGCTACGGGATTCTCAGAAAGACTGTCTTGGTGGTTTTCCTAACTGAATTCAACATAGGTCATTACAAAAACGTCAGTAGAAATGTAGCGATTGAAAGCAATGATATCATATAAAATACTCGATCAAATGAAAAACCGCACACTTTCTCACTTTCAACGAACAGTACTACGGTGCCGATCTAAGAGTCCAAAGTTCCAGAGCTGGAACAACCAGGTAGCAGACTGCCATGAACACTCCTCTGTCATTATTCCATTAAATATGCACACTACTCATTTCAATCAGTGCCTCAAAGTAGGGATTGAATAGCTCGAATGCTATGATGAACCAGTGTGTTACGTACCAGCATTATCAGAAAATGTATGAACCAGAGGAGTGGCATGTTAAAGAAGAAAGTTTTCCAACTCCCTAGCTATTTCCGCCAATGTTCAGTCAGGCTGTTATACTCGGTACGCAGTAGTAATCTCATCTATCAGAGTTGAGCGGCACGAAGAACATCACAACAAACAATGGTCACTGTAAAGTTATTGTTGATCAGTGTTACGCGCTTTGGATACTGTAGGCCTTCTGAAATACCACTCTTATCATAGTCGGTACAGTAAAACTGAATGAAACATAAATGATCGGAAATTGTATTGTCTATAACTTTTGTTATGTAGTACCGTACTTTTCGATAGCACCAATAACATAGGTACCGGTATTTAAAAATTAAATTTTAAGCGCCTTCCCCTAAACTACCATTTCATCTCGGGAAAATAAAATTATTTACAGCTTAGACTGTAGTTTCTTATTCCCCGACTCTATATAGCGGTTTTCATTAAATTCTGTTAACCCATTTTCTCATGGCTCGGCGTTGATATGGACTTAACAACAAAAATACAAATTCATTAATATCTGTGTTATCAGAGCCAGTACGGTAAAAATGTATAAGACATAAATAATTGGAAATTGAATTCTATATAACTTTAGTTATATAGTATTTATCGATAGGACTGCTAATAATATAAATATTCGATAATTAAATTTAAGGCCTTCCCCTAAACTACCATTTCACTCAGCGTAAATAAAATGATTTATATCCTATATTGTAGCGGCTTATCCCCCGACTTTACATACCGATTTTCATTAAATTCTTTTCAGCCGTTTTCTCGTGATGCGTGTATAGACAGACAGACAGAAATTACGGAAAAGTAAAAAATACATTTTCTTGTTACTATGGACATGACCGATACAGAAATACCATTCTTTTCAAATTCTGAGCGATGCACAGACAAAACTCTTATTTTATGTATATAGATGGGCCTCTTAGTGCTGTTAATTCCCACAAAAACAATTACGACTCACAAAGTAATAACTTTCATGAAAATTGTACCTAAAGTTGCGGCAGAAATATTGTTTGTTGAAATGTTTGCATCCTTGCTAGTTAACTAAACGAGATAAATAATAATATTATGCATTTACACTGACTGACAGAGCAAATGCAACTCCAAGGAGGAGTGGTTCGAAAGGGATGAAAGTTGGGGAAAAAACAGAGTCGGCACGGAAGAATAGTTGATGTTTATTTCAAACCGATATGCAGGTTACACAATGCGCACGGCATCGACTCAGTAGGATGTAGGACCACCGCGAGCGGCGATGCACGCAGAAACACGTCGAGGTACAGAGTCAATAAGAGTGCGGATGGTGTCCTGAGGGATGGTTCTCCATTCTCTGTCAACCATTTGCCACAGTTGGTCGTCCATACGAGACTGGGGCAGAGTTTGCAAACGGCGTCCAATGAGATCCCACACGCGTTCGATTGGTGAGAGATCCGGAGAGTACGCTGGCCACGGAAGCATCTGTACACCTCGTAGAGCCTGTTGGGAGATGCGAGCAGTGTGTGGGCGGGCATTATCCTGCTGAAACAGAGCATTGAGCAGCCCCTGAAGGTACGGGAGTGCCACCGGCCGCAGCACATGCTGCACGTAGCGGTGGGCATTTAACGTGCCTTGAATACGCACTAGAGGTGACGTGGAATCATACGCAATAGCGCCCCAAACCATGATGCCGCGTTGTCTAGCGGTAGGGCGCTCCACAGTTACTGCCGGATTTGACCTTTCTATACGCCGACGCCACACTCGTCTGCGGTGACTATCACTGACAGAACAGAAGCGTGACTCATCGGAGAACACGACGTTCCACCATTCCCTCATCCAAGTCGCTCTAGCCCGGCACCATGCCAGGGGTGCACGTCTATGCTGTGGAGTCAATGGTAGTCTTCTGAGCGAACGCCGGGAGTGCAGGCCTCCTTCAACCAATCGACGGAAAATTGTTCTGGTCGATATTGGAACAGCCAGGGTGTCTTGCACATGCTGAAGAATGGCGGTTGACGTGGCGTGCGGGGCTGCCACCGCTTGGCGGCGGATGCGCCGATCCTCGCGTGCTGACGTCACTCGGGCTGCGCCTGGACCCCTCGCACGTGCCACATGTCCCTGCGCCAACCATCTTCGCCACAGGCGCTGCACCGTGGACACATCCCTATGGGTATCGGCTGCGATTTGACGAAGCGACCAACCTGCCCTTCTCAGCCCGATCACCATACCCCTCGTAAAGTCGTCTGTCTGCTGGAAATGCCTCCGTTGACGGCGGCCTGGCATTCTTAGCTATACACGTGTCCTGTGGCACACGACAACACGTTCTACAATGACTGTCGGCTGAGAAATCACGGTACGAAGTGGGCCATTCGCCAACGCCGTGTCCCATTTATCGTTCGCTACGTGCGCAGCACAGCGGCGCATTTCACATCATGAGCATACCTCAGTGACGTCAGTCTACCCTGCAATTGGCATAAAGTTCTGACCACTCCTTCTTGGTGTTGCATTTGCTCTGTCAGTCAGTGTCTTTTGCCCTGGTTGATCTTAAAAAGGTGGCATAAATTTCGTAATCTTACAGCAAAATAGTTTCATACGTATTAACCATGACGAATAGAATACCTAAAGTGATCACTACGCTCCCTCATCATTGTCGTTGGTGGCCCCGCCGGAGTGTGGCGCTGCAGTCGCAACGCACCGGCTGCAACACCACTTGCGCCAAATCGTCGACGAAGGTAGACAAATAGGGTGCGTGCATAAAGTCAATGTGCGTATCTAGGGAATTTCTTTGTTTTAATATTTTCCTAAAGTCTGTGTTAGTATCCGTACAGTGCTTTATGTGTGCAATTAACTGGTTTTCTATTATTTCCAGAAAATCTCGTAATATTTCGTTCCTAGATGTAAATAGGGTTATGGAAGGAAGCTTGATGGAAGACACTTTTTTACACCACCAAAAGAAAATAAAGTTTCCGAAGTGGATGAGACCTTCCACGGAAAGATAAGCAATGGTCGGCCAAAAGCGGAATATGTGACCTAAATTTTTCCGCAAATTTAATTATAATGGTGGATTGTTTCGTTGTGAATGTTGAAAACGTTAAACTTCTTCGTTATTCAGTTATTCAAGACTGTTTATATATTAAATATTGGGGAAGTGCTCTGCCGGAGTTGAGCTCATTCCCCGATCCTTCGATATAAAACTATTTAGTTTATCATGGGGCCGGGTATGTTGTTAGGCAATCCTCAATCCGTCACGCAAGTGAAAGTCAGTTTTCATTTCCTACGGAAATTAAAGATTTTGGATCCGGCAGTTGCACGAGGTTTCTAACACGTCCATCTGTAAGTGTGTGTGACCCTCTTTTCCAGGCTGAGAGGAAAATTCATGAACTCGTTTAGGTCGATGTGGAGCGATATATTTCACGAGTGTCTTGACTCGACTGAGGCGATTTCAGTTGTGTCATCAGGAGCTGGCTGTTGTATTGAACACACTTTGGACATTATTCTTAAACTGGTCTACCAGTATGTAAACTGCCGATTCTTCTTCTGAGGGCCATTTTCTCCAAATCGAGTTAAACCTGGTATAAATTAAACCCGTTTAACTTTAGTACCTAGTTTAAAGTTGAGTCCATTTTCTCCACCAATTTCTGACACTCGTTTAGTTTAAACGGGCGAGCTGTCGTTGGCGCTAACGTTGGCTGCACTGAAGGAATAGTCGAAGGCATGGTCGATTGGAATTGGCCAATCAGAGCCAAGTAATTCATGACCGACATTTTTGTAATAATATCAGCTGTTTGTGGCGAATTAATGCTATCGTACGTAGTGAATAAAGAACAAATTCGGCGGGATATTAGCTTTACTGATAAATAAATTGTTTACATTTGTGCGAAGTGTTGTGTCATATAATTCCACCTCTAGCTGTCTACAATTTATTGGAACGCACTTTTATTTCTTATTTTTCTCTGTCATGCTTTACCATAAACAAGTACCGTGGGCCTAATACGTGTCTTTTGATGTCTGTATTGTCTTACGGAACACACGGGAACGTTGAAATATTAAAATCCTGGTCTTTCAGCAATAGGCCTACGGTATTCCTTTCCTCAGAAAATCAACATTTATGTGAATTTCAAGTAAACAAATTCCAAGCATGCTCGGGATCTATCTCCTATCAAAATCCATCGCCCTCGGCCGGGATCAATCTCACAAACCTTGTATCCAGCAGACAGACCACTGAGGATGTATTATTTTGAGATGTATTACTTGATTCCATATTCGTTTATAACATAACCAAGTTCGCGATATGTCGTACTGTATGCATAATACTCTTCTCCCTATAGCATTAATATTTCTATTGCTGGTATGCTGGCAATAGATACGATGAAACATTCTTAACTATAATCTCTTCTATTACAAGTTTACTAGCAAGCATGAAATACTTTATTGTTTTTCTGATCCTATAAATATATAATCTAGCGATTAGAAATTGTATACCACCGCCTCTCCTACCGTGCCGGTCAACATTCTGATGGTAAAAATATTTTAGACAAATTAGATTCGAACCGTCTTGTCACGGATCCGGACGATGCTGACTTCACGCTTTAGCGACCACAGCCACCAGGTACCGCATGAAGAGCATACATATTACACGACTTATGTAGGAATATTTTTTTGCTTCACATTACAGTATTCATACCACCAACAGTATTTTACAGTATATAATATTATAAGGAGACTGCAATTATGGTCTGTGGTCCCCGTTGTTAATGAAAAAAATGCCTGCTGCATCATATCTTAAAGCAACCAGAATCATTGCTTCTAGCGAAATAGCATTATTTCGTGCAGTTGACGTTTTAAATGAATCCTTCTTCGATACTAGACAATCCTTGCTGTTCGCTTATGAATTATAAATCCATCAAAGAACTCCGTTACATCCGATTTTCCAAGATTGTAAACTTTTGTTGGAACGCGGCTTCTTAACCTCTCTTGCACATCAAAATTATTTCCTATTTAACCAAAGCCTTCAATAAATTCTCCCATTTTTCTAATGCTAATACTAGGTTATAATTTTAGTACGTTTTTCATTAAAGTGCTGCAGTACTGGTAGTCAAAACTAACCCTTCTATTAGGAAAATCACAGATACGTTAATAAAATGTCAAGAAGGTTGAATATAAACAGCAGTTTAAACCAACAATATAGAAGGTTTAACTCTGAGCCAGGTTTAAACTTGATACAAAGTTTAAACCAATATGGGGAAAATGAATGTTAGTTTAAACTCAGACTTAAACCAGGTTAAAATAAACCTAGCTTAAACTCATTTGGGGAAAACGGCCCTGAGCGAGAGAAATTCTCAGAGATTTTCAAGCTCGACAAAAGTCTACTCGTAAACTACCAATGGTGACCTCAAACTAGCTTTGGTGGGTAATTTAAGTCATTTACTTTATTGGAGGAAAGTTCTTCATATTCAGACAACACACTACACTACCAACCACCACAGAAACACGCGATAGTGATTACATCCCTCCATATAGGATTGGCGTCGAGAAGGGCATCGGGCCGTAAAGCAGGGCCAAATACACATGTGCTACACAGTTCGCACCTGCGACCCCATAGGAGTGGGAAAAGCTGTAGAAAAAGAAGAAGAAGACTTTATTTGAGGAAAGTGTTAATGTTATTTGCAATCGGGTGTATGTTTAATGTTTTATGTGCTCTGTGTAAAAAGTCTTTTTTTAAGTATGTAAAGCACAATATTGCTTTCCCTTTGAGTAATGTTCCATGTTATCTCGTGTGTTCTCTTTAAAAAATCTAAAGATATTTCTTCGTAGGGACTAAGAATAGCATTTACAACTCTCTGACAGCGTTATTCATGAGTCTAAGGAATTGAGTGTTGTATTTGGTTATTTGCGTATCAGTGTAAAACAGCTGACCGTGTAGCGTTGGTGTAAGGCTCCACTAGCGACACTCTACGGGAGTGCGCTTGAACTCAGTGAGTGATCTCACTAGATATTCTATTCGTCGTGTATTAACCTATAAAATGGGCTTTGAAACACGCATGTTTCACGTCAAGGTGCCGTTTAAGCCAATCGCAGCTAGAGGCGCAGAGTGAAGCAGTGCATGACACCGAGCTCGATAGCTGCAGTCGCTAAGTACGGCCAGTATCCAGTATTCGGGAGATAGTGGGTTCGAACCCCACTGTCGGCAGCCCTGAAGATGGTTTCCCGTGGTTTCCCATTTTCACAGCAGGCAAATGCTGGGGCTGTACCTTAGTTAAGGCCACGGCCGCTTCCTTCCCACTCCTAGCACTTTCCTGTCCCATCGTCGCAATAAGACCTATCTGTGTCGCTGCGACGTAAAGCAACTTGCAGTGCATGACGAACTGCTCACCATGTGTGAGAGTACGATCAAGCGGAGTTTGAGACGTTCAATGCCGACACATGTTCAGTTGAGGCCACTATGGCTGATATGTCGCTGGAATTTAGCTTTGGATCCGATTCAGAATTCGCGTACGAGACCTAATTACTAGCGTACATTGCGTTAATTATAACAAAAAGTAAATGGAAAGTGATATTTGAAAAATAGGAAAACTCGTATAAAATATGAACTAGGGAATTCTGGGACTGGAGATTTAATAACTAGTGTATTTCCAATTACCCCATGTGGGTAGGGGCGCTAAAATATAACACCCACGTTATCCCCACCCTGTCGTAAGAGGCGACTAAAAGACGCCCCAGTGACTCTTAACTAGGGCGCGTGGATTGAACCAAGAGACTCTTAGTTGAATCCTAGCATTGCTTCAACTTGTGCCAGGCTCCTCACTTTCGTCTATCCTATCCGATTTCCCTCGGTCAACTCTTGTTCTTTTCCGACCCTGGTTGTATTAGCAGTCGAGGCCTAGGTAGTCTCATTTCCACGCCCCTTATGGTCCTTGTCTTATTTTGGCTGATACCTCCATTTTCCGAAGAGTCGGACCCCTTTCATCCTTTTCTCGCTGATAAGTGTTAACAGATTATGGTTGCCCAGTTGCACTTCCTCTTAAAAGAATAATCATCGCCTCTTCTTCCATTTAAGCCGTTAAGTGTTTCAAGAAATGCGAGTCATTATCAGGGAGGAAACAGACTTTACAGAATGCAGCGCTTCCAAGTCCATTGCAACCGAAGAAAACCTGGATTTAGAACCTACTATTAAGATACCGGTACTGGTAGCCCGCCTGTTGTCCATAATCATTTTTTCTAGTGGTTTTACGTCGCACCGACACAGATAGGTCTTATGGCGACGATGGGATAGGAAAGGCCTAGGAGTTGGAAGGAGGCGGCCATGGCCTTAATTAAGATACAGCCCCAGAATTTGCCTGGTGTGAAAATGGGAAACCACGGAAAACCATCTTCAGGGCTGCCGACAGTGGGATTCGGCCCACTATCTCCCGGATGCAAGCTCACAGGCGCGCGGCTCGAACCGCACGGCCAACTCGCCCGGTCATAATCATTAAAGAAGTCCCATTGGTGGTAAAAGTTTCTCACCATCAGAATTTAGCCTACATAATTTATAATCCTAGATTGCGTGCCAAATTTTTGGATTTTATTCCAGGATATGATGCTGTTGATGGTATTTCATCCGTCGACTGAGGACAGGAGTGGGTTATGTGCAGTCATTGAATATTAGTCTCTCCCTATCTCATTTCAAGCCGGGCTGAGTGGCTCAGACGGTTGAGGCGCTAACCTTCTGACCCCGACTTGGCAGGTTCGATCCTGGCTGGCTCAGTCCTGTGGTATTTGAAGGTGCTCAAATACGTCAGCCTCGTGTCGGTAGATTTACTGGCACGTAAAAAATAACTCTACGGGACAAAATTCAGGCACTTTGGCGTCTCCAAAAACAGTAGAAATAGTTACTGGGACGTACAGCCAAAAACATCATTACTATTATCGCATTTCATTACCACCATTGTCACATATCCAGGTCACCCATGCGTGTCAACTAGAAAGACCTTTCCGTAGGCTACACGACGCCACACCACCGGTACGGTACCAGTAAGTATTTTAACAACGTAAACAGAGTATATGACCATTAAAGCGTTCGTCATACTGATAAATAATTAGATATCTCGCTCTGTTGTCATTATATCAGCTGCTGAAGGTAGCCAATCAGATCGCTTTGCGGGCTAATTCAAATGGGCTTTACGAGACGGTGTTGCTAAATCTGTAAGAGTCTCGGTCGAGCTTGAGAGCCATGCCGAGAAATGAAAATGAAATGATTTATGGCTTTTACTACCGGGAGTGTCCAAGGACAAGTTCGGCTCGCAAGATGCAGATCTTTTGATCTGACGTCCGTAGGCGACCCGCACGTCATGATGAGGATGAAATGATGATGAAGACGACACATACACCCAGCCCCCGTGCGAGCGGATTTAACCAATTATGATTACAATTTTCCGACCCTGCCGGGAATCGAAACCAGGATCCCTGTGATTAAAGGCCAGCACGCTAAGTATTTAGCCATGGAGCCGGACATGCCGAGATATGAGCATCAAACACTAACTCACCGTGGTCCTTGTTCAAGTGCCTCCCCTGGAGAAGTTTATTTCAAGCCTGTCATAAGCCACGTGCAGACTTAGCAACACCGCCTAGCAAAGCTCATCTGAAGTCGCCCGCGAAGTGATCTGATTGGCTAACTTCAGTACCTGATAAAATGACAACAGCGCGAGATATCTAATTATAGTTGTCCAATTATTTATCAGTATGACCAACCCTCTAATGCTCGTATACCCGGTCGACGTAGTTTCCGACCACCCTGAGAGGTTTTTACAATGAACAGAAAATCACCTACAATGGTACGACCATGTAATAATACGGAGCACCAACAATTCTGTTGTTAAAACTTTGCTCAACATCTCTCCTCCATGGCAAAAACCACGTGGATGGCCAAATAAATGGTGGATGGGTGTTATAAAGATGATACCGTATGATCAGAGTCAAAGGGAAAGCTGATGGCCTCGAAGATCGTATGAAGTGGCGAGTCATTTGCAGTACAGTGGACTTGCTATCCACGGCAAACGCTGCGAAAGAGAGGAAGTAATGGCTAGGGCAACTCTTGCGTGATTTCACGCTGCGTTACTGACAAGGGAACATCCACAATGGTGAAGTCGCCGATCGCGATGAAACTTAGCAAACACATTGAGGTACATGTAAAAACAATGCCAGCATCAATTTTAGGCGCCAACATTCATTAGCGCGTTAACTAAGGGGCCTAAAAGTTGCGACATTTCAAGTTCCGCGCGAACAGCGATGAATTCCTCCTGACCAATGTCTAACCGGAACACTGCTTTGTGCCACACCTCTGCTCCTCCTCCCCTCCGCCTAGTCTGGTTCAGCACCAATCGTTTCCCTCTCCCCGCGCTGCCGTCTGCTTAGCTGTCGAACAGAACCTGTGCTACACTGCGTACGCTATCAGCCTTCCTCATAGCTCTCCCTTGGAATTTCCACATTGTATAGGCAGTTTACATTTTATGAAATATTTATGAAAATGTTTACGACGAGTCCTTAAGGGCAATGTCACTGAGCGTGTCAAAAATTATTTTTCATCTTCAAGCAAAGCACGGAAGTCACGGTGAAGAAGGTCCGCTAAACTTTCGGGAGCTGCAGCTTTATGACGCGATTGAGGGTGAGTGTTAAGCAGTCAACTATTGTCAAATAGGTTTTGACGCTCACGGGGAGATGTCACACTGCGGACATAGGCCGTAATAACGTAGATTGAAGCGTGGTTTTTTGCGCTGCATGTGAAATTGTAGGTTTATGACATGTTGATACCGATAACTCTGTCCGACTCGCTGGCTGAACGGTCAGCGTACTGGCCTTCGGTTCAGAGGGTCCCGGGTTCGATTCCCGGCCGGGTCGGGGATTGTAACCTTAATTGGTTGATTCCTACGGCACGGGGGCTGGGTGTATGTGTTGTCTTCATCATCATTTCATCCTCATCACGACGCGCAGGTCGCCTACGGGTGTCAAATAGAAAGACCTTCACTTGGCGAGCCGAACCCGTCCTGGGATATCCCGGCACTAAAAGCCATACGACATTTCATTTCATTACGATAACACTCTCGTTGTTTTTAAACGAACAGTTGTGTTCTCCGTTGTTCCTGTCAATACATATACACATAACAACATGTATTTTAGTTATTTGTTTTATTTCTCCTCGCAAGCGCGAGGAGAAGGGAGGGGAACGTGCCGGGGAGAACCACTTGGAGGGTAAAAGGCGGTGCAGAGGGTGTGTCTCCAGACGGGAAGTGTGTGTGCCGGCTTAGCATTGGCCAACAGGTATTCATCGCTGATCGCGCGGAACTTGAAATGTCGCAACTTTCAGGCCCCTTAGTTAACGCGCTAATGAATGTTGGCGCCTAAAATTGATGCTGGCATTGTTTTTACATGTACCTCAATGTGTTTGCTAAGTTTCATCGCGATCGGCGACTTCACCATTGTGGATGTCCCCTTGTGATTGTTTATCACGCAACTAGACGACAGAGCGCGTGGCCACCTTGCGCGTTTGCACGGCGTGATTTGATTAGTGTGTTGTGAAGTAGCAAAGCATCGCCATTGCTCTGCATGTGAAAGGAATTCCATTAAATAATAACACCATTGTTGCGTTATTTGCTGCGTTGGTTGTTGTTCGTCGTCGTCATTGTCATCGTCGTCAAAGAAAATACTGGATCCATCCTATAATAAGTGGCAGGTCATCAAGTGGAAAATTTGTACTCCTACACAATAAACTAAAAACAACCAAGATATTTTTTTGAATGTTACAAACTTACTTCATTTTAAAAGCTTTTCTGTTTCTTAAAAATGCTATCAGCAAAAGAAACACAAGGGAATGTATTGCTGCGGAGGAAAGACGAACGCAGATCGACCACGAGCAGTATTCAAACAAGAGCGCAATATCGCAGCGTCTTCCTGCCGTAAGTGTGGCCAGGCACTGAATGGGAAAACACGCAAACATTCTGGAGCGGGCGACCTTGAAGACGCGCCTTGTCTCTTGTCCCGCGGCGGGAAATCACGCTGTGTGTGGCCGGTCCCGCCCATTTTTGACGCGAGAATTCACGCAGTAACGCAGCGTGAAAACGCGCAAGTGTGGCCCTAGTCTAACGGCCATTTCCAAGATAGCTACAAATGTGATTGGTACCCACAATAAAGAAAAGAGTAGATTGAATGGAATGAAAATAATGTCATTGAATTGTGGAAATAGATGTCCTTTAAAAACAAAACAAGCAAACAAAGAAAGAATACAATACAGAGTAGCGGCTAATAGGATGCCGTGGCACGTGTCTCACGCTGAGCAAACGTCGCACCACGCTGCGATTCAAACTGTGTTGCAGTATTCATTTCTGTGGACTACAAAATTCTGGTGTGACTCTCCGGCTTCACCTGCGTGGGGGTGTCATACAATAGCTGAACCTGATATTACTTCCAACTACACATGCCAGACTCTCCGCTATCGTTTCTTCTTTCTGACTTTCTTTTGTCAGCTGCTGGACCTCTCCTGACCTGGACGGTATAATGTTTGTGAAGAGAACGGAATCTTTCATATTCACGAAATTCTTGACCTTGTTCTCAATTTATTTCATTTCCTCCTCTGATTACTGTTGAGAGGAATTTATTACCTCGTTACATTTCCCCTTAAAATATATATTTATTGTTGAGAGTTCCAGGGCGAAAACTATGTCCCTTTACTCATCTGATTCCGAGAAATGCCAATGAGTCGGAAAAATCTCTGGGTTTTCACTGAGGGGAGAAAAAATATCTGGCTGAGAGGTGGTATACATCACCGGGCGAGTTGGCCGTGCGGTCAGGGGCGCGCGACTGTGAGCCTGCATCCAGGTAATAATAATTTCGTGTGGCTATTTCTAGCCGAGTGCAGCCCTTGTTAGGCAGACCCTCCGATGAGGGTGGGCGGCATTAGCCATGTGTAAGTAACTGCGTGTTATTGTGGTGGAGGATAGTGTTATGTGTGGTGTGTGATTTGCAGGGATGTTGGGGACAGCACAAACACCCAGCCCCTAGGCCATTGGAATTAACCAATGAAGGTTAAAATCCCCGACCCTGCCGGGAATTGAACCCGGTACCCTCTGAACCGAAGGCCAGTACGCTGACCATACAGCCAACGAGTCGGACAGCATCCAGGTGATAGTGGGTTCAAATCCCACTGTCGGCAGCCCTGAAGATGGTTTTCCGTGGTTTCCCATTTTCACACCAGGCATTAAGGCCACGGCCGCTTCCTTCCAACTCCTAGGCCTTTCCTATCCCATCGTCGCCATAAGACCTATCTGTGTCAGTGCGACGTAAAGCCACTAGCAAAAAAAAATCACCTCCCGTTAGAGAAGAAACCCCCTCTTCGCTGAGGTATGGGGTCTAATTTTGAGTCGGAGAGCTATTTACGGAGTAGATAAAGAAGCTTACCTTCTTAACAAACGGCCTCTTTCAGGGGTTAAATTTTGAGTTTAATTTAGTGTGAGAAAGGTATTACATTTGGATAATGCCAAAACAATTTCTATTTCCTGATAAAACAGGGCGTAAGTGAGCCAAGTGAAGCTATATTTGAAACTTGTGTTCGGCGTTTTGGTTCCTACGACCTGTTTTAAGAGTAGAATGCCCAGATCGGTTGAATGGCTTAGGTGGATTCTAGCTTTGGTCATCTTTACTATTTTATTAATCTGAGATCTAACAGTCGGAATACGAAGTTCGGTTCGTATCTTCCTGATAGATTTCATTAGTTTGTGTTTTTGTCATCATTCTAAGTGTTTTGTTTTGGAAAACTTGTAATTTGCAAAGAGGAGTTTTAGCAGTATAGCCCCAGGTCTCACAGCCATAAAGCAGGATGTGCCTGATATGTGCTAGGTAAATATTTACCTTAATAGTTGTCGAGTTAAATTTATATCCAAGCAGAGGTTTCAGAGCTGTCATCCGTTCCGTGGCACGCTGTAAGACTTGTTCTATATTGTATATCCAGGACATATTCCTGTCTACACTACTACCAATGCTACTAACATAACAGCGGAGAGTCTGACTGAGTGACTCCATAAAGGTGTGATTCCCAAGAAGCGATGAGAACCGTACAATTCAACCGAATGGTTCAAACCACGAGTGCACCATTCCTAGATACAGCTGTAATGGCGTGGATTTAGTACGATTGGTATCATTACTTCCCGAGGGTCAGAGGAGGTAACACGTGAGTAAGAGCGGAGTTCTATGTCCAATGATGTTAGAAGAGGTGGAAGGCGATGAAAGTTTAGACGTTATTTTACCTGAATGATGGAAGAATAATATGTGTTCAAGTCTAGACCCGAGTAAGGGTTAAGGGAACCGAGAAGTGTCCCAAGCTGAGAAATGCTCATCTTGGTATTATATTAATTTAAAAACAAATTTCTTAGCGAATTTTATTCAAATTTTCTTCAGTACTTTGCCAAAGCTTTTTCTTTGATTCTTCACAGTCTCTTATTTCTTTCTTTCTTTCTTTCTTTCTTTCTTTCTTTCTTTCTTTCTTAATCTGTTTACCGTCCAGGGTTGGCTTTTCCTAAGCGAGAAATCCCGCCTCTACCACCTCAACGGCAGTGTCCTGGAACGTGTGACATTGGGTCGGGGATACAACTCGGGACGAGGACCAGTACCTCACCCAAGCGTCCTCACCTGCTATGCTGAACATAGACCTTGTGGGGGGGATGGGAATATTGGAAGGGATAGACAAGGAAGAGGAAGGAAGCGGCCGTGGCTTTAAGTTAGGTGCCATCGTGGCATTTGCCTTGAGGAGAAGTTGGAAACCACGGAAAACCACTTTGAGGGTGGCTGAGGTGGGAATCGAACCCCTCTACCCAGTTGACATCCCGAGGCTGAGCGGACCCCATTTTTAAATTTCGTGACAGAGCCGGGAATCGAACCCGGGCCTCCGGTGGTGGCAGCAAATCACGTCAACCACTACACCACAGAGGTGGACCTTCACAGTTTCATTACTCTAAATGAAAATACTTCTACGTAAACAAATAATTAACTTACTGAAAATTTAAAACATGTTTGACATTTTAGGCCCAGTTTCTGAGAACGTGTTTCACAATATGGACTTGAGAATTGTATATGTCTCTCCATCACTGTTAATTCAACTTTATAATTGAAATATATTTCAGTTCAGAAAATAATTAGCACGCACACAAAGAATATGCCAATTTCCTGAAAATAAAAATTAATATCATAGAATTAATTAAACCTAATTGCGCAATTTTTCTTATCAGCACTCACTATTACATGTAAAATGTATGATCCAAATTCCAGCTTTCTATACGTAATAGTTCCTGATAAACACACATGTTTACAAAAATGTAGTATCGAGAGAAAGTGATAAGACTTAGTATTACAACTTACTTCAGTGCATTCTTGAGGAACAATTATCATTATCTGCTTCAGCTGAGCTTCGTTCTCCTCCTTTTTCAATTCTGGCTTCCTTTACTGAGACCTCGGCAGCTCTTTCCGCATATTTTACATGATCTTGGTCGATTTGAGACAAAATAGTTGCGTTATGACCTGATTCTATGCCCAATGCTATGAAAACTTTAGTTCTACCCATTGCACCCTCATTGAATGTGAGAGTAGCATCACATATACCAACAACTATCGCACTAAAATCAATTACAATAGTTTTTAGTGAACATTCCCACATACAATTCTTGAAACATTCATTTCAATTTAGAATCTTCCCATGGAGACATGACGTTTTCACGAGTTTCTCGGAGATTTCTGAAAACAGGTCTCATGGCTTCTATCACAGCACTAGGACGTGAGTGAGTGCGCTGATAACTAGTACTACGAACTAATTATTTCTGAAAACCATTCCATGACTTCTTACCTTTGGGGAACAGCGGGTGTAGGTACGAGGCGTGGCATGGTTCAACATACAGACACAAAAAATAAAGTATGTTCAGAAAACGTTGGAGAATTTCATGCAATAAAAAATAAAAATTTCATATTTTTTCTCTTTCACATTCCCCAGTTCCTATTTCATACCATGCTACTTAATAGACACTCACATGAAAGATGAAAGAAAGTTTTATGAATTTATTCCGAACATACAACAATTCACTGAAGACGAAATGAGACGTCAATCTTACAACATGGTCAGATATCCAGTAACATCTGCATAGAAGTTATCAGTAACATTAAGATAGGTGTAATAACAGCAACAGTGTATACACTATATTCACTCGCTTTATTAAACACAACGTTAATGTAATGATATACTAATTACATATTTATAATAGAATAATATTTACTGCAGTAATTATAATTTCAGTAAATAGTATGCTGTTTCACTTCATGTTAAACTGTGTTTGTTTGGATATCATTTAATTCAAAAATCACTGATAAAAAATACAAAGAAAACATAGAACAGCCATTACAATTATTGCTCTATTTATGAATTTCGTTATTCCAAATTTTACATATATTATAGTCTAATAGTGACCGACTCTGGCGAGTTTCAGGTCACATAAAACAGGATTCTGAGCTATTAATTCAATGAAAACTTTCGAAAATGACATGTTGTATCCTCTCGATTCCTGCAACTATGTAGTTATATTGGTACGCAATCAGCAGGAGCCGCACGTCTGTAGAGGCCGCGGCTGGGTAATTCCCTTTTATTCATGTGCAGTCCACCACAGTCGCTCAGTCGAAAGAATATCACCTTTAGGTAGGCTGAGCAATATTCGTTTCACTATGCTGCCTGTCAATCACAAAAATTGAACTTTAGAAGTGCTACTAGGTATTTTGAGTACTGTAAGGCGTATCGTGAATAGAACAGACACCGGGCTGAGTGGCGACTTTCTGAACGTACGTTGGCGGGTTCGATCCTGGCTCAATCCAATGATACTTCAATAGGATGGACACTTTCACACTCTGAAAATGGATGGCATGTATACATAGTTTACAACATTTGTGACTCTAGCCCTACCTTAACTGTTCAATTTCCTAAGACATTTTAACAATTACACAGTTCCAACAAAATTAGGGGAACATGGTTTTGAACGTATTCCATGCTCCATCAGAGCAAAGTTCTCTGCGAAACGTAAGGAATTTCACCCTATTTTCTTGACACGGCATAAGCCCAAAAGCCTATATCATGTCTAAAAGTGATAACAGTCCTCCAGGGTGGATTTTTATCACAGTTGGAGAGCTTCAGTATGGTGTATGTCCTCCACGAGCATTTATCGCAGCTTGGCACCTACGTGTCATGCTCCGTATAAGTCAAAGGAGGGGTCACGTTGCGGCATCAGGTCCCATTCTTCAATGAGAGCCTTTTCGAGGCCTTGGAGAGTCTGTGGTGGAACAGGATGCCCACGAACACTTCTGTCAATCCTATCCCACAAATGCTCGATGGGATTAAGGTCGGGACTCACTGCTGGCCAATCCATCTTTTGAATGTCCAGTTCTCGCAAGACAGCTTTGGTGATGCGCGCTACATGAGCCCTGGTATTGCAGTGCATGAGTACGAATTCAGGGCCAACACCGTATGCAGCAACCAACACATGCTGTATCAGTATCTGCTGGATGTATCCCGCAGCGGAAAGATCGCCACGGACGACGACAAGATCCGTACGGCCATCAATACTGATGCCACCCCACACCATCACAGAACCGTGTCCGAATCGGTCGCCTTCCTGGACAACATTTGGCATGAACTGTTCACCACGGTGTCTCCATACACGTTGACGTCCATCGCGCTGTGTCAGGGGAAATCTGGACTTGTCTGTGAACAACACAGGTCTCCATTGGCGAAGTTGCCAGTTGACGTGGGCACGGGCAAACAGAAGACGAGCTGTGCGATGTTGCTACTTTAAACGGGGAACTCGAACAGGACGTCTGAGTCGTAAGGACACTTCTCTTACCTTTTCCTTACTGTTTGGTCAGACACCGTGAATCCAGTGACCCTCCTGAGGTCTTGTTGCAGTTCTCTGGCAGTTGCTGAACTACGCCGCAACACACAGATGGTCAGATATCGGTCATTCTGTGGGGTTGTCATGCGTCCACGATCTTGTCCAACCCTCCTTGTGAAGTGGCCTGTCTCACTGTAGCGATTCCACAAGCGGTGAATAACTGACGGAGAGACATTGAGATCCGTAGCAACACGACGAGAAGTCCATCCTTCCTGGATCAAAATTACTGCCCTTGCGACTTGAACCTCGTTAAGATGTCTCATGGGATGCTCTGGTTGACGTACAACGTGCTCAAATTACCGCAGTAGTCTGTGTACCTCACAACGATACACGGGCGCACCGGTATTCACTTTATTTTGAGGGGTCGCCCGACAGTTTAATGTGACTACGCCTACAGACGCAGTATAACTTCGATTTGACATACCCTGAGTAGGTAAGGTCTCAAGGTATGCTGTGCGACCATTGAAATCCCATCTACCAAATTAACGTTCACATACCGGACGTCATAAAACATGTTCCCTCAATGATTTTTGAACTGTGTATTAATTTAAAAGCAACACATAAATTATGATTCAGATTTATCCTTGCTGCCAATCTTCACATCACAACGGGAACTAACACGAAAGAGATGCGAAAAATCATATTTCCTACTTTCAGATACAAATCCAAATTCCTTAATCTATTTATGACTGTAACTTGCCCCCTTGTTGGGAATTTTCACAAAAACAGCTAAAAACAAGCACTCTCATTCAAATCGATGGAATTTCATACATATTTTTGCAATTACTTTTTATGCTTTCAATGCATTTAATGTAATTTGCATGGTTATATGTGATATGTATTATTAACGTACTTATTTTTAATATTTCCAATCACCACGCATTGATCCCAGTCCTGAATTATAAATGTTGCATGCTGTAGGACAAACGAAGGTTTTGGTTAACATGTAATCACAGGTACTGCCTTTCGGACACTGAAAAAGATGCTTTCAGACGGCCTGTCTACAAATTTTGACTATCCCACTGTGCAGTGAAATCAGAAATCTCTGGGACGTTGCCTATGGCCGCGTTTTATTTTGTTGGTTAACTATGATTTAACATGATTTTTTTAATCATCTTTCATAAATCGACTTCATCGGCCAGGATAGAACCCACAAATTTCGGACCATGATGCGGACACTGAGCCACTGATCCAATGATGTAACAATGAGATGAAGTTGAAAGTATTTTGTACTGCATTCTTCATTTCTTACAATGGGAGAAATTAATATAAAAGAACTGATGTATATAAAATATCCAGGCAGTATTTTTGACGGCACGCTGTCTACAGAGAAGCAAATAATTATTTTTTTTGGTAATTCAGTAAAATTCATTCTTTTCTACTACCCATTACATTATACGAGCATACGAACATTCGGAGAGGATGGTATAGAAGAGAGATGTTTCCCTTGAATATTGGTAACGTCCTAAAATTACCTGGTAATAAGGGTGCAATCATCTCGAACAATTCTTGCTCACAATTTGCGAACATTACACGCAAGCTCTGTAATGTGAAAATGAGTCCACGGAAGGTTACTATACATTGATTATCAGTTTCATTACGAACATTCAGTAGAGACAGGCAGACGAACTCCATTTTCCCTGCAGAGCTTTGTCTGCTAATAGGCCTAGAACAATTTGGAACGTACGGTCAACTCGCTCGGTCAAGGTAAATCTACCTCCACGTTTCGCTATATCATTTATTCTTATCTCAGTATCTCAGAACAGTTTTCATCAAACGTCCGGCTCCATGGCTACATGGTTAGCTTGCTGGTCTTTGGTCACAGGGGTCCCGGGTTCGATTCCCGGCAGGGTCGGGACTTTTAACCATCATTGGATAATTTCGCTGGCACGGGGGATGGGTGTATGTATAGTCTTCATCATCATTTCATCCTCATCACGATGCGCAAGTCGCCTACATGCGTCAAATCAAAAGACCTGAACCTGGCGAGTCGAACATGTCCTCGGACACTCCCGGCACTAAAAGTCATACGCCATTTCATTTCATTTCATCAAACAATGTCAGTTATTGATGTCTTTAAAATGAATATAATATTTTTATCATGTTTTCAACTCAGTACATATATTTTTCGCTTTTGTTGAAGAGTGTTATTACTTTTAGCGTTCAGTCTGCAAGCCCCCGTGAAGTAACCAAGTGCCTCCAAAATTCTCTACTCGCAACTAGCTCGGTGATCTCATTTTATTGCACTTCTATTCTCATTAAATCATTAAAATCCTAGTCTACCAATCGTCACTTTAGTCTCCCATACTAATTTTACCCCGCATGATCGAGCCCATTATTCTTCTAGTTGATCTATTCTCTTCCATGTGACTCACACGACCCAACCACAAAATAGGTGGGGGTCGGGGAGAAATGTGTGGGCTAAATATAAGCCAGAATCCTTTAATTTCATCTATAACAACACCTGAATTTCTGGTCCGGGAATCGTCACTGATACCCACTATTTTCATGTTTGTTATTCTAATTTATGAATAAGATACCCCAATTCCACACTGCTTTCACTCCCATACAGCAACGTGCTGTCTCATAGCGCAATCCGTTTGTCGATGTGACGTACCGTTGAAAAGCAGTACATCTCGACATGAAGTTCTGCACTCATAAAAGTGCCCTTGCTTATCTCTATAAATGAAGTTGTAGGAGGTCCGCTGTCTGTAATTAAGTTTTATTGTCAATTTTTCAGGTTTCTATCCGTTTTAGGTCAATTAAAGACCACATCAGTAGTTTTTAGCTTTCGTGTCTGTTTGTCCGTCTGTCTATTTGTCGGTCGGTTCCACCATCACGGCGAAACGGCTGGATAGATCTCGACCAAACTTCATATTTAGAATATACTCTTCCAGGAGCAGGTTTAGATATGCATATCATTTCTTTAAAATCCTGAATAGACTGGGGGTTTATACGAAAACCAGAACTTGTTTTCAGTTTTCTCTTATACTCTGATTTTCTGTAAAATCTGTAGACCTTATGTGAAACTTCTCTTCACTTTAAACATTTTTTTATTATATACATAATTTCACTTACTCTTCAAATGATGGAGAAAATTACGAAACGACAATCGAATTAGACCCATGAGACTACTTATAATTAGTACCATCATACGGGGTATATCATGGGTCGCTTTTCTTGCGCATAGTATCACTATGTTAGGTACACAATAGGTTTGTGATTTGTAGCGACAGTGTGTGAATCAGGATCAGTTTTATAGTACCTGTGATTAGTACACCTATATGTGGAACACCAATGTGAGAAACACCATAGGTCTGTGTTACATGTGCGAATTACATTACCTGTGAGTAGTACCATAACGTGTGGAATACCGTGAGTCTACGCTACTTTTGATTAGTTCTGCAACATGATAAATAGCATGATTGTACTTTCCTAGCAATAAGTACCATTATGAGGGATCGATGACCTGGATTTTGAACACCTTTAGACTACAAGCATCATCGATTCAGGATTGTGCGTTAGAAGCAGTCTCGTGGTCTGTAATATTATTGTTTTACGCTAGTTCCTGGGAATGTGTGACATTACGGGTTGGATCCACTGATTGTTTTAAATTCATATCAGTCCATTCATTCTTCGTCATCATTGGATGATTTTGGACTTTTAAATTGTCATTACATTGCGTCTCATTTCGTACCATTAGGGGCCGATGACCTAGATGTTAGGCCCCTTTAAACAACAAGCATCACCATCATCATCATTATCATCACCATCATCATCATCGACCACTCACGAAACCAATCGTTGACGAAATCCTCTTTTATTATCTATTCTATCGAAAAGAGTAAAATGGCTCTTATTAAGCCCTGTAACCAATCTTGGAAAGACATGACAGCAGGTAGAATTCCATTAAGTTTGGTTGTGTATATTTTGTGCGAGTGCAAAATTACGGTTCCGGTTTCGTATAAACTCCCGGTTAGTTCAGGGATTTAGAAACAACATTGCCCTAAGACCTAACCAAGGACAGGTGGATTCTAAATATGAAGCTAGTAGAAATATATCCAGTAGTTTTCAAGTGATAAGAACTCAGACAGATAGACAGACAGGCACCAAAGCCAAAATATATGCAGATGGTCATTATTACACCTGAAACAGATAACTGCATGAAAATGTCACCAAAAATTATTATTAATATTATTATTATTATTATAGTATTATTATAGTATTATTATTATTATTATTATTATTATTATTATTATTATTATTATTATTATTATTATTATTATTATTATTATTATTATTATTGGGTTTTGCAGCAACATTATGTTTGTTCACCAACGTTCTAAAGCTAGGACTGCTATGCTGATTTCTTGAAGATCTTGTTTAATTTCGATTATCCCATTATTCATCAATTTTATTGACGAGGCATACCAGACAAATGCTTGGGCTGTAACTTAATTACCGCCACCGGCCGCTTCCTTCCCGTCCCTAACCCTTTATTATCCCATCGTCGCCATAAGACCTATATCTGTGTCAGTGCGACGTAAAGCAAATTTTAAAAAAAATAGTGAGGAGGCATAATAATACTTCATTGTCCATTCCTTACATATGGCCATACAGTTTCAGACAGGATTGATGAAAGTGAGGAAATATTATTATTAATGTAAAATTCGTCTATCGTTTCGTTCCAGTGCCAGGCCCCCAAATAAAACTCATATGACCTAGAAAATTGAACACCAGTCTTTCTTCAATAATTTTGAAACTATAAAAGCTAGCAAAAATATGACTGAGTTGTAACGAGTCTATCGAAATAACTTTCAAGATGAGATGACACAGTAGTGGTAACACTGGAGGTCACTGTGTGTGGTAAAATTAATATAACTTGGGACTACTGTGTGATAGCACGTGTTGGTTTCGTTAATTTACCTACGCGAGAGCAATGGATATTTGTAATAATATTTCTGAGCCTGGACACACACAACTATTGTACTGTTTTATTTTTTCGGTTTACTTTAATTCACACCGACACTGACAGGCCTTAGGCGACGATGGGATAGGAAAGGGTTAGGAATGCGAAAGGAAGTGACCGTAGCCTTGATTAAGGTACAACCCCTGAATTTCCTGGTGTTAAAATGGGAATGCACGGTAAACTCTCTTCAGAGCTGCCGACAGTGGGGTTCGAACTCACTATCTCCCAAATGCAGCCACTCATTCGGTGAGACTTGGCGTAGGACAGCCTATGTAAAACGTAAGAAATTCGATGCGGCCGAGCGCTACAACCTGCACCCGAGTACGTCTAACTTACTGTCATTGGAGAATAACATAACTCTGGAAACACACAACATCGACTAGCTGGAGACTGAAACTAGTGTAATTTCACAACATTCGCAAGAGGAGAGTGTAGCCAGTAATATATCTCTCGAAACTTAAACTCTGCGTATTTACCTCCTTCTAACAGCCATTCATCACCACGCAACGTATTCCTCGCCCAAAAGATCTGCGGCCGTGGCTTCAAAACAAACCCCGCCTATTTTGGCTATTGTTGTGCATTATTTTTACTATTATTATTTCATGGTTCTTTCTTTCTTTCTATCTATCTTTCTTTCTTTAACTGACTCTCATATTTCTTCCAAGGGTCGAATCGCAAACCTTTCCCCTACATAAAAATAATAATAATAAGAAGAAATATAAGAAGGAGAATGCTAGTGGTTTTACGTATCACTGGCTACTTTTACGGGTTTCAGGGTCGTAGAGCCGTAATTTGTGCCGCAAGAGTTATGTTACGTGCTGGTAAATCTATCGACACAAGGCTGAAGTATTTTTAGCCCCTTCAAACACCGCATGACAGTAGGGAATCGAACCTTTCAATTTGATCTCACGATGTCGGCGAGCTACTCAGCCCGGGCGGAATAATTAATGCTAAAAAGGGACAGATAATATTGTACTATTGTCTTCATGTAACAAAAATAACAACAATAACTACCACCACCAAACTGCATCATCATTTCTTCTTCTTCTTCTTCTTCTTATTCTTATTCTTATTATTATTATTATTATTATATCGAGCGAGTTGGCCGTGCGGTTAAGGGCGCGCAGCTGTGAGCTTGGATTCGGGATATAGTGGGTTCATACTTCATTGTTGGCAGTCCTGAAGATGGTTTTCCGTGGTTTCCCATTTTCACACCCTTTCCTATTCCATGGGAGCCAAAAGATCTATCTGTGTCAGTGCGACTTACAGCAACTTGTAAAAAAAAAAATCTACAGCTTTCTCCACACCTGTGGGGTCTCGGGTGCGAACCATGTCGCATAGGCCTATATAGTTTTGGCCCTGTTTTACGGTCGGGTGCCCTTTGTGACGCAACCCTATATGGAGGGACGTAATCACAATTGCGTGTTCCTGTTGTGGTTGGTAGTGTGGTGTGTTGTCTGAATATGAAGAGGAGAGTGTTGAGACAATTACAAACACCCAGTCCCCGAGCCAGAAGAATTAATCAGACGTGATTAAAATCCCTGACCCAGCCGGGAATCGAACCCGGGACCCTCTGAATTGAAGCACTCAGCGTTGATCATTTAGCCAAGGAGTCGAAACTGCATCATCATTTAATAATCTAAAATGAAGATAAATGCACGCAACAGCCTCGGGAGAAAGTCTCGTTCGTTCCGCCATGCCTCGGTTCTGATCAAAGCGCTACGATTCGAATTCCAAGTATTGCATGTGGTTTGTAATGAAAAGTTCTGTCTTTTAAGTTCTGATTTCACTTAAAAGTGGAATGATCACGTTACGAAGGGAAAACTACAAACTGGCTTGTATTGCTTGCTGAGTCGTGGCATTATTTCCAGTTATTTGTGCCAGGATCCTCACTTTCATCAATGCTATCTGTCCTTCGTAGATCAACTCTTGCTCTTTTCCGACCACCGATCAAGTGGTTGTGCGATTTGGGTCACGTAGCTATCACCTTGCATTAGGGAGATAGAGGGTTCGAACCCCACTGTGGACAACACTGAGGATTGTTTTCTGCGTTTTCCCATGTTCACACCAGGAAAATGCTGGGACTGTACCTAAATTAAAACCATGATCGCTTCCTTCCCATTCCTAGCGCTTGTCTGCCCCATCATCGCCATAAAATCTATCTTTATCGGTGCAACGTACAGCAGATTGTTAAAAAGTATTTTTTGTTAGATTAGCGAGCACTAGGGTCTTTCATTTTCGCGTCCTTTGTGGCCCTTCCCTTCCCTTCCACTTCCCTTTTATTTTATGATGCCTTCATTCTTCACAGATAGTACCTTATCCTTTTTCTCTTCTGATTAATGTAAAGAAAGGATGATTGCCGAGTTTACACTGTCTTAAAGCAATAATCACTATTATCACAGTCTCATTTGTTCGGCAGAATTTGTCCTGCAACTTCTTGAATTAAGGCATTTTTCTATTAAATCACAAGACATTTGTGGCGCTGTTAGCGCGGTTGTTTTCACGATCCTTAATCGCTTCACGTCTAGTGTTATTTTCTCTATTTCCTCGAAGTTACCGTGGTGTCACTTCACATCTTTACTCAATTTCCCGTCAGAGATCCTCTCATTTCCTGGCTAACAAACTCCCGGCAATAGTCTATTACCGCACGCTGCAAGATAGCCATATCTAGAAAATTGAGTCACCGGGACGTGAAAGTTGTTCCAGCCACCGACACTGTTTCGCGGTAACAGCCTCCCGTGGTCTTTAAAGACTGCTCCATGTCCCTGGTACAACAGGTGATGTGCTCATCTTACGGTCGAATAGATTTTCAAAAGATTATTTCACGAATATTCGATGTTCGGAAACTAATTAATTTTAATCCATCCTCTTATTATAAAGAGAGAGAGTTCGTGTGAGTTTGTTTGTATATATAGAGGGTAATCTTGGGAATTACTCAACCGATTACAGTAATTCCTCCATAATTAGGAAGTTCACTTCTTCCAGAATATTATATGTAATTATCCTAACGTCTCTGCGGAGCAAGATGTTTTAAGAAAAATGGAGCAGATCGGAATAAGTGTGTGTCCCGGATCCTTCAAAGTGTATACACTACTTGAACTATAAATCCTATTAGAAATACGGAGACCACTAGGAAGTTATTTTTATTTTATTTTTTTGCAAAGAATTCCATATGCATTTGCTTGGGAACTCAACAGAAAAAATATTTCCCAGGAGAAATGCTTTTCTGTATTTTGGTGCATGTTCTATTCGATACAAACCAAAATAACGGGTAAACTGTTAGTTCTATCAAGAAAGGGCATATGAGCAGGATAGAAAATTTATTTTCTTTTAAAAATATTTCCGTGCGTTTTTTCGAAACTGTAAGGATTTGATAGAAAATAACATTTTTACGTGTTATTTTGTTGGAGCTGAGGGAACACGCACCTCGAGCGTGGTACAGCAGGATATATTAGCGTGAAAATCATTATTGTATCCATTAGTGTTAATTGTTTAAATATTTATGTCATTTGTGAGGTCCGCCTTCTTGACTGAATGGTCAGCGGAGTGACCTTCGGTTCAGAAAGCCCTGGGTTCGATTCACGGCAGAGTTAGGGTTTTATTCTTAATACAGTTAATTACTTGGCTCGGTGACTTGATATCCGTGCTGTCCCCAACTTCCCTGCCTCTCATACACCACACACAACACAATAATACGCAGCTTCCCACACATGGCAGATTCCGCCCACCCTCGTCGGAGGGTCTGCCTTTCAAGGGCTACAACAGGCCAGTAATAGCCACATTATATTATGATATTGTGAGAAATAATATGTTAAGACGGAAGGTAAGGAGATAGGAAGAACTTGCGGACCAAACCATAGGAAATGTATGCCTGCGACCCTCAAAGGATAACACACTTTCTAATCTGTCAGAATTTTATCTCGTGGCCATGATTGCTAAAGCGTCAACATTTCTGTGGTCTTACACCGTGGTTAGTCGGTTCGAGTCTCGTTGGTGGAAAAATAATTTCACCATCAGAATATTTGTTTTTAATTACAAACCTCTCCAAAGTGTGCATTTGGAGAGAGGGCATATGATACTGTTGATGGTGATTCATCCGTTGGATGGAGACGGTAAGCTTTAAGCAGACCCTTAGTGTTTTTCGACAGGAGAAGGCTATGTGCCGACACCGAGTTTCACCCTCTCCCTTCCTCATTATCATCATCTAACATCCAAACACGCAGGTCACCCATGGCAATCGGATAGAAATACCTGCACTAGGCGAGACGAACTTGTCTTCGGACACTCCCGGCACTAAAACCATACTCTAAATGAAATAGCCTATGTTAGAAATACTGCAACATATTCTCTATCTACAGTTTTAAACATGCTAATTGATCCTGAGGCCGAAGAAAGAGTTTTTGACTGAGAGAGTGGTCAGAGTTTTGTTATTAGTGCACTGTTCACTATTTTTACCTTCTTGTTGTTGTTGTTGTTGTTGTTCTTCTTCTTCTTCTTCTTCTTCTTCTTATTATTATTATTATTATTATTATTTCCTGGCGTAAGTTCCGCTGCACGGGGCCCGCTATCTTACTATGCCTTCTCCATTTCACTCGATCCTGTACGTCTTCTGGGCTGAGGTCTGCAACCTGCATGTTTTCTGTGATGGAGTCCATCCACCGTTTCATTGGTCTTCCACGTGGACGACAAGGCTACTTTTGCCACAGGACTGCTGTCTTAACGCATGACATGAGCCTTGCCTCTCTCATTTTGTCTACAATCGCTGCCACCTCTTCGTTTGTCACATGGTCGTAGCGTGTTAGGCCGAGGGTCTATCGGAGCATTTTCATCTCCATGTTGTTGATGATTTGGCCTTTGGCCCTTTTTCCGCGTCATAGAGCGGCATTCTGATACGTAGAGAGCTACAGGGCTCACTACTGTCTTACATAATATCGCTTTGAAATATTCTGGCATGTGCTTGTCACAGAGAACACCTGTAACTTGTCCCCACTTGAGCCATGCTGTATTTACTCTTGACCTAACATCGTACTTACAGTATACAGTACTCAACTAGCTCAGAGTTTTTCCTTTCCTGCACTGTTAGTGCATTTTTGAAGTATTGTACGCCCACCCTGTAAATTGGACACCCCACTACATTGGACACATTTTTAACTAATCGTAGAAGGTTTTCACTGTTGTAAGGTGTTCCTAGAACCGTACGATTTGTAGGCGTGCACTCTCCAAATGATTCGCACTTTTTCGAGGGATACAGGTGGTTGCAAAACACAATATTTCTCACCTGCTGCTTTGGACCCATCACCGTTCCACGCTGTAGGTATCGTCCAGAATCTAATCGACGTTTCCGCAACTGTCCCTTGTCAGTGACGGATTTAAAGACTAGATGTCTTAAGCAAATGGTGGGCAATTTATGTTCAACAATAGGGAATTTACGTGTTGGTATTTATGAAATGGCAAACAGCCCCTTTGGAGACAATTTGAATTATCGTTTGAGGATAAGCTTTTATCACAGTTAGTATTCAAACATTCTATCGTGGAGTGTAACTTAACTTGCTTACACACACCGGCGTCTGGTGTGTGCTTATCAATTACATCAGAAGAATCTGTTGTGATACTTGAGAATTATTATCAACTCCCATTTTATCTCATTAACGACTTACACGGACTAAACCACCAGCACGAGAATGAGTAAGTAGTTCGTTACCTAGAGGATCGTTAATTTTGACCAGCGAATAATAGTTTTATTCTTGTAAAACGGAGTTTCAACTTAATGCCACGTTCAAGAGAGCCGGTCCTCATAAAGACTTTAATTTAAAGCAAACATAAAACTCTCAGACTTAATTGTTAACTTTAATTATAGGAGGCTTTTTATTACGTTGGAGAGCGTGTCGAATTAAGACGTGTGGCCTATTAGCGTTAATGAGCTTTCCTTCCAACATTGTGAAGCAGAGGACTTCCTATTCCTGTATGTTACCTTACTGCATTACTTACCTTGAAATAAATCTGTAAATTACCTCACGCTCGATATTAAAAATATCCGGAATATAACCTGAGATCACCGCAGTTTTTTATCCTGCTACTTACACATTTTTCGTTAAAACTTTTTAATTCCTGCCGGGTTAAATATGTTCTATAATCCCAAAAGAGCTGTGTATATTATCTCGTTGTATTCTCATCTATAGATTCTTCTGCAGACGTATATGAGTGAGCAGATTGAGACCTGCAAGTTCCATCAATGTCATCACTGATCTGCATTAAGACGGTCGCCCAGGTGGCAGATTTCCTATCAGTTCTCTTAAATAATTTCAAGGAACTTGCAAATTTTTCGAAAACCTCCCTTGTTAAATTATTCCAAAACCTAATTCCTCTTCCTATAAACGATACATAGATACACACTTACCTCAGTAGAAGTGAGTCCTTTTCTACACAGCGGGGCCAATAATAAGGAACAAAATAATATTCATTACTACAAAGAGCTTTACCACTACGGCCCCGAGTTGACTGTAAACTCTGAAGCATTTAAGAAATGCGTATCAAAGACCTAACAATCCTTCATCAAGAAATACTTTAAATCAAGAGTGCTATTCACAACAGTGATAATTTAAGATTTTATAAAACACAACTGTTATTCCCAAGAACATTATCAAGAGTATAACGGACAATTCAACTGTTTTCATCGATCATATGACTTATAATTAAAACAAAATTTGCTAAGATTGTATTTTAAATGTCGTACCATACATCAGTGGTTTTTTTAATGTGTCTTGCCAATTTTAATAATATCTGTTTTGTATTCTGATATATTACAGTTAATTTATTATAGCTGATGTTTTCCCTTGGGGGACGAAACATGTACTAATTTAAAAAATTATATATTGTATTGAATAGGCGGACCGCTTGTATATAATATTTAAGTTTATCTTAAATATTATCTATTTGATTACTTGTTGTTAAAAGGCACCTAACATCTAGGTCATCGGCCCAAAGTGTACAGCATTAAGCTTTACAGCAGCTTCATTTAACATCAAATAAAAGGACTGTACATTTTTTACTGATAAATTACTTTAATTGTTCTTCCACGTTGAACTGTGTTGTTGTTTCATATACTTTACGTATAATTTGTCGAGACCGGTTACCTTGTATGCTGGCCCCGTGGTGTAGGGATAGCGTACCTGCCTCTCGCCCGGAGGCCCCGGGTTCGATTCCCGGCCAGAACAGGGATTTTTCTCTCGGCCTGAGGGCTGGTCCGACGTCCACTCAGCCTACGGGATTAGAATTGAGTAGCTATCTGACGGTGAGATGGCGACCGCGGTCTCAAAAGCCCAGAATAACGGCCGAGAGGATGCGTCGTGCTAACCACACAACCCCTCGTAATCTGCAGGCCTTCGGACTGAGCAGCGGTCGCTGGGCAGACCAAGGCCCTTTCAAGGGCGTTAAGTGCCGTGGGGTTTGGATTTGGATTACCTTGTACCTATCGAGTACGGGTTTTTCAGTCGCCTTGGCAATGAATACCGTAACGTATTCGAAACTTCGGCAAACTGTACGTAAAGTACGTGAAACAACATCACGGTTCGAGTCGGAAGAAGAACTAAATAATTCAACAGACCGTGAAAGCTGCACATCTAAGATAAGAATAGTTACTTAATTCTTAATTACACTGTGCTTGCGCCTGATATCAAGGTGTTCCGAAGTCCTTATTTAGAGCACAACACCACTATAGCAAGGGGGATAATTCTTCTGCATTCAGGGCCTGGAAGAAGAAATAATATTTTAGATACTTTTTGAGGTTGTTCTCAGAACCTTAGCTTACCATTTGTAGTATAATTTGAATTATACTTGTACCACTTCTATCATTACCAAAATCAATCAAATCAGGCATTTTCAGCTCTTTTTTTTTTTTCATTAAGGCAAGTTTTACACCAAAAGACAGGTTGCAACCTATCACGAAGATTTTCTTTTGTAAATTCTTGATACACTGATACCAGATCACTTAGCATTATAGGCAGTAATTTGAATTAATTTTGAATAGCCTGTAAGAAGTCAAATATATTGTATTTCCCCTTGGAGAGTACAATAAAATATTAAATTTATTTAAGAACATGAATGAATATACTGCCACTGCCTCTTGGTAATCATGTTAATTCTTGACTGATGATTCAGTATATACAGAGTGGTCGGAAACGACGCGAATCATATATATGAGCGTTAGAGGGCTGGTGATGGTGATAAGTAATTTGAGAAAAATAAATCTGTATCTATCACCGTTGAAATTTTATCAGCCTCTGAAAATTGCCAATCGGATCACTTCGCGGGCGAATTCAAATGGATTCTTTCGAGGTGGTGTTGCCAAATCTATACGTAGCTTAAGACCGAAATGAGAGTGCCAGTTGAAGAATGAAACTTCGCCGGGGGAGGGAATTGAATACAGACCTCCTAGCTGACAGGATCGCGCTACGATGACACTGACTGATTTCTCGGCATGGCTCTCAAACAGGTCTTAAGCCGTCGCCGTCCGCCCTCGTCGCCATAAGACCCATCTGTGCCGGTGCGGTGTAAAGCGACTAGCAAAAAAAAAAAAAAACTGAAGGTTTCTTGTAGTCAAGGATGGGAAAGCGCTGGAATTGGGAAGGAAGCAATCGTGGCCTTAATTACGGTACAACCCCAGCATTTTCCTGGTGTGAAAAATGGGAAACGTCCGAAAACCATGTTCAGGCCGCCCGCGATGAAATTCGACCCCGCCATCTCCAGAATTCAAGCTCACAACAACGCGACCGTAACCGTAGTATGGCCACCTCGCTTGGTAATCGATATTTTTATGAGCAATGCCTTGATATTGTGATATGATCTACTCGTTTCTCCCTCAACATTCCTCGCTAAAGCCTCATTTGAAAAATGTATTCTCGTCCTTTTTCCTGGAACGGTTATCATCCGTGGTTCACTTTCGTTCAACACCATGCTCAATACGAACAAAACAACTTTCAAACACTCATATCTGCGTATATAAGTAAACTTTCCTTTTCCAGAAAAAAAATGCCTTAGTCAAGCTCGTACACTCATGTTCATAAAAAAATAGGACACCTTGATAGACTAGAGATAGGAAGTACATATTCACAGGACATGTTCATTAGTATGTTCTGCAGAAACGGTTAGCATTTCAGTCACCTACGTTCAGCATGTCTCCTGTTGCCTAGTAGGCACTGGGGTCCTCCATGGCCACTGATAACTTGTTCCATGTGTGATGGCATCGAGGCGTATAAGGCGCGAATGGCGTCCTAAGGTATAGCCATCCATGCTGCATTCACCTGGTTCCACAATCCATCTTTGGTGGTTGGCATTGAGTCACAGCGCCGCACCCATCGTTTCACCGTATCCCACACATTTTCGATTGGCAACAAGTCCGGTGATCGGGCAGGCCAGGGCTAAAGTCTGACATCTTTTGACAACAAGAAGGCACGTGTTCGTGCAACAACATGTGGTCGCGCACTGTCCTGGGGTGCCGTGCAGAAAGGGTTTGTCTACGGGTCACAGGATGTTATTCACATACATCAAACTGGTCACAGTGCGCTGAACACGCACCAACTGTGATTTGTGGTTGTACCCAATAGCACTCCACATCGTAAGGCCTTGAGTTGGCGCTGTATGTCTTGGGCGAATGCAGTCAATGTGATGTCTCTCCCCCTATCTGCGGCGAACCAAAATGTGACCATCATTTTTAAACAAACAGAACCTGGATTCGTCCGAAAACACTATCTGCTGCCATTCCTGTCCCCAGTGACGTCGTTCCATCCACCAGTGCAGTCTAGCATGTTTATGCACATTACTTAGAGGTAGGCGGAGAAGTGGACGACGCGCCGGTAACCCAGACCGTAATAAACGGTAACGGGTTGTCTCTCCTGATAGTGTACGATGTGTTATACTGTTCCACTGTTGCGCCAGACCCCAGGAGGACGCAGATCTGTCCTGCAAAGCCATTCGGATGAGGTGTCGGTCTCGTCGGGGGGGGGTCTGAGTGGTGCTACCAGACTCATCTCGTCGTATTCTACGGCCTTCTGTGAATCATTTTGAACCCACCCGTTGCACTGCCGACACACTTCGTCCCACACGAGCAGCAATTTCCCGAATGGATGCATCACGTTCTCCCATGCCAATAACGCGCCCTCCTTCAAACGCACTCATTTGGCGGTACGGTTCTCTCATACGTCTGCGAAGCATCCTGCACGTCTGCTCAAGTCACACTGATCCATTATTTCGGTTTGTAGCGACAACGAGAGCCGCAGGCACATTTTACCAGTCGGTGGTGGCGCGCCGAGATATCGATGTGGACCTTGAACCTGAGAGCCGACATGGTTCAAATGCTAATCATTTCTTCAGAACAAATTAATACACAAGTTCTGGGAATATTAACTTCCTATCTCTAGTTTTTCAAGGTGTTCCGGTTTTTATGAACATGAATGTATATACTTCATGCCCTCCTTAATTCACTGTTTACGTCACTAAGCAACAACCAGAATGTACATAAAATTACTTTATGTTCTTCCCGCATCGGCTGACTTAATTCGACTAAATTCCATTATTTTTGTTCTACATGTGTGTATGTTCATCTTGTACTTCGTTTTCAAGACTATACCTAGAACCCTGCGCGGATATACTAACTATACTGCCTGACAAAAGAAAGTAAAGCACCCAGAAGGAGTGGTTGAAAGTAAATGGAACTGCATAGTCTATGCTGAAAGACCATGTGCCTTTATTGAAATGATTACAATATGGGATGAAAGAGACAAGGCCGTTGGCAGTTACAGGTGGAATGTTGGCGCCAGGTCAGTAGGGTGTCAAACCCCACTCCCGGCCGCAGTGCATGCCCTTATGCGGTTTGGAGTGGTGTCAAACAGCCTTTGGATCCTCTCCTGAGGCAAGTTCATCCACAGTTGTTGCAGCTGTCCCTCCAGATCAGCTGTCTCTCCAGAGCCCCAGGTTGGTACTGGGACGGTGTCCCCTTCCAATGCCATCCCGCACGTGTTCGATGATGGAGAGGTCCGGGGATCTTGCTGGCCACGGGAGGACCTCATCATGCTCTAAGCAGTCCATAGACACACGTGCTGTGTGTGGACGTGCATTAGCTTATTGTAACACTGTTCCAAGTTGCTGTGCCGTACGGGGTAGGACGTGCGGACGCAGAATGTCTGTGACGTATCACTGTGTCACCAGTCTGCCGAAGCACTATTAGTGGTGACCTGTTCGCATAACCTATGGCTCCCCACACCGTGACGCCAGGAATTACGTTTGTGTGTCTTTACACAATATGTGCAGGATCTGCCCTCTGTCCTCGGCGCCGACAAACCCGCACACAATGATCATAAGGAGGCAATGGAGAAGCGGGACTCATCACTCAACATGATGTGACGCCAGTCGTCCTCTGTTCATGCCTCCTGGGCAAGGCACCAATCCAAACGCAGGCGTTGATGTTCTGGTATAAATGTCAACCGACGTATTGGTCGGTAAGACCCAAATTCGGCGGATACGAGTAGTCGAGACACTGTGCGGGTACTCGCAGAATGTTAGAGTCTTCAGTACATGTTCACTGATGGCAAGTGCCGAAGTAATGCTATCCCGCAATGCTTGGCGCACCATACGACGGTTCTCCCTGGGGATGGTGTTCCTTGGTCGACCCAAACCTGCATGACGTGATTGGGTGCCTTTATGTACCCATTGAGTCCAACATCGGGCCACTGTCACATCTGAATTGCCCATATGTCTGGCAATTGCACGATACGACCAACCAGCCTCATGCAGTCCCACAATGCGGCCCCTGTCAACTGCTGCCAATTGGCGGATAGACTGTCTAACGCGTCTACGAGGCATTGCGAGTGCTTTGTACTGTACGTAGTCCTCTCTGCACGTCTTGCTTAAATGTCTGACTTATAGCAGTTGACTGGTAACAACTTAACAACAGGACGTTGTCATCACGAATGCACTCTGGTGGGTATTCTACGCATTACAGATCCTTGTAAGTCTAATCATTCACTCACAATGGTATGCATGTATACCGAAAACTGAAATGGGATAATACTGGACCACTCCTTCTGGGTGCTTACCCTTTTTGGTCAGGCAGTGTATTATCCTCATCTGAGGCGTCCGCACGTTCTTTATCCGCACCCGTATCTGCGAACATTTATCCGCAGATATTGCAACTATTTCTATATTACCCAAAAAAAACCATGGCGCAACAGTCCCGAAGCGACCGCTGCTCAGCCCCAAGGCTTAGATTACGACGTGTCGTGTGGTCAGCATGACGGATCCTCTCGGCCGT
This sequence comes from Anabrus simplex, assembly GCF_040414725.1. Lineage (NCBI taxonomy): Eukaryota > Metazoa > Arthropoda > Insecta > Orthoptera > Tettigoniidae > Anabrus > Anabrus simplex. Next base: position 140,097,551 of record NC_090272.1, read on the forward strand.
TGCCTTTGGCTTTCTACACTGGGTAAATATATTACACTTAATGTATTGAAACGGATAGATTTGTTAACATAATACAATAGGCTTGATACCTGTCACCAGCGCCCCCACAGTGACAGGTTTATGAAGGGCTTCCTCTTGCGACAAATACCGATATAGTATATTGAGCAGTTCTGTTTCGGAACCTTTGTTCCTTCCTTTCACTAACTGCGGGCAGGAGCCAGATAGGCTTAGATCAGATTTACGGCTTCATGGACTCAAGGCTCTTTATATATCACAATTCTCCCATACCAATGGCAAGGAAAAATAACTGCACAAAATGTATGAAAGACTGACTTTTCGAGATTTCTAGAGTATATTTGAATGAAAATCAATAAACGTTATTTATAAATTATCAAATAAATTTTCCACACTGACATACAGTTTGCATCCGCCAAAACACTAACTTCGCGCCGCATCCGTGAGGGCTCTAACTACTGTATATCCATACCATTCACTAATTCTTCCAGATGCTCCGCCGATCAGAAAAAAGTGAAGATATTTCCTGAAAACGTTAGGTTCACGGCCGTGAATCAACCCTTCGACCCTCTGAAGCGAAGGCCACTAAGCTGACCATTCAACTAAGGAACTGCACTTGTCTCCCTCTGTAAATGACCCAGATATTTTATACTTCTATCTTGGATGGTTTGTATCGAATCTCGTTCTGTTCAACATTTTCTTAGGACTTCATTATTTGTTACTGGACTTTCTCTTGTAATTTCTATGACCGCTACTCTGTCCAATGTGCAAACTTGATTCCAGGATATTGCACCTAAGAGTGATGTTGACTAGATATAACGCTTCGTTAGAGTTTGCCTGAGTTTCAGGTTTATATTACTGTCTCAATACTTCTATTCCAGCACTCATTCGAGGCTTAATATCATTGAACGAGCTGGGAGACTAACCGTGGACATCCGACTTATAGCCTCTTCACTAAGTGGCTGGTTTATATAAGGTGTCCAAAACTTGCCGTTAAATTTTCCAAAATAGGCAACTCACAGCACGCCGTAAGGGCTGGATAAGACGGCAGCTAATTTAATATGCGTAAACACCTGACTATTCAGCATGTGCTACAGAAAATTCATACACTATCTTCTTCCAAACAGATTGATTGATTGATTGATTGATTGATTGATTGATTGATTGATTGATTGATTGATTGATTGATTGATTGATTGATTGATTGATTGATTGATTGATTGATTGATTGATTGATTGATTGATTGATTGATTGATTGATTGATTGATTGATTGATTGATTGATTGATTGATTGATTGATTGATTGATTGATTGATTGATTGATTGATTGATTGATTGATTGATTGATTGATTGATTGATTGATTGATTGATTGATTGATTGATTGATTGATTGATTGATTGATTGATTGATTGATTGATTGTAAATGATCTCCATTAACTACCAAGTATAAGAGTGAAATGAATCCAATTGCCATAGAATTCCTTCGGCGATAGCCAAGAGCATTCGGTGCGCGATAACAAGGCTTGTAGATGGCAGAACACGTGCAGTTTAAAAGACAAGAACTGTGAACTCTCTCCTCCTAGTATCTATGTGTAACTAGGCGAGAGCAATAAATCTTGTGTAGAATCAGAGTCTGAACCCGTGGTATCCTGTTTCCTGAGCCCCCATGAGCTCATGAGCACCCTAGGCCTGCACGCGGCGTCCCCTTTAAGCCCGGCGCCAGCTTCATGATGACCTACATAGCAGAACACCCGGGCGTCCCAGCATGCCGTGTAACACAGACATAACACTCTCGCTCGCTGCCCGTCAGCGTAATATTATATCAGCCGTCAGCAGATGCTACTTCTCTCATAAATCTCTTTTTTTCTCTCTCATTCTTCCCTCTTATTATTATCACTTTCGTCACCTCACTTTTGTATTCCGTCTTTCCTTAACCCTTGCCTCCGTTAAATGGCGCGCCCAATCATGACTAAATTGCATGACCAATTTATTGAATATTTCAACGATCAAAGAATTTATATCAGTGTAGTACGTGGCAAATTGCTCACAGCCATGGCCCACGAGTTAAGACACGCGCCAGCGTGTGTTATAGCCTCAACTCAAATCAAACACTTCGTTTACAAGTTGTTAGAAGATCATCATCATCATCATCATTGTAGAGTTTCAGTTTCCCGGGTACTGGTGGCGAGTCTCTTCCAATCTGTCTTACTGAGATAAATTATATTGTTAATAACGTCCTCCAGTTCCCTTCCCCGATCTGCAAAGTTCATCTTTACGATGTCCATGCAGAGGGATCTTGGTCTTCCCACCATCCGTTTTCCTGTTGCATGTCTCTGCAAGTTAACATAAGCTGTCCTTGTTGCTCCATCCTCATTACATGCCCAAACCAACCCAATCTGAACATGCTGACCCGATCTAACAGTGATGTCTCGATCCCAGCTTCCTTTCTAACTATGTCGTTCCTTAACTGGTCCAGTTTTGTTTTTTGAATTGTGGACCTCAGGAAGTTCATCTCAGATGCTTGCAACCTTGATGGGTCGTCCTTAGTGAGGGTGCAGGTTTCAATACCAAAGGTTATGATTGGTCTGAAGCACTGGTCGATCATCACCAGCATTGATTTTGTTGGTACTTCGGGATTCCAGAGGAGTGTTAATAGTTGCTGTTAAAAGTGAGAGCTCTTCTACATGGCTTCTATATGGCTAATAGATCTAGGGATTTTACACGGCCGATTCTTCCACACGTTCCATTGGATGGTTTCCTAGCATGATATTCGCTGGTCGTCCCTCTCGGTTTATTGCCATCACTACCGTTTTGGGTTCACTTATCTTGAGACTGAATTCCTGGAACTTAACATTCCATTCATTGAGTCTCAACTGTACTTGTTTCTCAGTTTCTTCCCAGATCATAACATCATCAGCGAAAGCCATTGCATTTAGTTCACCACTGGTTTTCTTGATGTTCTCTATTATGTCATCCATGATGTTGAAAAACAATAATGGAAATAGAAGAACCTATAGACACAAACTATTATTGGCATACGAGTATTCTGGACTGCACCAAGAACAAATGTGCCCATCGTCGAGGAACTGAAAATTCCTAGCCACGTTCCCTCTCGTGTGTGTGAGAGAGAGGATACTTCATTTCTTTAGGCACATTCTGAGGCTAAATGGGGGAAAACCTTGAGAAGTGTATTCTGGAAGGGAAGATCGAAGGCAGAAGACTACGGGGAAGAACTACGAGCCGATGGAAGGGGCAAATAAATATGATCGCCGGTTCACCTCTCCAGCACACCCTACAGAAAACTCAGGCCGTTCAAGATGGCGACAGCACATCGTGGAAGTTACAAGCACTAATAGGGTCGTGACGCTCAGGAATGAAGAAAAACGACAAAATGTGATGATTCTGAAATAAGATGCTTTAACCTAATCTAAACTTGTTACCACATCTCCTGTACGTCTCAGTGGCTGAATGGTTAGCGTCTTGGCAATTTCAGTAAGTATGCCGAGCGAGTTAGGCGAGGGTTTACGGTCGCGTAGCTGTGAGCTTGCACTCAGGAGAAAGTGGGTTCGAATCCCCCTATCGTCATTCCTGAATATGTTTTGCCGTGGTTTCCCATCTTATACCATAAAAATACTGAGGCCGTAGCTTAATTCATAGATTATCAAACTATTAAGAGATTATACTTCTCACTCATGGCTAAAAGTTCAATGTACCCCCCACGAAAAATTCACTAAATTCTTTAATAGATTTATTTCTAGAATTAGGGTCACACATATCTCCTTTTCCTTTGTGGAGTACCTTTATTGTTGAAGTTCTCCACAACATTGTGATGTCCCCTGATTTCAGACACAGATTCATTAGGTCTGGAAAAGCTGGGAGTAATATGTTAACTGTTGTCTTGACATGCTCATCACAGATACCATCGAGACCGTATGCTTTCCCGTTTTTCAGACTAGACGCGCTGTTGTGAACCTCCTCCGTGGTGAACAGGCATATATTACTGTCATTAGGTTCGATTGTTTTCTTTTGATATGCTGCCGTGGATCCTTTCTGATTTAATATATGGGAAAAGTGTTCTTCCTAGATGGACATGTCAATGTTGCCAGTTGTTTGCGTTTTCCTGGGTCTTAGTGACAAGTAAGGGTTTTTTTCGTGCCTCTTCTACCACCCTGGTCGTTTTTAGTTCGGTCTAATCATTCTGAGCCTTCTTGAGTAAAGCATGGATGGACGCGAATCAGGACTTACGTCACTTTCTGACTCTTCGGCTGGGCACGGCTTTCATCATAAAATGTGTAAGACAAAATCATACCATGATCGCAACTCATATTGTATCTGCGAACTGTGTGACAGAATTTGTGAACGTTACCAATGTTCATAAGTGTATAAATCGAGGAAAATCTGTCATAGAGTTCTGCATGAACTGAAATGCATACTATCTTTTGTACTTGTAAGGTTATGCTTCACAAATTGTGCGCATTAATAAATTAATTAATGAAAATCTCTAAATGATAGGTTTAAGAAATATGAGTACTTGGCTAATTATTAAGGAATCTGTAATCGATTATAAATCGTTCCTTGAAATACACATCGTAAATAAGACAAGATTGTGAAATTAAATACAATTTATAACATATCACAAGAAATGTAAGAGTTTGTGTCTGTACCAAGCGTAATCCGATTATAATAAAATATCACAGGATATCCGGCCCCACCGTGTAGTGGGCAACGCGTCCGCCTGTCACCCGGGGCCGCCGATTCCCGACAGGATCAGAGGTTTTCAATTGTAAATTATTAATATCCCTGGGCTGTGGACTGGGTGTTTGTTTCATCCTTAATGTTCCTTTCCGAACATTCAACACTTTACAGTTCCGCCATTTCCAAACACACGCAGTTTCACAACATATGGTGCAAAGTAGGGGAAAAAGATCTTCTTAGGTCGACGTCCCGAATAAATACATTTTTTTAAATCACATGATAGCCTGGTTGTATGAAAGTTTCACAAAACACTAGATTTTAGCCTCAATATCAAATTAATAAACAAAGATGAAAATTTTCGAACTTAATTCTGGAATTCAGACATTACGAACCATCAATATTTCAGTGGGATTGGTGTGGCTACATGGCGTGACACAGGTTTTTGATATGTCGTAGTGCAGGTGAAACTTTAAAATGAATCATGGCTCCTTATATGCATATTTAACTTTCTACTTATTTATTTCCATATTTCAATGTTTCTTCGCTTTTTTCCTGAAGGCTGCTCGCGTGCCTCCAGGGACACGCGTATCACAGTTTGAGAAACATTGCCTTTATTAATGCCACAGCCGCTTCCTTCCCAATCCTAGCTCTTTCCAATCCTTGCGTATCCGAAATATCTTCAATGTGTTAGAGCCACTATTAAAATACTACCATCATAGGATAATACAAATACTTGAAATGATCTGTTTAATATGACTATGTAATCTAGATTCACCGAAGCATGTTTTGGTTGTTTTCGCAGGGATGGCCTGAGCCGCATGGACAAGCAGGACCCACGGTATCCAGAGCACGAACTCATCCTGCTGCAGAACCTCACACATCTTCTGAAACATACGTTCAGCAGTCAGTTCGTGTTCCCTGTTCTGGGACATCAGGATCCCATCCCGCCGAGGAACGACAAGTATCATGCTATCTCCAAAATGTGGAGAAACTGGCTCCCACCTGAAGCTATTTCAACTTTTGAGAAAGGTAAATGTAATATAATAATGATTTAAGCCCACTAGGGAGTGCTTATGACTAGTTCTTTTTGGATGCTCGCTTTTGTTCCCAATACATTTTGAGCTCTGATACTAGTTTTTCTTTCCTTTCCTGTGAAATAGGTTTGCGAGATTTAATAACCTTTGATAGAGGAGACCACGACTTTACTATTTTACAAAATTTGGAGCGGTCTGAGAACATCAGTATAAGAAATCCCAGCAGAAGTTAAATTTGTTTCCCATATGCTCCCAGTCTTTTAGCTTTTGATGAGTGAGTAGAACATCTTCGTGAGACTGGCGTTATCCATTCTGAGAAGGTGTCTACAAAACTTCAGCCGCCTGCGTCGCATGCAAGCGTTAGCCGTTTCCAACTGTTGGTACAGTTCAGAGTTCGCTTTCAGTCAGTAGGTTCCATCCAAGAACACTCTTGGTAAAGTCATACAAGTATATGAAAATAGATACTTAGCGTGAATTTCTCACAAAACAAAGCAAGTTACAGTCATAGCCTTCGCCATATACAGAGTGGTCAGAAGTAACGTGAACCGGGTATATGAGCGTTAGAGGGTTGGTCATACTGATAAATAATTTGAAAAAAATTAATTCGATACGTCACGTCGTTATCATTTTATCAGCCAATCACATCGCTTCGAGGACAAACTCAAATGGGCTTTGCGAGTCGATGTTGCTAATCTGCCCGTGTCTTTAGAGCACTCATCCAAGAAAATCACTATCTTGAAGATCTATAAATAATTTGTTGAACATTTGATTGATTTATATTTATTGAAGTATACCAACATATCATAAGAATTTTCAAGTGTTGTGTTATATCCTCAAGACAGTGACTTATTTTAGCGGACATTGAATATTAGATCAGAACTATTTTGAAGTTTTATGCTATCCATTTTAATTATATCTATGGCCAATTAGTTTTTTAGTGTTTTAAGATCTCATGGCTGATGATGGCCTGATATCAATAGGCCGAAATTAGTACCATCTATATATATAAAAGAGTTTTGTCCGTACATTGCTCAGAATTTGAAAAGACTGGTGTTTCTGTATCGGTCATGCCCATAGTAACAAGGAAATGCACTTTTTACTTTTCCGTAATGTCTGTCTGTCTGTCTGTCTGTCTGTCTGTCTGTCTGTCTGTCTGTCTGTCTGTCTGTCTGTCTGTCTGTCTGTCTGTCTGTCTGTCTGTCTGTCTGTCTGTCTGTCTGTCTGTCTGTCTGTCTGTCTGTCTGTACACGCATCACGAGAAAACTACTGAAGAGAATGTAATGAAAATCGGTATGTAATGTCTGGGAATAAGTCGCTACAATCTAGGCCATAAATAATATTTTTCCCGCTGAGAGAAAGGGTAGTTTAGGGGAAGGCCTAAAATTTAATTTTAAAATATTTATGTTATTATTTGTCCCATATTAATAAAAATCGGTATGCAAAGTCGGAGAATAAGTTGCTACAAACTCGGCTATAAACAATTTTATTCACGCTGATTGAAATGGCAGTTTAGGAGAAGGCCTAAAATTGAATAATCAAATATTTGTGTTATTAGTGGTTCTATTGACAAATAGTATATAACTAAATTATATATTACAAACCTGCACGTGGCGAGCCGAACGTGTCCCCGGGTACTCCCGGCACTAAAAACCATACGCCATTTCATTTAGCGGACTATCATGGTATAGCGTAAGCTGCTGTCGCCTAGTGACAGTCTGTCCATCAAGTCGATCTAATCTTGGTGCGGCTTTGCAATTTAATCAAATTACATAAAATTACTCATAATAATAAAACAACCTTACCGATTTCGTTCAAACCACTTCATAATCCCTTTCAGATGTAATAAGAAAAAATTTTGAAAATTTCAGCGAAATCGGTCCAGCAGTTTTTGAGTCTATTAACGTCAAATATACCAACATCCAATTTTATATATATAGATTACATTTCCGATCATTTATGTCTTATACATTTTTACTGTACCGACCATGATAACGGAGATACTCATGAATTTGTATTTTTGTTGCTAGGTCCATTTCAGCGCCGCCATGAGAAAATGGGTAGACAGAATCTAATAAAAATCGGTATGTAAAGTCGAGGAATAAGGAATTAGTCTATGCTATAATTAATTTTATAAGACGGCCTAATATTACGGAGTTGAAAGAAAACTGAATGTGAAGGCCTACAATACAGAAAGCTCAGAGCATTGATCAACAATAACATTACATTGACCATTGTTTGTTGTGATGTGCTTTGTGTCTCTGTTGCCACTCGCCTCCGATACATGGGATTACTGCTGTATACCGACATTTTTTTTTTAAATTTGCTATACGTCGCGCCGACACAGATAGGACTCATGGCGACGATGGGATAGGAAAGGGTTAGGAGTGGGAAGGAAGCAGCCCTGGCTTTTATTACGTTACAGCCCCAGCATTTTCCTGGTGTGAAAATGGGAGTCCACGGAAAACCATCTTTAGGGCTGTCGACAGTGGGGTTCGAACCCACTACCTCCCGGATGAAAGCTAACAGCTGCGCGACCCTAACCGCACGGCCAACTCGCCCATTCGCACTGAAAATAACAGCCTGCCTGAATATTGGCGGGAAGTAGCTGGGGAGTTAAGTTAACTTTCTTCTTTAGCATGCCGTTCTCTGGTTCATAAATTTTTTGATACTACTGATACGTAACAAACTGGTTCACCATAGCGTTCGAGCTATTCAATCCCTACTCTGAGGCACTGATTGGAATGAGCAGTGTGCACATTTAACGGAATAATGGCAGAGAAGTGTTCACGGCTGTCTGCGGTCTGTGGACTGTTAGTTCGGCACCGTTCGCTAAAAGTGAGAAAATGTGCAGTTTTTCATTTGATCGAGTATTTTATATAATAACATTGCTTTTAATCGCTACATTCCTACTGACGACTTCCGGTAGGAAAAACACAAATACAGTCTTTCTGAAAATCCCGTAGCGAAGCACGGGTACGTCAGCTAGTGATTAAAATAAATTGGAGTACTAATTTTATATTGTATTGATTAGGTGGATTACATAATTTGTTTACAATAATTATATTGTCATCAACACGGAACATGAACATTATAAACTTTGACATTTTTGTCTGTCAAACTAGGCGGATGATGTTGAGGGGGAGTAGGAATAGGAGGAGGAGGAGGGTGGTTATTAATTAGATCGTACCTAGTCAGCTTCCCTGTCAAACCTCATGTTCCATTCTGTCTTCGGGATAGCATCATTGTAGCTAGTGCTGCTCGATGTAATGAAAATGAGAAACCTTCAGGGACGAAACAGGACGCCGACAGGTACACTTCTTTTATGGTGCATGCCTGATATGTATATTGATCTTGTATTCGCTGACGTGAACGATATTGCGAGCAGTCGGTTTCTCCGCCTTTGAACATTCGTGGAACTTACCTACACCAAACGTGTCACCAGGTATTTTTTACATGTCGACATCATATATGGAGCGCCGTAGAACTTTTAAGCACCCATAAAAATCCCACTACCTCGAATGGATTTGAATCCGTAATTGTGGAATTCAGATGCCGACACTGTGTATAATTATTATTATTATTATTATTATTATTATTATTATTATTATTATTATTATTATTTACAGTTAGCTTTGCATTGCACCGACACAGATAGGTCTTATGGCGACGAAAGTATAGCAAAGGGCTAGGAGTGGGGAGGAAGCGGCGTGGCCTTAATTAAGAAACAGCCCACAGCATTTTACTTAGTGTGAAAATGGAAAACCACGGTAAACCATCTTCATGGCAGCCCACAGTGGGGTTCGAACCCACTACCTCCAGAATGCAAGCTCACAGCTAAGCGACCCTAACAGCACGACCAACTCCGGATCCACCATTTGCCTGGTATGAAATTAGGAAACCACGGTAAACCATTTTCATGACTGCCGACAGTGGGTTTCGAAAATAATAATAATAATAATAATAATTATAATAATAATAATAATAATAATAATATAACTGAACTATATTGTACAAGCATTTTGATGGCACTATTTAAACTGCCTACGTATAAATTTCGACGTTCCAGTTTATGCTACAAGTTGGCAGCGAAACTAGAACTCTATCGGGCGATCTATATCTGGGAATCAATTAATTGTGTTGGGAAAATATCAAATGTGTCACCAGATACCTTTCATATGTCGACATCATAGGATATGGAGTACCGAAAGAGCTTTTCTCAACCGTAAAAACATCCGCCTACCCCGCCGGATTTAACCTCCATGATTTAAGGATTCAGAGGCCGACACTCTACCACTAATCCAGAGAGGGAGTTGGCCAGGTTCAAACTTGTGATCTTGCTTTCTGGAAGTTATTTCACTGATTACCAACGCTTCTACACTGACAGTAATAACAGCAACAATAGTACCTTCCTGTTCCTCTTAACAATAAAATCAGACTTTTTATGTGCATCCGACATAAAAATCCATTGCAAACAGCTAAAACAGAAGAGAGAGAGAATTCCTTTTGTTCCAATTCTTTTTATTACTTTCATATCCAACATTTTAGCGCTATTTTTCCGAGATGCTATAACCTACCGCGAGTTGTTACACAGAATTGCTTTGACAAAAATAAAAGTAAGGTAGTATGCAGCTTCTAATTGCTTTCAATGACTGAGTGATGAGGTGAAAAATAAATTGGGCTTTATGATCTCACCTAAATATATTTAAAACGTCCTAAAGTGGAAGGTCTTCACTTTTAATATTGTCCTTCTCTTCTGAAGATAGTGAGTTTGATCCTGGCTGAGATCGGTGACATTTGAGAATGTGTAATTGTAACAACACCGTGTCGTTGGGTTTCGCCGCGTTAAAGCACTCCCGCGAGACCAAATTTTAATTCAACATTAAATTAAAGTGCTTGTCGTCACTGAAGAATGGTGTCATTACATGTAATAGAAACCTGATTTTACAGGAGAGCTTGAAAACTGTCCTATGGTTGAAAATGAAAAACACAATTGTGCTAATGCAAATGATTTCGTTAAGAAGGAAACCATAATTTTCAGTGTGGACTCAGTCTGTCGAAAACACTAATTATAACATCTATAACACACAGTAATTTAAAAAATTACACATTGTTTTAAAAAGATAATGATGTGTTTCGTTATACAAGAACATCCTTAGATTCTAATTGTCAATGATTGTGAATTGGTGATTTTATTAATAATTTAGACAGATTATGTCTGTTGTAGTCCTCTACTGCCACCTGAGTAACTTTGAGAAGGTTTTCTGTACTTATATAAGCTGCTAATCGTTACCCCTGCAACTGCATTTGTACTGAAGCCCGTTCCCTTGCTCCGATTATGGTTGCATGTACGGGGGTGAGGGACTTTCTGTAGTCAAAAACTCTGTTTAATTGAGACGGAGGGGAATTAGAGGTTGAGGTATTAACAAATTATGGATTAAATTTCATAATAATTATACTTTTTAGTACAAAATATTAAATTTTGTTCTGATAAGAATTTAAGTTTGCACTTAGCGAAGTGTCATAACATACGAGTTGGTACAGTTTACGCAATTATATTGGATATTTGGTTACGTGGTCTCCATAGAATGATCCGGAGGTATAGTGCTGTCAGTATAGTATTTCGAAAAAATTGCAGATATGAGGTTTCCATTCTTAAGCGGCGATATTATTGTTCACCCTCTGAAGGTACAGTGGAGTATGACTATTGCGAGAGTCCGGTTAATCCGAACTGGATTTTGAAAACCTCATTTTATTTTAAAGAATTAAAGGAAAGAATGCGCTTAGAATTAACGTTGGTTTAGAGATGGGAATTATAGGCAGGAATAGGTTAGAATGCAAACGTATTTGAACAAGGCGCAAGGGTTATCTAGCAGCTCTACAGTTAAGTTGATGAGTTGCATACATTGCAGGGGTTCTGATAGTTTGGATCGCTAATATTTATGCAAATATCACGGCAGAACCGTTGTGCATCGATCACTTTTCTCTAGAAAGTCGGCCCGTGTCTTGAACCTGCTGGATGATGCAATATTCAACCGGCGTTTCATAAACATCACATCAGTAAGCGTAACGTCCGGCTCCATTGCTAAAGAGGATGGTTGCCTAGTTGTACTTCCTCTTAAAACAATAATCACCATCACCACCATCCATTGCTAAACGGTTAGCGTGCTGGCCTTTGGTCACAGGGGTCTCTGGTTCAATTCCCGGCAGAGTCGGGAATTTTAACCATAATTGGTTAATTCCCCTGGCACGGGGCCTGGGTGTATGTGTCGTTTCCATCATCATTTCATCATCATCATCATCACCACCACCACCACCACGACGCGCAAGTCGCCTACGGGAGTCAAATCAAAATACCTGCATCTGGCGAGCCGAACTTGTCCTCAGACACTCCCAGCACTAAAAGCCATACGCCATTTCAGTAAGCGTAGCAGTTGAATGTTGGTGTACGTAGCTTACGGCAAGTTCGGCGTCTGAATGTGGAAACCAGTTGCTTAATGTGGTCATTTGCTTTGTTATCATTAGGATTCGGATGTGTAGAACATAAATATTCGTCCAAATATGTGTTCAAATATGCTCTTAACCCTAGAATACTAATATACGAAAAATGAACGTGTATGTGTCATGTAACTGCACACTGCTTCCTTCCCGCGTCACCCCCTACAAAACCACTCCAATGCAGTGCTTCCACTGATCATTGTGAATGATGTCACATAGTATTTAAATGCATGTGTGAGGAGTGAATGCCGGGATAGTTCATTTTCGTTAAGTCACTGCTTTTATTTTTACGTATATTTAGTATTGACGATTATCGTTGGTACGGTACGTAAAACTTGCCTATCAGTAACAGGTACCTGAATGCGGGCAAGTTGTTCATTCCGGACGATTGCTCTATAGTTAATAGGCATGTGGCCATCCAGGACACACTGGATAAGAGTGAAGTAGAAGGAGTTTATTTGCCGTATTCTTGACGAGCTGGGTGAAGATGAGAGCGGGGAAGACAACCATTTAGAAACTGAATCTGTGCACGAAGACTCTACGAAGACGATCCGAACTATTCGCCCAGTGACGATGGTTCCGAAGATAATCTCGACTGTGATCCAGATTTACGATCTTCTGTTGAAACTCAGCAAACTGAGCGACCATAGAAAGGGAAATCTCAGAAAGGAACTAGGAAGAGAATAACAGAAGCGACTACTTCAAACAGCTCGGCTTCAGCCTCTCAACCTCTCGAACAGCTTTTTATTGACTATGAAGTGGATAAACTCTTTGGTAAGGATGGGCGTACATGGAAAATAACTGATTTAAACACAGGAAAATACCCAAAAGGAACATAGTTCATATCCGGCCAGGACCTAAGTAGAACGTAGAAGCTGATCCACTTAGTGGTTTGAATTATTCTTTACTAACAACATAATTCAAACTATACTTCGTAATTCTTAAATAATATATTACTTCTGGCAACAATGTGGAGTTTGCTTATTGTTTTAGCGTGGATATGGACATTCACGTAAATTTTACGTGTGTTAGTATTGGGCAACTAGCGAATAATGTTAGTATTCTAGGGTTAAAAATAGTTGAATATGACCCAAAGAATGAAAAATATGAACAAACATTCAGTATGTACTTCCAAAAAATGATTTTTGCCTCTTATTAATTAATTTCCTTACTAGTTCTTTTACCTGAATTCCACTAGTCTCTTTCATAAATTCATTATCAACCATTAAATTTATTGTGATCATTACCAAAGATAATTTAAATTAATGTTGCAGTCTTACACAATGGTGACCGAGACCTCATCGCTGCTCCTGCAAAATGAAAATCGTATCAGTTACCGGAATGAATGCGTCGTCAGTCGCCGTGGGCACAAAATATTTAAATGAAGAAAAATAGAGGGGGGAAATACATACCTCTTATTCCCCATTTATCTCAGCATTTTCGTGTCAAGCAGTGTCTCTACACTTTTGGACACTAAAACGCTTTAAAGCACTTACTAACTCCACACACTTTGCAGAAGAGGATTTTTTCTTGGGTAGAGAAGCATTACGTCCGCCTCTGTTGTGTAGTGGTTATTGTGATTAGCAGCCACCCTCGGAGGCCCGGGTTCGATTCCCGGCTCTGCCACGAAATTCGAAAAGTGGTTCAAGGGCCGGTCATCTGAGTAGAGAGGTTTCCAATTCCTTCCTCGGCCATCCTCCAAGTGGTTTTCCGTGGTTTCCCACTTCTCCTCCAGGAAAATGCCGCGATGGTACCTAAATGCCACGGCCGATTCCTTGTCTCTCCCTTGCAAACTTCTCATCCCCTCACAAGGCCCCTGTTCAGCATAGCAGGTGAGGCCGCCTAGGCGAGGTACTGGTCCTCCTCCCCAGTTTAACCCCTAACATAAAGTCTCATACTCCAGGACACTCCCCTTGAGGCGGCAGAGGTGGGATCCTTCGCTGAGTCCGAGTGAAGAACCAACCCTGGAGGGTAATTGGATTAAGAAAGAAAGAAAGAAAGAAAGAAAGAAAGAAAGAAAGAAAGAAAGAAAGAAAGAAAGAAAGAAAGAAAAAAGGAAGGAAGGAAGGAAGGAAGGAAGGAAGGAAGGAAGGAAGGAAGGAAGGAAGGAAGGAAGGAAGGAAGAGAAGCATTCCTCTCCGAACACCGCAATTTCTTATTTTAACATTATCACGTTACCCTTATGTCAACTTTATCAGTTAATGAAATGAAGCGTGGATTTTTTTTTTTAAGGTGAAGAAAGGAAAGGAATTTAGACACCATCTGAAGGGATCACAAGTGCTAAGACAGATAAGATCTTGTGGTATTTCCTTGACTCGTAACAAGGGTGACAGTCCAGTGCACGTAAATACCCAGACTGCAAGTCTTAATCTGAAGCAATAGTGACGATTTGGGGAGGGGGGTTGTAGTGCCACCCCCCCCCCCACTCCACTACATGGAGAAAAAAAATTATTCCATTTTAGCCACCAGATCTTTCTCTTAATTTCGACAGACTGAAACCCTAACAGTTATTTTAAAAATCCCCGGAAACTAGGAATTATTTTTAAAAGTCATTTGTTCAGTCCTTATTGTTTTTGCACCTAATTCTTTCCTTTAATTTGTTTAATTATTGAGAAAAATACTTAGTGGAAATACAAAATGTCTATCGTTGCGGCTAACCGATTCATACAGCACAGCAGCGTGTAGTGCTATCAGGCAGGGTAACAGGGGTATATTTTTGCCAAGGTCATGGATAATAAGCTAAAATTCACCCGCTTGCCACGCGCATTCATCAGTCTGGCAGTGTCACTCGGTTGCAATTCTATCTAGTGTCAGTTACTTTGTTAGTGCGTTGTCGAATACTAAGTGACATTGTAGTTGTATAATCACGCCGAATGTCCGGCTCCATGGCTAAATGGTTAGCGTGCTGGCCTTTCGTCACTGAGGTCCCGGGTTCTATTCCCGGCCGGTTCGGAGATTTTAACTTCGTCTGGTTAATTTCCTCGGCTCTGGGACTGGGTGTTTGTGTTCGTCCTAAATGTATAAGTTCAATAATTCATCAAAGTCAATGAATTAATCGGAAACATACAAAATTGTCAATCCATATTTAATAATCAGGAATTTACAACATTGTATGTGGATAAATGATCGTTAAGACCGAAAGCCAAAATTAAAAAAAGAAAACACGCTGAATTTCTATTTAATTGTAATACATTGTGTAATTATTGTTCCTTTGGCGAAATTTTTATTAGTACTTTTATTACTTAACCTTTATGTCCCTATCGAAATTCGCTCAGAGAGCATTAAAAACACCATTTTGCATCTTTTTTTTTCGATTTTGCTGTTCCCCCCCCCCACACACACACAATATAAATCCCATACCCGGGTACTTATTGTTGTCTATAAATTTTTGCCCACGCCCCCCCCCCCACCTACTTCTAACTCCCAATCACCGCTACGGCTCCCAATGAAGATTTTCTAAAATCTATTTTACTGTTTAGTGATGTAAACTCAGACAAGACACCCATAAGTGTGAACTATTCAGTTTTGAGGGCCGAGCTTCAAGTTTCTTCACAATGTCACATTTACGCAAGAAACATCGGACATCACATTCAAAGTACAGTACATTTTTTCGTGCAAAATATGACATTAAACAACTAAAATGATTTAATTATGAACAAAGCAGTTAAAATAGTAACAAATGCATTTATATATCTTATAAAACAAGGCTAAATATGATCAGAAATGTCCAATTCGTGCTTAATTCGAACAAATAGCTAAAATGAAAGACTGGGAACAGTTCATGAATGTCCGAACCCTAATCTCATTCTCTTCCTCATGAACTCCAGAATCTCACTGCGCCATTACTATGATATGCACTTGATGTTCTTCATCTGCACTTCACTCGCTAACGTCAATTTCAGTTGCTTCCTCATCCCCAAGGAGCCCAAGGAGACTCTTGTTGGAGTCACATGCTTCGCCTGGACTTTTAATGCCTGCGAGGCTCTTCCCAGTTTTCTTCTACGATTTCTTCATGAACAGTTCGCTGACGTCGTTTGAAGCCTCAGCTTCACTTCCTTCAGTTCTGAATTCTAAGATAGATTTTCTGGTTAGTCTTAAAAATTTCCTAATCCGAAAAATCCAATTAGTTTGTATTAACGGGATTCTACTGCACATATTATAATCAATTTATGAAAAAAATCTTCATAAGAGGAGGTATGATAGCCAAATGGTATAGCCACTGGCTTTTCACAAAGCTGTGGTTCGAGTCCCAATTTGCATTTGGGAAATTTGACGTGAAAAATGGGTCTATGATGATAGTTGATGAAAGCTTGCTTCTTGAGTGCTTGCTTTCCTTTTTAAGAACATCGTTGCGATATTCAACCACCCTCTTAGGATAATTGTTTGATTTATTTCTAATTCGGCTTAATTATTAACTTTTACTAATACAATTCAGAAGAACCTCCGTGGCTCAGGTGGCAGCGCACTGGCCTCTCACCGCTGGATTCCGTGGTTCAAATCCCGGTCACTCCATGTGAGATTTGTGCTGGACAAAGGGGAGGCGGAACAGGTTTCTCTCCGGGTACTCCGGTTTTCCCTGTCATATCTCATTCCAGCAACACACTCCAATATCATTTCATTTCATCTGTCATTCATTAATCATTGCTCCAGAGGAGTGCGACAGGTTTCGGCAAGCGGCACAATTCCTATCCTCGCCGCAAGATGGGGGTTTCATTCATTCCATTCCTGACCCGGTCGAATGACTGCAAACAGGCTGCGTATTTTCACTAATACAATTCAATAGGCTTAATTAAATATACTTGTATATAAATAGTCAGTCAGTCAGTCAGTCAGTCTTCAGCTCCTCTTTTTAGTGCCTATCCCATAATACAGTACTTTAGGTGAGCTTGGATTTGGGAAATAGTGGGTTCGAGCGCCACTGTCGGCAGCCCTGAAGATGGTTTTCCGTGGTTTCCTATTTTCACACCAGGCAAATGCTGGAGCTTCCCCTTAATAAGGCCACGGCCGCTTCCTTCCCACTCCTAGGCCTTTCCTATCACATCGTCGCCATAAGACCTATCTGTGTCTGCGCGAGGTAAAACAAATTGTAAAAGAAACTACTTTAGAACTGCGAGCATATTGTAGGTTATTCACTCAGATTCATATTTACTTGTGATTATTATTATTATTATTATTATTATTATTATTATTATTATTATTATTATTATTATTATTATTATTATTATTATTATTATTATCGTACTGACTCATCTACCATAACTAAGCATTTTCATTTGATGTCATTTAGGCTGCTTGTGCATCAATTTTGTCGTTCCATTTTTATTCTACCAGATGACATATAAATCCAATTCTTTGTTAGGCTATATATGGCTGAATTTTAAAAGTGTCACCAATCTCGTATATGCCAGCATTGTACATCATGGATTGTCGATTGTACTTCATTCTACCTTTCAGATAGGCCACTGCCTCTGCTGGATTTGAACCCGCAAACTTCGGATCCGCAGGCCGACACTCTGCCACTCATCCTTGTGATGAAAGTGATCGGGAAACTAACTTTTAGAAACGTACAGACAGAGATTGCAGAGAAATGTTTAATATTATATTCGCAAATACGTGACTATGTAATCCACACACCAGAGCGAATTATTGATTCCTGACGTAACTTGTGAAACACGGGCCATAAGCAAAGTGTCACATTATGGTACTACTGACGACCAACCTCTTTATTTCACTCCAGGGCTTTCCTTCCTCCAGTGCCTCAAGGTGGTTATATTTTTACCACGAATGCTGGGTTTCCATTTTTCCTTTTTACCTTCGGGTTCCAGTCCGGGAGAACGGACACGAACTCCGAAATTCAGAAAAGGTCGAAGAAGTGTCCACCCATCCCCGTTCCCGAATTCCTCAACTTACCCTTCAGGTAGAAAAACTAGTGCGTCTGGCTAGCTTGAACCTGGCGGCAGAGAAGAGCATAGTTGTGGTGAACCTAGCGCCGAGAAAGTAAGGTACTGAAAAGTGCTGTTAGACGTTTAGGATACTGAAGATCGAGAACAGTGTAAAAGTAATGCATAGTGAAAGGGGTCAGATACTCCTACTTTTTAAACATATAATATTCAGACAATACAGGAAAGTGAAATATACTTATGATCAGGTTTGGGGATGCTGGAAGAAGTAGAAATGTAAAGCCAAACTTTTAACACTGACGTGTGATCATGTTTTGTCTCGGCATGTGGGAAATCACACTCATAATTCATCTTGAGAAGAGTACAGACTCTTACATTCGGCTAAATAGTGTCCTCTCTAGTTCCTTGCCAGACACTGATATGAATATTAAATAAAGACATCCAGAAGAAAATCGTAAAATGGCAAAATGGCGAAATGGACAGACTGAACTTTTTGAAATGTGTTATCGTTACCTAAAAAAATATCTTCTGAATAAAAGTACTTGCAATTGAAGCTGTTTATTATATGGCTTACTGATGTGCTGCGACGTTGCCTTTGCGGGAAATGGCCAAGAGAAAATCGCAGGTCAGCTGTTGGTTTCAGAGTTCGTGTACTGGCGGTAACGGCAGTTTTGGGCAAGTGGTGGAATTCAGGTGATGAGCAGGTAAAAGTCGAGACCCTGTCCAAGACCTCGCTATCGATGACTTCATATCTTTTTTTTTCCAAAATCAATTACGAACATATTTTACTTTATTCACTCAGATACAAACCAAACTCCGTGGTGACGTATCCTCACTCAGGTATATCTTTCTGTAAATAAAAAGCATCATTCCAAGCATTTGCTGTGAGTTATCAGGTGTATGCATAAGTTTTTGCCGAGTTTTATGGTAAATAAAACACGTGATTTTCAAGGGAAATGCATTTCTTGTTTATTCAAAATATTGGCTATCGGCTTCTACACTCTTCGTCCATCTTTCAGGTAAGTTATGAATACCATACCAGAAAAATGGATTGTAATTTGCGACAAACCATTCATCAAGCCATTTTTCAACTCCCTCGATATTGCTGAAGTGCTGTTCTGCGAGGGCGTGCCCAACTGATGCGAAGAGGTGATAGGCAGATGGCGCCAGGTCGAAGTACGGTGGGTAAGGAAGGATGTCCCATCTAAGCGATTTCAAGGTGTCTGTCACTGCTTTTGCTGTGTGAGACGGCGCATTGTCGTCTAATATAATCAGTTTTCCATTTATTCTGGCCCATTCCGGTCCTCTTTCAATCAATGCGTAATTTAAATTAATTATTTTTTGGCGATAGCGTTGTGCGCTAACGCTTTTGCCGGGATTCAAGAGTTCAATTCTCGTCTTCACGCTTTTGTGGTCTACCAGAGCGTGCACTGTCTTTCACATCAAAATCACCACGTTTAGATTGCCGAAACCATGTCTCACATGTTCTAATCGATGGAGCGGGTTCACCATATGTTTCTACCAGCAAACGATGATTTTGCAACCGAGCTCGATAGCTGCAGTCGCTTAAGTGCGGCCAGTATCCAGTAATCCCATTTTCACACCATGCAAATGCCGGGGCTGTACCTTAATTAAGGCCACGGCCGCTTCCTTCTACTTCCTAGGCATTTCCTATCCCATCGTCGCCATAAGACATATCTGTGTCGGTGCGACATAAAGCAAATAACAAAGATGATATTGCACAGCCTTTTTTTCTTTTAATTAAATAAGAAAAGCAATGCGCTCCGCAAAGGTTCTTTTTCAGACACAAACGTCGACATAATCACTGAATGATACAACACATCCGCTAGTGTTTGTCGGACTTAACTTGTGTATGTTGATAGGTTAAAGTCAAACGAACAAATTGACGAATGTGTCAAATTCATACGCCGCGTACTGTACGCGGGCGCCGTCTCTTAGTGAAACCGGAAAAGGCATGCATGCACCGTATTCATACTTTGTTCTGTGAACATCTTTTTCGAAAGGGCTTTACTGCTGGAATAATGTCAGTTCAGATGAGAATTTATACTCATGACTCGCGGCGTTTGTTTTCCGATGGATGCGGGGACAAAATATGACTTGTGTGGACGCCGGGATTTTTAACTAGGTAGAAAAGTTCTTTGCTCTACTACGACATACGATCATAAGCGTGTGAGAAAAAATTTTCTTTGGTGGAATTGCTTACTTGAAAAGTACACAGAGTGTATGAACTCAAATAAGATTGCAAAATGATTGCTTTAGCCCCCATGAATCCTGTATATTTACTATAAACCTAGTTGAAAGAACAGATGTCAACGACGTTTCGAAGTGGTATCTTTCCTTTGGCTATCCTGTGAGTCACAAAAGGGATATGTTCCAAAGAGCCAGAAAATATCCTTTTGACCACGTTCGGTTAGGTTGTTTGTTCTTTGTTTTCGCTCGGGGGTTTTAATTGGTTTTATGTCGCATCGACTCAGCCATATCTTATGACGACGATCAGATGGGGATGTAACTGAGGAGGACTACCAGATGGTGAACTGTTTGGAGCTCTCTTGTATGAACTACAGTACTGCTGAATTTTAATTTATTTAGTCGAGTAAACGCCGAGTATGTCACGAGATATGATTTAAATGCCGATATCGTACGACAGGCAGTGTCAAACGAACCCTACTTATTTATTTATTTATTTATTTATTTATTTATTTATTTATTTATTTATTTATTTATTTATTTATTTATTTATTTATTTATTTATTTATTTATTTATTTATTTATTTATTTATAAAGTGACGAAGTTAGGGCTCTTGACTCTCTCTTACACTTAACCACATGAATTTTTTGACTTTTACAGCAATAATTAAAAATATCATGGTAATCAATTATAGTTTATCAGATAAGATGGGTAAGTCAGATAGGGAGTAACTGTGTGTTGTATGTTGGGTATTCAGCCCGAAGGCTGGCCTGATCCTTCACAGCTCCACCAAAGGCTATCAAAGGCGTCACTGAATAGGCATACTAGGGAAATGAGGAGTGAAGTAGTTTCCCATTGCTTTCCTCACCAAGCCAGAATTTGCTATCGCATTTCAGTCTGCTAATCCCACTGAAATGCATGCACCAACCAACCCTATGAGCGATATTTTCACACCAATCATAACAGGGACTGCTGCATAAGGAGTAACTATAATAAAATTAATTAAGATTACTATTGATGAAATTGTGGGATAAATAGAGATTGGACAATAACAGAAAGATATGGAAATTATTATTAGCGTATGGTAACGTACACAAAACAATACAAAGAATACATATATTTACATATATATTTACTGACTAGCTTAAAGTTAAAACCTATTCTAATATGAGGCAAGAAGAAATTAACTGAATATTACTGTGTTATAATCTGAGTTTACTAAAAACGATGTTACTATGTTATCCATTTCTAGGAACAGTGCATAGTCTTAATTAATAGTAAAAACGAAAATAGTATAGCCTAAGATACTTATACCTAATACGTAAATTTTGGTTTCATTCACACGTCATTCACTCTTAGATTCATTGGAGTCAATTGTATGTACTCTGGAGGGATTTATGGTAGGCTGTTTTAAACGTCCTACACGAGCAAAACTTTATAATATCTATCGGGATCGTATTTCACAATCTCGAAGCAATGACCAGTAATGAATGGCTGTAGGTATTTGTTCGATGCGGTAAATTTCAAGTAGTGATCCGGAACGAGTATTAATTTCGTGGAGTGAAAAGAGAAGCCTAAATCTGAACGATAGTTAGGTGGGGATGTTTGTAGAAAACAACGGATAGACGAGGGTGATTTGGTGGGTTTTTCCACGGTCGTTTAAATGTAAATGTCGAGGTACTGTACCCGGGATATAGCTACAGGTCTTACGCACATTACCACTGACCCCCAGAACTAGCAATTTCAGTTGTCATTTTCTATATCTACATTGTTTTCTTTTTAAGCATAAGCAGTATCGAAACATCTTCCCAATGCAAACTGCGGTTCAGTAAACTTATTTCTCCGTTCACTGAGAGTTATAAATGATTATAACTAAAGTTTATTACTTCATCTCAGCTCCTCTAAAACGATATTTTTCCGTCTCTGTCACTATCTTTCCCTCCCACAATTAACTGTCAGTGTTATTTTAATAAGGTTAAGGCTATTCGATATTTTGAAAGTAAAATTAATAACTCCAAAAGAACTACCATTCTCAAGAGCAAATCCCTAAGTTATACCGTCTCCTAACATAAAGGTTGAGTAATAATGTCGGTTGTTACTAAGCGCATAAAGCACAGAACGCTGAACTAAAAGAAGGAACGTTCGTGCCATCTAGTGAGCCGCAGCAAAACCACAGCCATCGATTGGCTGTAACGTTCGTGTCTCTGCTTGACACGATCTCTAGGATGCTGGTTAATGTCATATATAACGTTAATTAACGATGATGTGATAGCCTCAATCAATAGTCAGTTCCTACCCCTCCGGTTGCGACATTCGCCTCTGTGTCAGATATGTTACTGACAGATCGCGAATGCTCTTGTCGATATTCTCCTGGAATCCACTAGGCTGTTCTGTTCTCAGCCTGTGATTAAGATGGTGGTGGCGATGGTAATTATTGTTTTAAGATAAAGTACACTTAGGCAACCATCATGCCTTTGCTGGCAGGACCTAGTGTTTACAGTGCACTATGTCTTCTGGTATGGGCTAGAGCAATTTTGTTACTTTCATTGATCTGTCTCTGTCTTATCCTTGGCTTTGACAATATGAAAGTAACTGAGGTATGAGCGATGCTGGTAATACCATTCCTTGTGCTAGTAGTGCCAATCCTTATGCAGCCAGTCCCTGCTATGAATGGTGTGAAAATGTTGCTCATAGGGTCGGTTGGTGCATGCATTTCAGTGGGCTTGGCAGACTGATGTGTAATAGCAACTTCTGGTTCGGTAAGGAAAGCAACGGGAAACTACTTCACTCCTCATTTCCCTAGTACACCTTATCAGTGATGTCTAGGCCATGTATGACAGCTGATGGCGGAGCTGTTGGGGATCCAACCAGCCTTCGGGCTGAGGACTAAACAACATACAGGCAACCATCCTTTCGACACTAATCGGAGAAAAAAACCCACAAGTTGCGAATTTGAGGTAAATAAAATATAATAAAGTATGAGAATATGTTCTTTCTTTATTCCTAAAAATTACAATCATTTCCTTAACCATCGTTATCCGGTCAATTAGACTAGCAGTTTGCCTTTTTCTACCAATACAAGCGCTAATGTGAGTTAATGCACTGTTTCACTTAAACACCACTACGAGCACTAAAAAAAAAAAAAAAATGTCGTATGGCTTTTAGTGCCGGGATATCCCAGGACGAGTTCGGCTCGCCAGGTGCAGGTCTTTGTATTTGACTCCCGTAGGCGACCTGCGCGTCGTGATGAGGATGAAATGATGATGAAGACAACACATACACCCAGCCCCCGTGCTATTGGAATTAACCAATTAAGGTTAAAATCCCCGACCCGGACGGAAATCGATCCCGGGACCCTCTGAACCGAAGGCCAGTACGCTGACCGTTCAGCCAACGAGTCGGACACTACGAGCACTAATGTGAGTCAATGCAAAGTTTCACTTCAGCTCTTATAACTACATTCGATGCGGACAATTTTCTAAAAATCATAATCTCCTGTGGGCATTGAACCAAGGAACACATTACAGGAAGTATTATGTAAATACGTTAATTTGGCTAGGATTTGAATCAAAAAAGAAAACTAGTAAAGAAAAAACCTCTTTTAGGCTGTTTTCTGCAGCTGCTTTTAAACCGGAAGTGATTTTCGAAATGTATTTGTTTAGTTTGACAGAGTTATCCAAGACTCATAATTTGAAACCTTTCTGGGCCCTTCAACTTTCGGTACAATTGAGGAAATTGTTTAATTTTACGTTTTTCGTAGTATGGGGACCCCTGCTTTGCCTGCTAAAAAATGTTTTCAACACAAAAAAGGGTGAAGTTTGGGCACTTTGAAAAATGAAGGTATCGGATAAAAATGGGAAGGGCCATGAAGGGCGCGAAAATGAAAGGCTTCCTAGGACTCACAACCTAATACCGCCGGGGTCGGAAGAGAACAAGAGTTGACCAAGTGAGACCAGATAGGAAAGGTAACAGCCAGGGGGCTTGCACAAGTAGGTGAAGCAATGTCATACCCAGCTTGCGGTCACCAACCCACACTCCCATGTTGAAAGTCCCTGAGTCCCCATTTAGTCTCCTTTTACGACAGTCAGGGATTATCGTAGATTTATTCTACCACCCACTCACACAGGACGAGCTGTGGTTAAGGAAGCTATGGAGTCGTAGTGAAATATTCAGTGAATGAATTTCAGGACTTGCGGAAATGCAGCCTAATATTTACAACAAGTATAAAGGAAATAACAATTTTCGTAAAGAGAAAAATAGCTGTGAGCCTGCGTTAGGGAGATGGTGAGTTCGAACCACACTGTTCGCAGCCCTGAAATTGGTTTTCCGTAGTTTCTTATTTCACACAAGGCTCTTAGTTCAATAAAGCGACGATCATTTCTTTCTAGTCCTATCCCTTTCCTATACAATTGTCGCTATGGGACCTGCGTCGCCACGAATGAAAGCAAATAGCTAAAATAGGTATAGTCTCTTCAATCCTCTTGCCATCAAATTTGTCTCGATTTTCTCCACACTGTTCCCAATTCTCTGATCTTCCAACTTCACATTTATTGCATCAGGCTATTCTTGGCAGTACCGTATGCTGGGATCAAGACCTGGTCTACCACTAGACCTAAGTTACCTCTTTTTGATGGTTTATTTATTTATTTATTTATTTATTTATTTATTTATTTATTTATTTATTTATTTATTTATTTCTCTTTGCTTTACGTCGCACCGACAATGATAGGTCTTACGGCGACGATGGGACAGGAAAGGCCTAGGAATGGGAAGGAAGTGGCCGTGGCCTTAATTAAGGCACAGCTCCAGCATTGATGGTTGGTTTAGTGAACGTTAAGCCGTAAGCCCTTTGAACTGTAGCCACTAGCCAATGGAGAACCCTGCTGTGTTGTCAAGTCTGCTTCACAAACTACTGATCTGACCTTTACTACTGCCAATACTCAACCCCTCATCAGTGGAAATCGTAGCCTAAGGTTTAGCAAATTAAAGTCCTTAGTAAGTCTGGCTTTGTGGCGAAATGAACAGAATGCTTGCCTTTTGTCCCATGGCCCCGGTTCAATTCTCAGAATCAACCTCCCTCGTACGGTTAATTCCACTGGCATGAGGACTGGGTGTTTATGACATCTTCGCCATTCATTTTATCCTCATTAGGTCACCACCAAGTCTATACAGATGTCATGCACTATTATTATTATTATTATTATTATTATTATTATTATTATTATTAAATAAAAATGTTGAATTTTACAGCGGTCGTACCCATCGTTCACTGGTTTATTAGCTTCCTAGGGAGATCAGTGGTGGTGTCCGACCCATGATCAAGGGTTCGATTCCAACCAACAAAAGAGAACACTAAACCTGAAAGATTGCATTTCCTTTTAGCAGATCTTCAGGTACCTATTAAAAAACTATATTACTCCTATAACAGCAGCCTTGCGGTGTTTTCCTACAAGGATCTAGAAGTAAGCAGGAGTGAAATACCAGCACTCTGTCACCTATATAATTAAGTCGCAAGTATGAGGTGGGGAAGTATATACCATCAGGTATGCATGGCTGTTAGTTAACAGTTGGGATCTGAGGGAGCGAAGCCTAGCATACCTATCCCCTCTGTCCTCGTACCTATCGGACAAACAGCAGCAAGCCGCGTGAGGTGGGTTGAGGGGGGAAGGGACGCAGAGCCTGGGCTGCAAGATCAGTTTCCGATACCTTGCTCTCAGAAACACGTGCGACGTTTTTCCTCATTGCTTTCAAGGTTTGTAATGGAACAATGTGTCTGATGCGTACATTATAATGTGCTTTAGACTTCCGTTGTTCTCATTTGAGGTTTGGGCTTCACCGATAGCCTTGGTGACCTCAGTGTACGCCAGTGGTTCTTGGATTCATCTCACACCTATTCCTCCAATCACAGCTTCGTCAACAAACATGTATTGTGTCTATTCTTGAACGGTGGGAAGTTCCCTGTCATCTCATGCATCACACCTACAGTATAAAGATTTCTTTCTTCGCTAGTGGCTTTACGTCGCACCGACACAGATAGGTCTTATGACGACGATGGGATAGGAAAAGTCTTAATTTAAGTACTGCCTCAGCGTTTGCCTGATGTGAAAATGGGAAACCACGGAAAACCATCTTCAGAGCTGCCGTCAGTGTGTTTGGAACCCACCATCTACCGGATGCAAACTCATAGCCACGCGCCTCTAACCGCACGGCACACTGGCCCGGTAGTATTAAGATTAAAGTTGACGTAAATTTAATAGCTTCAAAACAGCTCAATAATTTTCAGCATTGTTATACACCAAAGAAATTAAATTGTTTACGTGCACAGTCACTCAAATAAATGAGCTCGTGGTATTGTATAACTTTCTCACAGGTATACTTTTCTCAGAAACAATTAGGCCTATAGATATCTATAATTCTTATTGTGGGTATCCATAGGGCTTTGAATCAACGTGGCATGTGAATTAAATCTTGATAATAATATTAAAATTAAGTCTGATGATAGTTATGCAATAGCTGCGGAAAGTAATGTTTTACCTTACGAGTGATTCGGACAGAATTTGGAAACGAGTATGATAAAGTTATCACTTTTGAGGCTGTTGTGTACATTATTTGATTTCATACTATGACGTAATTGCCTTTTCTCGTACTCAAAAGAGTATGGAAAATGAGACTTTACTATACTGTAATTACGTTCCGCACTGTTTTATTGGAAATCCCTTCTGATTAGTTGAACTCCGCTTCACAGTAATGTAAACACGGATGATCAGAGAGAGCATTAATCAAGGAACATCGAAGTTGACCTTGTTGAACTGTGTCCTCCATTCCTATTGCTTTCCTCTCCCATCGTCGCCATAAGACCTATCTTTGTCGGTAGGGCGTAAAGCAAAATTGTTTAAGGATAATGGAGGTGTTCAGTTAATTCACAGTTAATTGCAAATTGAACGCTGGAAGGCATAAGAGTTTATGATGTATGTATGTATGTATGTATGTATGTATGTATGTATGTATGTATGATGTATGTATGTATGTATGCATGTATGTATGTATGTATGTATGTATGTATGTATGTATGTATGTATGTATGTATGTATGTATGTATTGCACCTGTCCCGGGTCCGGCAGGGCACTGATTATAAACTTAATTTCACAAATAAGTATTTGGATGGAAATCTTCTGGATGAGAAGCTTCGGAAATCATTTCCGGGCATCGAAGTCCCATCCTCCCTACTTTACTGACATAAGGGCTAAGCTCAAGAGCATACGGGTCAATGGTCTGTGCACAAGAAAGTGGGCGCTATATCTAAATATATTTATGTTATCGCTTGTCGCAAATAAAGTCTACTTTATAACATTAATTATATGACACACTACTGCATATACGTGCTTCTCCGGGGTACTATCTTATTCTACTATTTTACAAAGCGGACCCATACAACGTTGGTATCCTGTAAGTCACTATAAATCACCATATATTGATATAATACATAAATACAAACATGAAGAATGAAGCAATTACCTGTTAATACATCAACATACGATATGATTCACACACTTTAATGCCTTCTGAAACTGTGACCCTTTACAGGTCTCCTGGTTTCGATCCAAGGGCGCCGATACCAAGCGGTATCGAACCCATGTTAATTGGACCTCGAGGTGCGTCCTGAAATCCCTATTCCTATTTCATTTGAATATAAAGTGGGAGGATTACTTCACCTATCCGATCATGGAACATACAACGCTTATGGTAATAAATAGTTAATACAGTGCGAAAGTGAGGGTAACTTCTTATGTGATATTTGCGAGCATTGTGACAGACATAATGGGCCTGCCTCGAAGGCCTGATCGCTTCACCACCTGTCCGACATTCTAAAGGTCATTAATCTCTCTCTCTCTCTCTCTCTCTCTCTCTCAAAATCAGCCTGCTGCCAGCTGAGATAAGCACTTTTACTAATCCCAAGATATAAATACGTATACCTTAGTTCAGTTCTCTCGTATTTCTCCAGGAAAATAACCATTCATGGCTACCTTCAAATCTCATTTTATCAATGCTTCGACCATATTTCATCACTATTATTATTATTATTATTATTATTATTCTCGCATTTCAATCTGTCATCTTAAACATTTTCACACACACCGTTTCGCCCTTCATTTCACACACGTGTATCTCAAAACCACGTTATTTGCTCCCGCGTAACTGTATAGATAATTGATTTGCACCTCGAATCATTACCCCCTTCTAGTTGTCATCATCCTTAAGATTTAAAGGGGAATAGCTGGACACATGCATTATGTCGTGAAGCATTTGAATAATACATAAATTTGAAGAATTGTGAAGACCCATATCACTAATTTAACTTGCAATGGATTATGAAGTCTGCTAAATTATCAATTCCACCCTTATAAATGCATCACTCAACATCAAATACTATGGGGCCTCAAATATTAATTCATGCATAAATCCCCGGAATAAAATCACAGAAGAAAACAAGTAAATCAAACTAATCAAGAAACTTTACCCCATTGAAACACGCATATTGCGGCACCTACACATTATCAAATTACATGCTGGAAATTTCTATATTTACAAAGTTAAATTAATGCGACCCTTATGATTTTCATGCTTAGAAGTATGATGGAATATCATTGCTGCGTGTAACCGCTCTGTCATCCGAGGGTAAACGTATGGGTTTAGGCCTCCATCAGTGGTCCCTCGTTAGCAGGTTGTCCTAGGTTCGTCTCCTTCAACGTGGCGTCAATGGTGTCTTGATTCTGCAATATCCTACTGTCGGAAGTTCTGGATGGTCCCCGAGTGAATTAATGCAGGTACAATGGCGCGTTCTGGTAGAGGAGAATCCAACAATGCAGACACAATAGCGCGTTCTGGTAGAGTAGAATCCTACATCCGACGAACACTCACGCACATTGAACAAATGGGAAATTGGTTATTGAAGCACTGCCTATATGCCTTCAAATAACTTAAAATGGCTAGACCCACTCATAAGCTCGAATGGATTACCCGAGTAGCAGTTGCAGTTCCTGGAGATAACAACTCGATTCCCCTTTGTTATAACGCAACACAGTTATTGGCTATCTTTATTCCTACGTGAGCGTCACTTGTTCAGTTATATAGCAAGTCCTGGCTAGTCTAACAACTTTCACTGGTTAGAATGAACGTCTCCTATTACTGCAAGTGCCTTAACCACGGCACACTAATTATTGGTATTCTATAGTCAATAACTCACTACGTCTTAGCGATTATTGGAATTATACCCTTTCTTTGAAATTATACGTGTGAGCCGATATTGACTTTATAGTCTACATCCCCTTAGTATATATTGGGATTAGAAGCACATATGTTCACACATCACAATTATTATTTCACAGAAGAAAAGTGTGGTTTTATTATAACGTGTATCGGTCTGACATGGAATAGACCTCCACTATTATTTGAACACTGAATAACACAGAATATTACTGAGTAGCACTGAATCACAACGAATTAGCAACACTGGTTCACAATGTCTGAGCAACGACTGAGTGAAGAATGGACGTTAAGGGCTCTTCTGCTCTTTCTTTATAGTGATTCCCGGCCATCGTCTATGGAGAGGGTAAACTCCGCTCATATGGCACAAATCGATCCACTAATAATAATCCCTCAAAGTCGTATGAACATTCATTTTGTAGATCACGAATTCTTCTTTTTACTGATCTATTTTCATGTAAATTGCATCGCTGAATCTCTAGCAATCTTTCAAGCTTTCTCTTGGATATTCGCACGCGAGCCATTATGAGACGAGGACTCTCGTATTTCCGTCACGATAGGCGTGCCCAACATCTGGTTCCCACTATATGCATCTGTCTATTGTGCGTTATTACTAATATGTTCGTTAAATAGTACATCTTCTGACATCATTAGATAATGTAAATTATGCTGATTCCAATGAGCCCTTATTTGTAAATTTATAAGGCTTGTACCAAAATTTTATTATTATTATTATTATTATTATTACTTGACGCGCGGAAATTGTGAATTGTCATCCATGAATATACAGGGAAATCGCTGAGAATCTCCAGTTCTCAAGTTAAAACCCTGCAAGTTAAACTCCGCCTCCTGGCTTAGGCAGTCCTTGCGCGTGGCTTGCTATGTCTTACTCACTCGCTGAATAGAGAGCGTAATTTCAAGGTTTCGCTGTACTGGGAGCTCTCTCTATCTCTCTCTCTCTCTCTCTCTCTCTCTACGCGTAATTAGAAATTCACCTTCCGAGCTAGCGCAGCGCCGCTTATATCCCTGACCGGGCGTAAAATTCTTATTAGACCAAATATGTCGTAGAAACACGTGAAAAACTTCATATACCTCTTATTGGACCTCATAACATGCCTATTAGCATAGTGTTGAACGATTACAGTACATATGTATGTATGTATGTATGTATGTATGTATGTATGTATGTATGTATGTATCTATGTATGTATCGTACCCTTGAAACTGTCACCATAAGGGCGCAGTATATATGTATGTTTACTTTAACATCGATGTATATTTCAATAGTTGCAGCAGGACGAGTTGTTCAGACGGATGTAAGCGTCAACAGAAGAAGAAGAAGGGCAATTGTTCATGAATTACGTGTTTATTTTGGACAGAATCAATAGAAAACGGATATGAAAGCAATCCAAACTCACAAAATAATGCATCTAACTGATAACGTGCCCCGTCTGCTCGGTGTCTTGTCTCAGCTTCTTACATCAGTGAGGACTCCCCGATGCAAATCTTCAGAAATCGCATGGCATAATTCCACGGCGATGGCCCTGATGCGTGCAGTATTTTCTTGTGTTCTGTGGTACAAGTTGGTTTAGGAAACCACAAAGAAAAGAAAATAATTCACATGGGTTAATGCCCGAGCTATGGAGCGGATTTCGAGGCAAAGTCACGTGCATAGCTTCAGTGTTGGATGGAATGTGAGAAGTAACATCACGGGACAAATTATTTTCCAACACAGATCAATTGACGTGACAATCCACGTATTCGCGGTGAACAGGGGGCCCGTTCCGTATCAAAGTGTTCACGAAGACTTCTCCGGGTCACTATAATACTCTTTGTTCCAGCAAAGCAGCGAATAGTAGCACATACTTTGCTCTTCTGTGCCACGATGAGACTTCGCCTGTCCACCATTATCTCAAACTAATACGAGTAACGTACAACACTGCCTGGCGTAAGTTTCATGAAATCAAGAATTTTCGTACACAGTCTAGAAGCTTATACCCCAAAAGTGTAAAATTAAGGACAAAATTAAATGGGGTGACATTTCGTGCACCGACATGTATGCTTTGATGCCCAACTACTTCAAAAATTAAAGTTGTATAAACTGTTAAACATTTACTATAGGAGATTCACATTAACGTGTAATCAAACATTTCACCCTGAATTGATCCTTCACATTACTTTCACTGTTTGACTAAAATAATATAAATTATCTTTAACTACTTAAGGAGACACGCAGTGCCATCTGTTTACAATGTTAAATCATGCAACATAAAAAAACCATTTACTCAGAACCTATTGAAAGTAGACATTTAAAAAATATAGTTTATATATGCACATCATGGCTTGAAATTGAAATTAATTGAAAATAAGGATTTACTTGTGATTTTTCTGAATACTGTACCTATGTCTTATGAAATCTCTAATGTCTTATCTATCACAAAATTATAATTTCGGCATATGCATGGCAACAATAAAGAAAGAAAGGTGGGAAGAATTACCTGCATTTTAAAATGGATGAGGAAAGGTCTCTTAACTATTAAAAAATAACTTACGGGAAAAGTCTTTTTAAGTTACAACTTCATTTTAGAAAATATATGTTAATATCCTTCCAGTTGAGACATTAAAATAATTTATATTCCATTTAAAAGGGAAATTGTCACGTATTTAAAGTGTAATTTATTTTTCATATATTTTGCTGCTTCGTGTCCCCTTAAAATATTACTGTAATATATTGTTTTCATACCTTAGTTTTCATTAACAGTATTTGGAAAATATGTATACATTAAGTGTTGGTTGGGTAACGCTTGTTCACATTTTAAACAAACTCTACACCACACATAGTTAAATTTCGAGAGTTTCCGTTCTTGTATCCACCCACTGTATAAGCGCGGATGATCATGATATTTTAACGATAATGAGGCCAATCTGTCGTAATTACAAATGGCATTTAAAGCGAAGTCTCGTTGTGCTGTATACCACCATAGGATATACTATGAAATAGAGCAGCCAGTTACTCACAATTTCTGCTTGCGTGGGATGCATGCTGTTAACAGACTGAAAATCGTTCCATTGTCCGCAACTATAGATTTATTTCGTGATCATAAAATTGATATGGGCTTTATGGAGAACAAGGAAATATTTTAGATAAAATCCATCAGAAGTGGTCGGTGAATATGCAAACGTGGGTGGTTTGTTTACTGTTCTCTCTTAGACACGTAACATCGTACTAACTACAAAGTCAGAGATTAAAACTCTCGTCCGTCGGGAGACCTCGGCAAATATAGCTCTAAATTACACGAACATGCCTTGATCTCTTTAACATGCTGTCTGTTCACAGGTCAGATAGCGAGAAAATGTCCGTTTAAATCCTCATTCACTAAAGTCAATAAATATTTTCTTCTATATAGAGAATTAAATATTTTAACGCCTTCAAACTACACCGGTTCACGAATAGTGAATATTTTTTCACGAAAGTATAACGTTCTTCTTCCTAGACGAATACGCAACTGTAGATATGTATTGTAAACTTAAGATTCTCAGCGAGTATATATATATATATAAAATCATTTATTTAGGAAACTGACCGACCCTTAATGGGTTTGCCTTAAGATACAGTACTGTACAATTTTTATGTCTTGGAATATAAATGGTTCTTTAAAAGAAACACGGACGCACGCACAGCCGCCTCCGCAATCGTAGCTCGCTAGCTTTCCTTCCACAACTCGGCCATCATCCCCAGTATGCTACCGCTTGTACCCATTAACAATCCGTAAACGGTGACGGAGATAACATGATATTTCTCCATGGTGTAATTGGATCCTGGAACGTTGACTGCCTGAGTGCATATCGTGTGGCTGTTGTTTACCTGATTCCATATGTACGGTTGGGTCTACTATTACAGGACGATCTCTCTGTTTATCGGCAGCTAGAATATCTTCTCGCGCTTCCATTTTCAGCTAAGCAGTTCACTTCTTCATATAGGCTACTTCCCACCTGTTATCGCCAAACGCTTTTGCAATAAGGCCACGAATCGTGTGATGGCGAGTATGAGCCGAATGGACAGTAGCCGAGAGCATGTCCCACAGTTTCAATCTCACCGCAGGCACACCTGCAGTGGTTGTTCTCCTGGCTTCTGCCATACACTCTTCTTACTGGAGCCACGTCTATCATTATTTTGATGCTTTCATCCACTCTGATGTTGAAAAGCCTACCTTTCCTGCGGAGCACTTAGTTCCTTGAGAGTGCTGTGTGAAGAGGGCAATTCCTTCACTTTTTTAGTAAGGGAGCACTATGTTTGAACTCTTTGTTTCTTAGCCTTTCCCTGATAGCTTTGCTATTAGTTTTGGTTGTTTTTCTCGCGACAATGTACAAATTATTCTCATTATTTCTCCCACAGAGTGTAAATACTGTGTTAGATTTTTCCAGAATGTTTACCATGTTAAGATGTTCGATAAATTATTTAATTAACGCTAAATCTTTGTATTTTGTAGGTGAATAAATCATGGCAACCGGAACATCAATAGGAATTGAAAGAATTTCTTTGAGCGCGCTCTTTAACCAAAGATCTATGTGCTTAAGGAATCCTTTTGGCAACTGATCGAGCGGGACATTCTGTAATGGATACACAAGTGTTGGCCATATGTGATAAATGAAATGGCATATGGCTTTTTTATTTAGTGCCGGGAGTGTCCGAGGACATGTTCGGCTCACCAGATGCAGGTCTTTTGATTTGACTCCCGTAGGCGACCTGCGCATCGTGATGAGGATGAAATGATGATGAAGACGACACATAAACCCAGTCTCCGTGCCAGCGAAATTAACCAATGATGGTTAAAATTCCCAACCCTGCCGGGAATCGAACCCGGGATCCCTGTGACCAAATGCTAGCACGCTAACCATTTAGCCATGGAGCCGGACGCCATATGTTGTTGTTTAGTCTCTTCAACTTTTGATCAGCTTTCGGAAGTGGAGTGGCGATTAATTTCTCCGGTTTATCTTCTAGGTTTTTAATGACTTTATTAAAATTGATGGTGATTGTCTTAGAAAAACCTACTCCCAAATATTGAATTGTTTCACCATTACCATTCCTTTTGATCGTTAATGCCAGCCCAGGTGGTACAGTTGATTGTTTGATGGATTGCTGGTATCTCGAGCACTGAGTGATATGTGCCCAGCTCGCTGACATTTAAGAATGTTTAAATGTGATAGGTCCATTGGTTCATCAGATTTTAGTGCTGTAAGACAAACAATCGACACAACTGCAACATCAGTCTTGGTAAGAAAGAAGTCTTCCTATACTCTTTTGTAAACCGCATGAAACAAATGATGAAGAATATTTTTACTGAATTACATTACCCCAAAAAATGGTTAGAAACCTCAGCCGTGCCGGTAAAAAGTAGAAACAATATTTTCAAGCATGTCAGTGGGAGAGAAAGAAACTTTTCCATTTTGACAACAAAGTGTGAAACGACCCTCTCAAATTTCGAGCATTTGCTGCAGCGAACATCAAGTGAGTCTATACTGTAAGCATCATGACCACTTGATTTCAAAAAAAAGTACTTTCCAATGCGATCTTAAAATACATCTGTCAATAACTACACAAAGAAACAATACGTTGGAATCGACCAGCTCCGGTTATATGCCGTCGTCTCCGGGGATAAGTTATTTTTCTCTTGAAATCTTTCATGCTGAATTAAATTCCATGGACATGTAAAACCTTCCGAATAGGACTGCGAAGTCAAACTGGCCACACTGCCTCACGGGTTTATGCAGCGTGTTGCTTCCTCATTTCGCCGCCACGCAAATATGAGCACTGCTATGAGCTTCGCTACGGCAACCTGTGGAGGTAGAACCACGCTACCGTGGGTAGAACCATGCGCGGGAATTCCGAAATCGGCACACTGGCAGGATTAAGAAACAGGGTTTTCATTTGAGAGAATTTTTTTTTTTTGCTAGGGGCTTTACGTCGCACCGACACAGATAGGTCTTATGGCGACGATGGGAGAGGAAAGGCCTAGGAGTTGGAAGGAAGCGGCCGTGGCCTTAATTAAGGTACAGCCCCAGCATTTGCCTGGTGTGAAAATGGGAAACCACGGAAAACCATCTTCAGGGCTGCCGATAGTGGGATTCGAACCTACTATCTCCCGGATGCAAGCTCACAGCCGCGCGCCTCTACGCGCACGGCCAACTCGCCCGGTTTTAGAGAATTTTGAATCCAATACAAACTCTTACAAGAGTTACTGCTTCGTATTAATGCATGCTGTATATTAGATCCCTGTTCGCAATTATCCATCAAATATGAGGACTACGTGTAAAAACTGATATGTAAAAAGTATATGTATGTAAAAGTTTTGTAAATGTTATCATTGGTCTTTTTATCTATTTATTGAATAGCCCTCGAAAATACGACATGTTGAAATACTTTTTTGCAGAAATCAAAGGTGGAATCGTGTAAAGTTCCAAAAATAATAGTTTTTATGAATTAATTTTCCATGATGTGAAAATACAATGAGTTTCTCTCATCAGTTGGCCGTCAGGCACGCCCAGCTTATCAGCCTCCTGTTGACTCATCACTTCCCGTTACACAGCGCAGCGACAGCACGGGAATGCCCGCACTTCGCAGTTCAGGTCCGTGCTTAGAACGTGTATTAAGTGTTGATCTGTCGCTCCAACTATTCTGGAGTTGTCAAGTGTTACTTCGGGGTATAATTCTCATAATGCCTACACATGTGTACACGGTAGAGGGAAGAATATTTATATATAACAATTATGTGAAAACAGAGTTTTGCAGGGAAGTTGTTTGACGATTTGTGACACAATTTCCAGGTGTACGCCCTCTGTATAGAGACATGCCGAAACTCGTAAACAAATTGAGAGGAACTAGTTCTTTACTCGATAAGAAGCAAAGTGTTGAAAAACAAGTACCTAACGAGGAAAAGTAAATATAGTCGCAGAAAGATTAGAACATAAGCGTACAAAATTCCTAAGACGACTTGGACAAGTAGCCGGGGTTTCGAAGATCTCCGCATGATGGACTACGAAAATGTTAAAATTGAAACCATACAAGGTAAATGTAGTACACGAACTGCATCCACGTGATGATGATAAGCGGGTACTTTTTTGTAATTGGATGTTGCGAAACTTTCATTATGAAATAATTGATCCACGCTTAAGATTTTTCTCTGACGAAGCACGGTTCCATTTATACGGGTATGTTTCGACGCAGAATAACAGATACTTGAGTACAGGAAGCCCCCATCGCATATACGAAATTCCTCTACATGACGAACGGATCGGAGTATGGTGCGCAGTGAACGGATACAGAATTTTAGGACCTATCTTTTCTTAGGGCACAATTAATGCACAAACGTACAGAGATAATATACTCAAACCATATTTTGACGAACTGACTGACACTGACTGTCGAAATGGATGTTTTCTGCAAGACTCTGCAACCGCGCATACAGCTAAGGACACATTAAACTTAATTGAGTAAATTTTTTGAAGACTGTGTTATTAGTACGAACTTACGGCCGTCATGATCCCCACATTTAACACTTTGTGACTTTTATTTATGGGGGAGCTTAAAAATTAATGTTTATGCAAAAAACCTTCGTACGCTGGATGGACTGAAAGAAAATATCCGGAGAGAAATAGCCTCAATTACGGAAGACGAACTTATGCGTGTGAATCGGAGTTTCCTAAGACGATGCCAGAAATGTGTGGAGGCAGGAGAATATTTCCAACATCTCCTGCCATAAGGTACGGGCTTATTTTATTAACTTTAATTTCCTAATTCATATTTTCTTAATTTTAATCGTTATTTCATGTCATGCAGCCGCCTCTGTGGTGTAGTGGTTAGCGTGATTAGCTGCCACCCCCGGAGGCCCGGGTTCGATTCCCGGCTCTGCCACGAAATTTGAAAAGTGGTACGAGGGCTGGAACGGGGTCCACTCAGCCTCGGGAGGTCAACTGAGTAGAGGTGGGTTCGATTCCCACCTCAGCCATCCTGGAAGTGGTTTTCCACTTCTCCTCCAGGCGAATGCCGGGATGGTACCTAACTTAAGGCCACGGCCGCTTCCTTCCCTCTTCCTTGCCTATCCCTTCCAATCTTCACATCCCTCCACAAGGCCCCTGTTCAGCATAGCAGGTGAGGCCGCCTGGGCGAGGTACTGGTCATACTCCCCAGTTGTATCCCCGACCAAGAGTCTGAAGCTCCAGGACACTGCCCTTGAGGCGGTAGAGGTGGGATCCCTCGCTAAGTCCGAGGGAAAAACCGAACCTGGAGGGTAAACAGATGATGATGATGATGATGATGATGATTTCATGTCATGCACGGATAAAGTGAGCGAAGTTCTGTCCTTGTTGCCATGCCGCGAAGTGGGGAGCGATGAGTCAACGGGAGGCAGAAAAAGCTGGGCGCGCCTGCCCGCCAACCGATGAGATTGTATTTGAGAATCGTTTCAATACTGTGTAGGATGTCCAGCTCCATGGCTAAATGGTTAGCGTGCTGGCCTTTGGTCACAGGCGTCTCGGGTTCGATTACCGGCAAGGTCGGGCATATTAACCAACATTGGTCAATTTCGTTGGCACTGGGACTGGATGTAGGTATCGTCTTCATCATCATTTCATCCTTATCACGAAGCGCAGGTCGCCTACTGGAGTCAAATCAAAAGACCTGCTCCTGGCGAGCCGAACATGTCCTCAGACACTCCCGGTACTAAAAGCCAGACGCCATTTCTTTTTTCATTGTGTAAGATGAAGGAGTAAAGGAACTGGCCAACTTAAGTAAACTCGTGCACACATAAAACCTTCCGATTAGGACTGCGAAGTCAGATTAGCTTCACTGCTTCACGGGTTCTTGCAGCGTGTTTTTCCTCATTTCGCCGCCACGCAACAACAATGAGCAGTTGTCAGACAGAGTAAAATGAATGGAATTTCCAAATAAGTCACAGTTTTGATAGGACGTTCTCTTTAATGTGAATATTATCACCTCTGATGCAGGTTGTAAGAGTAAATCGTTTCTTCTTATTATTCTTATTCTTCTTCTCTTAGCCCAATTACTTGGATCGGAACGCGGATTAAGGCCGGTTTTACGACCGGAAGCCATTCCTTATACCCATCCTATGTGGAGGGATGTATTTACTATTGAGTGTTTCTGTGATGGTTGTTAGTGTAATGAGTTTGATATATAGTAAATGAAGATGTGTACTGATTATGGTGCTTGTTGTTTAAGGGATCTGACATCTAGGTCATCGGCCCAAGATGTGTATTAAGACGATCACAAATATCTCGTACCCGCGCTGAAGTATTCAAATTGACGTGATCGAAATTTCTGACTCGGAACGGAATTGAACCCGGGGCCCCCTGAAGTGAAAGCTACTATGCTGGCGATTCGGCCAACGAAGCGGACTCAAAGAAGAAATCGTTTAAGCCATACAATAAAATTGTGCCTACATTTTGCAAAATCAGGAGAATTAGGTGTTCGTTCAGATCATTTTCCAGTGCAATAACGTAACTTCTATGCAAGACCTACTTCGGCAGAGCTCTCGATATTTTAGTGAAGTAATCCAAGAATTGCACGTTGACAATTTTAAAAGTACCGGTATGCATACTTTGGAAGTGTTTTATAGATTGAAAATATTCGTAATATTACGCCCACTTACGTATTGTTCGGTACTGAGTACGGTATGATAGAATATTTACTCACTCACCCTACCACCCATATAAATTTAAATATTTATCTCATTCTCTG
The DNA here is from genome assembly GCF_040414725.1 of Anabrus simplex. Classification (NCBI taxonomy): domain Eukaryota; kingdom Metazoa; phylum Arthropoda; class Insecta; order Orthoptera; family Tettigoniidae; genus Anabrus; species Anabrus simplex. The sequence goes on from NC_090272.1 coordinate 140,136,921, forward strand.
GTACAGTGGATGCCGGTGACCACACAGTTTCTCGAGTGCAAAAGAACATCGATTGTATATCAGCATGTTCTTGTGCACTTAAAAGCTCTGAACTGAGTACTGAACCTTCTGATGTTTAAGTATGCACACTCATTCAAAGCTTCGATGTAGATATGTTCATTATTCAACGTACATTCATCAAAATAACTTCGTGATTACACAGAACTAAAGAAAGATTGTTATTGTAAAATGAACTGCTAAATATGACAATATAATAACACAAAATTGAAGGGAAGGACCTGAAAATAAAAAATGGCAAAGAATGTCGAAAACATGTCTGTAATATGACGGCCATGATCACGATTTATCAATAAGTTAGCAACAACTATGATACACCATTTAAGAGATGTCAATACAGTAAAAATCTGAGGCCTGAAAATAATATATTATTATTATTATTATTATTATTATTATTATTATTATTATTATTATTATTATTATTACCTAGCGAGTGGTTGCGTGGTAACTGGCAGCTTGCATTCGGAAGTTAGTGCGTTCGAACCCCACTGTCGGCGACCCTGAAGATTGTTTTCCTTGGTTTCCAATTCACACCAGGCAAACGCCTTTCTTGTACCTTAATTAAGGCCACAGCCGCTCCTTTCCCACTCCTTGTCCTTTCCTATCCCATCGTTGCCATAAGACTTCTCTGTGTCGGTGCGACGTGAAGCAAATTGAAAAAAGATAAACCTATTATGATTATTATTATTATTATTATTATTATTATTATTATTATTATTATTATTATTATTCCGGGGATACCCGTGGAGCAGAACCAGGTTAAAGAATGTGCTGGGGTGAATGGGTCCATCTACAATACCAAAATTAATTTAAAACTTGAACTGAAGGTTATATTTTTTCAGAAAACAACAACTTAACAATTTTCACTTGGTGAACATAAAAACATATCAGGTACAAAAGCAATCTTGAAACAAGACTAGGAAAGTCCAGGATTAATGATTTTTTCAGATTCTGGGCTTCAAGCCCTTAGTTTTACAGTTTTACGATTGGAAGTGGTATAGCTTAGTTAGGGGCAGAAATCCCCTAATTCAAGTGCACTTGCTCCCTAAATCACAATGTCTAGCCTCCCAGAGGCACACTCAACAGTTACAAAACTTTGAAAAAGAGCTAACAGGCTCTCAGTTTTCCAAGCCTACTCAAGGCCATATCAACTTACAATCACTGGCCTCTCAAGGCACAACTTACAATTTGAAAATAATTTTATACGGGGGTATTTAATACCCAACCTACGGGGCCTACATGGGAAAGAACAGGTTAAATAACTGGCCCAAACACAAAAGGAATGGAGGCGTACACTGCGCTCCAAGATAATGAAAACTAAAAGACCTAAAGAGCTCTAGGCCGATGAAACAGAGGCTATTCCCAAACTACTGAGGTGACTCGTATAGAAATTGCTTTAACAAATTACAGAAGGAAAAACAGTTACAAAACGTAGTCACCTCAAACCAAGATGAAGGGGAGCTCGAGAGGGTAACTCGCTCTCTATCCCCGATTTATAATTAAAGATTTTATGAAGCCAAAAGAGAAGTTACATTTTAGAAAAGTAGGTTACATAGAAAAGATTCGGACCTTCCCCTCGGAATAATTTGCGGCTACAGCAAGAAAGTTGGAATTATGTGGCCATTACCTAGTAGATGTTCTGGCTGCCGACGAAAGAGGCCGCCTGCCTCCTGCTTAAACACACACACTTATAAAGACGACGATCAATTGGCTAAGAAACGTGAAAAGCCGCAGTTTATAAACCCTCAGGGAAGGTTCGAGATCATTCAAGATTAATCAGGACACACCCTCTTAAATTTTATTGGCTAACACAAAGTGAACAAGAAATTCGGGATTGGTTGAAAATTAATTTAAAAATTCCTGATTGGCTAGATTCAAAACTGGCGGAAAGAAAAGGAAGTATTGACAACCCAAAAATAAATGAACATAGATCAGTTATGAAAAACCTGGGAATACAAAACTTCTTTAAGTTTTAAGTTCTTACACCTTGCACCAGGGTGCATGATCATAGTTTTTTTGGTAGTGTCATCTATGGAAGAATGTCCAAACTTCTTGATGAATGACAAACAAAACAAGGAGAAATTCACTCAGTTTAGGAAACTTTACAACAAAACAATTACTTAATTTTTCAGTGGTGACATCATCTGATTAAAGTTCTAAGTTCCTGTTGTAGTAGTTTCCACTTTTGTTCGATAGAGGAGTTCATTAAGGCGCTTATTTAGAATGCCCGGCGTTGAGGTGTACCTCCCGGTACAATTATTAAAAATAATAATAACTTCCTATCCTCGTGGCTGATGTATCCCTTTTACTAACGGAAGACTAAATCTTAGGTAATGTAATTGGAATGTGTATTAAATTCTCACGTTTGTATCTTAGTAATCATTTTCTGAATCTTCTGTTTCATCTTCTGGCGAATGCAAGTATGGTACTAACCAAAAACTAACCCCATGGCATTACAGGTCTTGAAGAGCCTTGGCCTACTAATTGACCGCTGCTCAGCCCGAAGGCCTGCAGATTACGAGGTGTCGTGTGGTCGGCACGATGAATCCTCTCGGCCGTTATTCTTGGCTTTCTAGCCCGGGGCCGCTACCTCATGTAGGCTGAGTGGACCTCGAATCAGTCCTCAGATCCAGGTAAAAGTCCTTGACCTGACCGAGAATCGAACCCGGGACCTCCGGGTAAGAGGCAGGCATGCTATCCCTCACCACTGGGCCGGCGCTGGTATCGTACATAACAAAAATATCATGACCACATCCTTCCTTACCTTAGTCCTAGTTACTTCCACACCAAAACAGACACACCATACCATGGATTCATTGTGCGTGGAAATGTGGTCATGGCTACATAATTAATGATAAAAAGTGTCCCGCCAACAGCTAGTTTCGTGGCTCAGCGTAATTGTGCTCCACAAAACATGTGTCACGTTCCTACGTGCGTGCATGTGTGCGAATGCCAAACCCTGATTTTAGATATCCGTACCTTAGTTATGACCATCCACAAACTCCCGTGATACATTACCAATTACATGTCAAGTATACAGCACACAACACCTACTAACATTCATTTTTCATAGGTCCGCGTACTTGGCACCATTAAAAATGCTCTTTATTCTAGAGCTTGTATTCCACTAGTTTAGTTCCTTCAAAATTATTATATTTATGTACAGATCTTTTCCCTCTGATTAACTCAGCATTTTTCAATAAAAAGCGTTTTGTTTTCCTAGTATGGCCTACCGAGCAAGTGGCTATGCGGTTTGGGTCACGTAGTTGTCAGCTTGCATTTGGGAGACGGTTCGAACCCCATTGTTGGCAACCCTGAAGATGGTTTTACATGGTTTCCCATGTTTACACAAGGCAAATGCTGGGGCTGTACCTCTGGTCCCATTGTCGTCAAAGGACTTGTCTATGTCGGTATATCACCACTGATCTGCATTTAGGGTAGTTGCCCAGGTGGCAGACTCCCTACCTGTTGTTTACATAGTATTTTTTTTAAATAATTGCAAAGAATTTGGAAATTTATTATTACCATAATGATATGGTAAATTATTCCAATCCCTGACTCCTCTTCCTATAAATGAATATTTGCCCCAGTTTGTCCTCTTGAATTCCAATTTTATCTTCATATTGTGATCGTTTCTACTTTTAAAAACACCACTCAAACTTATTCGTCTACTAATGTCATTCAACACAATATTTCTACTGTCAGCTCGGAACATACCACTTAGTCCAGCAGCTCGTCTCCTTTCTCCCAATTCATCCCAGCCCAAACTTTGCAACATTTTTATAACGCTACTCTTTTGTCGGAAATCACCCAGAACAAATCGAGCTGCTTTCTTTGGATTTTTTCCCGTTCTCGAATCAAGTAAACCTGGTGAGGGTCCCATACACTGGAACCATACTCTAGTTGGGGTCTTACCAAAGACTTATGTGCCCTCTCCTTTACATCATTACTACAACCCCTAAATACCTCCATCGACGTGTAGGGCCGTGACATGCCCTGTACCCTACAATTTCAATGTTTTTCATCATGACAACATATTTGTGTGAGTACCTTTTTTGCTCTCACACAAATTAAAACGAAGTACAGAAACAGAGTTAATGTAGAGGCTGATCTTCGGTTCGAGTGATTATGAGTGTAAAACGCTTGGTCTTTAGAAAACAGCACCATCGTCCCTTTGGTCCAAGAACCGCAATAAGTGAATTTTTTCAAGTAAGTTTCCAGATCCAGACTGTCGAAATTATTAGCCAAGTGTCACATTGTTTTGTAATTTCCCTGTATTTATAAAGAATAATTATGTAAATTAAGTTAAATTAAACTTTCAAAGAACGTAAATATTAGTCCTAAATTATACGAATAAAATCAAATATGGTATCATTACAAAACTCTGTTTGTTTGTTTGTTTGTTTGTTTGTTTGTTTGTTTGTTTGTTTGTTTGTTTGTTTGTTTGTTTGTTTGTTTGTTTGTTTGTTTGTTTGTTTGTTTGTTTGTTTGTTTGTTTGTTTGTTGAATGCAGCATTATATTATGTGGCTTACGGTTCCTTGGACGTGTACGCGATATGCTCACGGGGCCTCAGAGACAAAAAATTTGGGAAACCCTGCACTAGAGGATTAAATATCTGGAAAGCGCTCTCGTGGAAGGTCAAGAAATACACTTATGAAGTCGTTCTTCACTGGCACGTGACTAAAGAACTATGATGTGGATAAAATGACAGCTCAAGACGGATTCGCTTAGAGGAAGCTCATTTTAGGGACAAACCAGTTACAAGACTGAATACACATCATCAGAATTACTAGATGTTTTGACAAAGAAAACAGGTTAAATTACAAAGAAAAGACTTCGGGAGCTAATGGGTCAAAGAATTTATTTTTGGATTTTTCCACTTTTCACTAATTTGATATACTAATCGCGAACCCAAGCCTACGATCTGCTTCTATTTGTTCGACCTTCGTATCAAGATCATAGAGAAATATATCGACCAGGTACACTTCTTCATTGAACTTAATGTTTATCATGTCTGAGTGGACAATCAACAAACATCAACATAAATCTGAATACTCACCATTCAATAATTACGCACCGAACGGTACAGTATCAATGTTCCTGGTGAGTTCATTTGCCAGCGGGGCTAAGCCGCCCCTGTTTACCGTCAGCATTGTTTATGTGTCCACCACTTGCATCATTTAGTGCCGGCCTAGCTCTCTCCGTTGTGTGATCGAAGCGTGCCGCAAACTTCCTTGCAAATCGCTGGTTGTAGTCCTTCTAATTTGTCTACTGTCGTATTAAGGCGTGCACAGAATAAACAATCTAAAGGTTTCTCGTGCCTATATTCAATTAATTCTCCTGTACCTTACGTCAAAGCAATACGCTCTAAAGTCAGCGTGGTGTCTTCTTTATCATCCACACACATCGATACCTTTAATTTCTCATGAATTAGTTTTCTTGGGTTTTTTTTTTTAACTCTTTATAGGGCAAAACCCTCTAGATGAAACAAGGGAGAAGAAGCTACAAACGACAAAGAGGTAGTGTTAAAATTCAAGCAGAGAGAATAGATACAATTCGTTTTGCTGACGACATAGCAATAGTAGAGGAGAGTGAAGAACAATCAACGACTATGCTGGAAATATTGGACAGTAATTTTGCATATGGATATGAAAAATTCAGACAAAACAAAAGTAATGGTGATAAGTAAGCAAGAAATAAAAATAAAAATAGCTCTGTGTGGGAACCAGTTTAGTAACGTTGAAGTGTTTTCTTACTTAGGAAGCAAAACAACAGCTGATGACCTTAGTAAAGACGATCTGGTCAGCAGAATTAACCAGGCAAAGGCAGCCTTCAATAAAGAGAGAAGGCAATTCACGTCTAAAAATATCAGCTTAAAATGAGGAAACAATTAGTTTCTGTACGGAAATGAGACCTGGACACTACTGTCGGATTTTTTATTATGGACACTCGAGTTTAGGCTTTAATTACAAACGAACCTATAGGCCTATTGCAATGCGAGTTATACCAATATTTTCCTTGTTTAATTCTACATTCGCGTATATAAGACACATTGTTGTCGACGTTCATTAAATATGTTTTATTTGTGGTTGTAATAAATATTGCGCGGGTTTTTGGCTTCTTCTCTAGGAAGCACTCACTTAGGAATTTATACAAGGAAAACTACTTGTCTGATGGTAATGAAATTTTTATATGTTATAACCACATGTATTTGTAGTGTAATAAGTAAGCTACAATTTTTTTCAACCACCCCGAAAAAATTTCTTATAATTTTTCTAAAGCAACTCCTTCTCAGCCCAGGATAAACGTACAGCAGCAAACTTGGGTTTGTTTTGAAGCGCTCAGTCATGGTTATCAGAAACTACAACAACTGTAACCGTACAGTGTGGCACCGAATTTATGAAGAGTAATATTGAAAGGAGGTTTTGTATACGCCGGACCGTGCGATTAACAGCAGGCCGGGTGGTGAAAACGGGCGCAGTGTTGCCGCGTTCAGTTAGTAATCACGCGCGCAACGAACACAGCTTTTCGTTTAGAGAAGAAGAAGAGGATAGAAGCCTTTGAACAATGGTGCTATAGACGAATATTGAAAATTCCTTGGACAGATAGAGTTACTAATAAGGAAGTAGTGGAAAAAGTTGGAGAAACCCCGAGTTTATCAATGAGTATGAAGAAAAGAATATATACATGGATTGGTCGTGCAATCAGACATGCGAGTTTACTAGCCTTCATCCTGGAGGGCTCTGTGGAAGGAAGACTATTGGGGAAGGTCTAGACTGGAATATATTGGGCAACCGGTGGAGAAGCTGAATTGCCAATCGTTTGTAGAACTGAAGAGAATGGCATAAATCCGGAACCTTTGCAGAGCTGCTGCCAACCAACCTTAGGGTTGTAAATTATAATAGTAGCAGGGAAAAGGTATGAACAAACATTTTTACTTATTTGGTTAAATATTATGTCAATGAGAGCTATTGATTTGTTTTTCACCAAAAGCTGAGTATATGCACTGTTTGTTCATGAGATATGGGGGGAATATGTCGCTTAAGTGCGGCCAGTATCCAGTATTCGGGAGATAGTAGGTTCGAACCCCACTGTCGGCAACCCTGAAAATGGTTTTCCGTGGTTTTCTATTTTCACACCAGGCAAATGCTGGGGCTGTACCTTAATTAAGGCCACGGCCGCATCCTTCTCACTCCTAACCCTTCCCTGTCCCATCGTCGCCATAAGACCTATCTGTGTCGGTGCGACGTAAAGCCACTAGCAAAAAAGAAAAAGATATGGGATGGTAAGTATTTTTTACCAGAGAGCATTTACGATATTTCTTTGCGGTGGTTAATATATTTAACCACTTTGCTCATGATAACTTTCCACAATGTGCAACATTAGTAAAGTTAAGTGGTGGTCTAGAATAAATGTGTACCACATTCGGAAGTGCAATGATTCAAGTGGCCGTGAAGCGAGATTTCCACAAAAATGTTATACAGAATTTTACCAAACTGCGTTACTAGACTAGGAAGCTGGCATTTAAGGCCGCGTAGGATAGGCAAATATATTCTGAACACTTTTAATCAATCAAACAATAAATCAATCACTCACCACTGATCTGCATTTAGGGCAGTCGCCCAGGTGGCAGATTCCCTATCTGTTGTCTTCCTAGCCTTTCCTTAAATTATTTCAAAGAAATTGGAAATGTATTGAACATCTCCCTTGGTAAGTTATTCCAATCCCTAACTCCCCTTCCTATAAACGAAGATTTGCCCCAATTTGTCCTCTTGAATTCCAACTTGATCTTCAAATTGTAATCTTTCCTACTTTTAAAGACACCACTCAAACGTATTCGTCTATTAATGTCATTCCATGCCATCTCTCCACTGACAGCTCGGAATATACCGCTTAGTCGAGCAGCACGTCTCCTTTCTTTCAAATCTTCTCAGCCCAAACTTTGCAACATTTTTGGAACGCTACTCATTTGTCGGAAATCACCCAGAGCAAATCGAGCTGCTTTTCTTTGGATTTTTTTCAGTTCTTGAATCAAGTAATCCTGGTGAGGGTCCCATACACTGGAACCATATAGTTGGGGTCTTACCAGAGACGTATATGCCCTCTCCTTTACATCCTTACTATAACCCTTAAACACTCCCATAACCATGTGCAGAGATGTGTGCCCTTAATTTACAATCATATTTATGTGATTACCCCAATGAAGATTTTTCCTTATAATTACACCTAGGTACTTGCAGTGATTCCCATAAGAAACTTTCATCTCATCAATGCAGTGATTAAAACTGAGAGGACTTTTCCTATTTGTGAAACTCACAACCTACTTTTAATCCCGCTTATCATACCATTGCGCCTACTGTCCATCTCACAACATTATCGAGGTCATTTTGCAGTTGTTCACAATCTTGTAACGTTTTATTACTCTATACAGAATAACATCATCCGCAAAAAGCCTTACCTCTGATTCCACTTCTTTACTCATTATTATTTATATATATAAGAAAACATAAAGGTCCAATAATACTGCCTTGAGGAATTCCCATCTTAATTATTACAGGGTCAGATAAAGTTTCACCTACTCTAATTCTCTGATATCTATTTTCTAGAAATATAGCCACCCATTTAGTCACTCTTTTGTCCAGTCCAATTGAACTCATTTTTGCCAGTAGTCTCCCATTATCCACCCTATCAAATGCGTTAGACAGGTCAATCGCGATACAGTCCATTTGACCTTCTGAATCCAAGATATCTACAATATCTTGCTGGAATCCTAAAAGTTGAGCTTCAGTGGAATAACCTTTCCTAAACCCGAACTGCCTTCTATAGAACCAGTTATTAATTCCGCAAACATGTCTAATATAATCAGAAAGAATGCTTTGCGAAAGATTACATGCAATACATGTCAAACTGACTGGCCTGTAATTTTCAGCTTTATGTCTATCACCATTTCCTTAATACACAAGGGCTACTATAGCAACTATCCATTCATTTGGTATATCTCCACCGAGCTCGATAGCTGCAGTCGCTGAAGTGCGGCCAGTGTCCAGTATTCGGGAGATAGTAGATTCGAATCCCACTGTCGGCAGCCCTGAAGATGGTTTTCCGTGGTTTCCCATTTTCACACCAGGCAAATGCTGGGGCTGTACCTTAATTAAGGCTACGGCCGCTTCCTTCCCACTCCTAGCCCTTCCCTGTCCCCTCGTCGCAATAAGACCTATCTGTGTCGGTGCGACGTAAAGCAACTAGCAAAGAAAAAAAAGAATGGTAGCCTATATCTCCCTCATGCAAACAATTATCAAATAAGTACTTCAGATATGGTACTATACCCCAACCCATTGTCTTTAGTATATTTCCAAAAATCTTATCAATTCCAGCCGCTTTTCTAGCTTTCTACTTTTGTATCTTATTGTAAATGTTGACATAAGATAGAATACATAATATAGAAAGTATGGTGGTAGACGCAGCATGTTGTTACAGTCATTGCACTAATATAATACATTATTATCATATTATGATCCTTTGGTTCTCATTTTGGGCTGATTTTGTTATTTTGAGGTAGGTCAGTGAGGAGACGTTTTACGGAATAAGAATGTAACTAACAGTTATTTTCATGTAACTGTTATAATAGTCACCGTTATAACGTATTTTTTGTGGAAGTAACTATGATTTTTGTGATTATAAACTTGGCACAGATGATGACTAATGCAGATGTGCTAGATCGTGTTAATTAGGAACGACAGGTGATAAGCCATTTCCAGATAAGGCGGCCATCGTGGCTGGGGCACAAACTTCGATAAGGCCTATGGTGGTTTGACCATCAATGTCCAGATTTTGCGCGCAACTCCGGTGCGCCAGCGCATCACCAAGAACCACAGCACGCCGAGCACCTTCCAATTCGCCTGCCGTCGCCTGACAACGCAGTGAAAAAAAATTCGCTAGACGGCATTCGAAAGCATGTTGCTGATGTCTCATAAATTACTTTTCTTCGCTATTTTGAATTCTGAACTAAATATTGGAGCTTTAAATTGTCCATTTATGCTTATACATATATTATGTATATGAAGCAATTGTTTTTTCTAATAATCATATCTTTAATACTTACCGTACATAGTTTTTTGTATTTCTACAGTCATACACTAAGATGCAGCGTAGTGTAACATACTGCCGACATTGTCTATTAAAAGGTATTCCTCTGTCGGGAACAAGAAACCACCAAACGTAAGTGGTGATAGAAGTTGCCATCTATGAAAGATGTTCACTTGAGCTTTAAAGCCAAAAGGAGGCTTTCACAGATGTAAGTAGAAATGGAGTTTCGGATACACTTTCTGAGGGAATTCACCGTAAAACTCCTGCAGAGTAGGAAAATTGTTGAACTTATATTTCACCCTGTTATTGTACTGTAGTTCTGCGAGCCCCAGCTACAAGTTATACTGAGTGTCTTCCTTTTACACGAAAAAATTCAACAAATAGATCAGGAATGAGCTTGTATTTTTTAACAAGTCAATAAACCGTGTGGAAAAAATCTTCCACTAAACTTCGAATGGCTTTCTGTGTTTTCGATTATAATGGCGTTGCAGGAAATGATTCTTTTAAATTTAAAATGCCATGTCTACATAAGACATTTAGCATTTTAGCCGTGTGGAATGAATAATAAGCCTCCGCCCACTCATGTCTAAAAATAGAAGAATCACCGCTTCCCCGATTCTTTTTTAAGACTCGCTATAGTTAAAATGCAACCATCAAGCATACACCTTGCACCACATCACAAGCCCTGAGTAAATTTGAGGTAAGCAAGCGAAGGACCGAGATTAGACAGAACAGTGCAACTCTTGCGAATGAGTGTACTATCTGGGGCGCAGTTGCACCAGGAGTGCTGTTTGGACATCTGTGTCCTAGAGGAAAAAAGTACTTGGGAAACGCTCTCGGCAAGAAATATGCGTATGAAGGTGTTCTTCACTGGCATATGCCTCCTTACTTACAAAAATCCTAAAAGGGCAGCTCAAGGTAGATTCACTTGGAAGAGACTCATCTTAGGGACAAACCAGTTGTAACACAGAATACACATGACGACGAAAGCAACTATTTCAATGTTAACGTTTTAACAAGTTCCAGTTGTCTTTTAATGTTTACAGTGCAGATACATCCGCCAGAACTAGTGGTCCCATTTACAAATAAACTAGCATAGTGATGTGTTGCACTACTAATTCTGTTGGTTAGCAACCAGCCAAAAACGAATATTTTATGCAACTTCATAAAAGTACGCTTGGATTTATTCTGACTTAATTTCTGAAAATAAGACACGAGACACCAGTCAGTGGGGGTAGCAATTTTGTTGAGAAATTCATACGAATTTCTATATTAACATAAAACTTTGAAAGAAATATTGCCTGGTGGCCGTGATCGTTAAGCCACCAGATCTTTGTGGTCTGACACAGTGATTAGCCGGTTCCAGTCCCGTTGAAAAACAATCACCATCAGGATGATGGCCGGCAGGGTGGTAGAAGTGGTGGTATAAAATATCTAACCACTACAAAAATGCGCGCCCAAAGCCACCTTTCCGTAGTGTTCATATGGAGTGGGTATACAACGCTGTTGATGGTGAGTCATCCTTCACATGACGACGTTAAACCTTGAGCAGAACCCCTGGTGCTATTCGACAGGAGTAGGCTACGTGCTGACACCAGGTTTCACCCTCTCCCTACCCCATTATTATTATCATCATCATCATCAGGAACCAGATCTGCAAGTTGCTCATGGGCATCAGACAGTAAGACCTGCACCAGAATCGTTATGGGTGATTATGTGTTGACACAAATAGTAGTGTTACGAAAATGTTGCAAACTTTGCGCTGGGAAGACTTGGCAGTAAAGAGATGAGCTAAGCGGTATGTTTCTTCAAACTGTCAGTGGAGAGATGGCATGGAATAACATTAGTATATAAGTAAGTTTTGGGTAGAGTTTTTAAAAGTAGAGAAGTTCACAGTATGAAGATAAAGTTGTAATTGAAGAGGACAGGTTGGGGCAAATATTCGTTTATAGTAAGACGAGTTAGAGGTTGTAATAATTTACCAATCGAGATGGCTCGATAAATTTCCAAGTTCTTTGAATTCCTTAAGGAAAGGCTAGGTAAATGATTGGTAGGGAGTCTGTCACATGGGGGAAGGTCGGTCGGTCACAAGACACCAGACCATCCCAGGACCATCCCAGTGCTTAGAAAACAATATTGTGTTTTTATATTACTATTGACGCTGGGATCATAAGAATTGGCCCTCCTGTTTCATAAGGAATCCGTACGACAGGGACTTGACATTTCGTTTCAAAAATTCCAGGTGCATTGGACGGAATTTGAACTGAGGCCGCTTTTCGTTAGTATCAATAGCAAAGCCACTCGGGAATCACGCCCATTAAATAGATCTAAATAACAATGATCTTATCTAAAACATATCTGCATATTTGATACAACCATGAGACAGTGAAACTTACTGTAGCGTTTTGTCAAACGCATTAACCACATCAGCAGAACATACGATTTTGACATTCACTTGGAAATCCAAGAACGGGTGAAGGACAGTGGAGTAACAATGATAATGGTTTCTCATCAAGGCAGCCGTGGTTTGAATCCCGGCCAACGATCCTCAAATTATCATTTCTTATGTATTTTCTTCTTACTTTATTTTTGTCCTAGATATACTACAGTGCTGCGTATTCTAGGACAAACTTGTATCTTACCCCTCACTATTTTTGTTAGTACTTATTTTATTTTTCTTATATCCTGAAAAAGGTTCTAATAAATCATTTCATATTTAAATACGTCAATGGAGAGGTAAATTACATTATCAACTCCGTGTCACAGAGGCTATGTAATGTACCAGTGGAACGTAAAGTAAGGCTGCAATAGCTGTAAAGATAGGCCTCCAGTTATCTAATGCTTTAACAGCCCGAAATATGAATGCTATTCCTGAGGTTACATAATAATCAGCTGTAAACGTTACTTGATACAAAGAATATGTATTTGATGCAAAGAAAATGAATATGGTAACGATCACTGCAAAGTGCTCCTTGAAATTAACTAGTTATTTCGAGGCTCACAACCACCTCTGTAATTGAAATAACGTATGCGTTGCTTTTCGGCCATCACTACTAAAATGCAATTATACACGTTTCCAGACAGATTACATACGTACTTACATACATACATACATACATACATACATACATACATACATACATACATACATACATACATACATACATACATACATAAGAAAGAATTTATCTAAGCCCTATCAGGTGTTACAATCAAATCCAAATTAGAGTAGTTACTTTCCTTTTCGTTTACACTGGAGTACGTTTTAATACGTTAGAATTTGTTCTATATGAACGTAGTAACCTTCTGAGCTCAATTATCCATTGCGTTCACGGGGAGAAGAGGTGGTGGGAATGGGTCCTGTACGCTCCAGATACCTTCCGCTAGCTTACACGGAAAGCATATATTTGCATTAATGTAGCTTTATTTTTTAAAAGAAGAGCAGAAGAAATTAATTTCAGCTATTCAAATATTTCTGACAGAGCGCGTCTCTTCTTTACTGCTCCGCACTCACCTCGACCGTCCACTTTCTATTCTACATGAATTATTTATAAGATAACTTTATTTCAATCCATGTCAAGTATATTTTTATTGCTTAACTTCGCCAGAAGTTTTATGTGTGTCTTGAAAAAGTAATAGATGCTTTATGGTTTAACTTGCTTTCCAAGAAAGTATATTTTTCCATAGAAATGTTTTACAAAAGAAGAGTGTATATATTACTCGTAATAGGCGACAAATATCAGTCCAGTAATTTCCAAAGAGAAAAGAGCCTTCAGAACCCAACAATGGTTCCTTATAATTCTTAAAACTGTATAAAATATTCCCATAAACGTCTCTGATATTTGAAAATTGTTTTTGTAATATTTAAACATAGGCCTGAAAGTTATAGTCGTAGCAGATATTCAAACTGGTAAAACTAACCTTTATACATACATAGCTCGTCTTGGAATATTTATTTATTTATTTATTTATTTATTTATTTATTTATTTATTTATTTATTTATTTATTTATTTTCCCTAATTTGTACTCTTGAATTGGAACTTTATTTTCATTTTATGGTTTTTTCTACTTTTAAAACTACTATTGTCATTCCAAGCCATCTCTCCACTGACGACTCGAAACGTGACATAGGACCCACCGTCCTAACTCTCCTGATAACATTTAGAAACTGCTTAAAGCTGCTATCCAAGTGTGGGATAATTTGTCCCTAAACAAGTTGGGATTCTTTGATGCTGAGTATACTTCGTCGTGTTCAAGCATGCCTCACAGCCCGATGTGGTTATACACGGTACTGATCTGCCACACTATGAACAATCATTATGTGTTTCACACCTCACATTACCAACTATGCAATTTTGTTCGCTTTCGCATTGCCAACTACATGTACTTTTTCTTTGATTATACCCTCCGTAATGTATAATGCACGTATATACACATTACAATATAAAAAGCGCACTAAACCAGAACATGTAACACATTTATGAGAACTGTAGTAGAGCCTACGCGGCTGAGGCGGCAGCGCGCCGGCCTCTCACCGCTGGGTTCCGTGGTTCAAGTCCCGGTCACTCCATGTGAGATTTGTGCTTGGACAAAGCGGAGGCGGGTTAGGTTTTCCTCCGGGTACACCAGTTTTCCCTGTCATCATTTCATTCCATAAACACTGTCCAATATCATTTCATTTCATCTGTCAGTCAGTAATCATTGCCCCAGGGGAGTACGACAGGCTTCGGCAGCCGGCACAATTCCTATCCTCACCGCTAGATGGGGCTTAATTCATTCCATCCCGGTCAAATGACTGGAAACAGGCTGTGGATTTTCAGTTATGAGAACTGTAGAAGTATATCTGAACGTTCTTATGTATCCATACTCAACACTTTCCCGGTAGATCACTCTACTTTACATGGTTTTTAAATTTTAAATAAATGAGAGCCTATAGTTGTGATTTTCTTGAAGACAACAGAAAGTTTGTGCGCCTTAAATAAATAATATGCACTGAACACCTAAAAGTTTCTTGAAAGCACTTAAACTGACTAAATGAATAAAGTTCTGAACGACTTTCAGAAGTCTATATTTTATTTTGCCTGTGGTAAATTCTGTATATCTTTTAGGGTATCGAATCAATCTCTCTCTTCTGCTTTGTCGTTCATGTTGGTAGCAGTAATAGGACCTACCATAATGTAGCCGATTTTACGGTGTACCATAACACTCCGCAAAAGAACCACAACTTGCCTAATACAGTCAACTCGTGGTAATTCGAAAGAAGATAATTAGAATTATTGAGTAAAGTGAACTTGTGTCTTCATCCCGAGTGGTGCAGCTCTTTTCAGGCACAACTCCTGCCATTCATACATTTCTGATAGTAAAGGGAATCGAACCCGTTTCAGCGAGGACGGCATCTAATGGTGCTAAACGTTACGCTACGGAGGCAATTATTGGATAATTCGAACTGAAGTATATTTCCCTTGCAATTCCTACGTAAAATAATGTTAAAATGTTACAAATAATTCGAATATTCGATTTGTTTATGATTTAATTTGAAGGCAGAATTTCAGTAATACATTAAATTTTCCTAAATTCCACTGTCAGTAAAACAGTAAATTCCAAGAATTTCTAGAGATGGACCGATAGGAACAGAATAATGTATTGCACTGTACATAGTTCTCATGGGTTTATAGTTATTCAAATGCAGGTATAGGGGAAAAGAAAGCTTTAGTTTGCTGGTATGCAGCCTTTACCCTCTCCTCATTAGTGTGGGATTATCCACATCTTGTCTGATCCTGTATACTTACGGTTTCGGTTTCCTACAAAAAAAAACCCGGTCCATTTCGGGAATTTGAAATGCTATGGGCCTTAAAAACTACCTTTGGACAGGTGTGTGCTAAATATGAAGTTTGGTTGAAATATTTCCAGTACTTTTGTAGTTATAAGAAATATGCTTTCCACGCATCCGCTTTTAGTCTAAGTCCGCTGTGATATAGATTTAAAAACGGTCCGTTAATGATATCTCCCTTATTAACCCTCCTTTCGAAAATGTTTACATGAGAAAAAAGTTTTATAAATTGATTTCCATTTAGGTTGGTCATGTATGTGGTGTGGGGGTGTAAATTCACTGTTTCGATCTTGCTATAAACCCCCAATCCATTCAAAGATTTAGAAATAATATTGGCCCTAAAACTACCCAAAGGCAGGTGTATTCTATATATGAAGTTCAGTAGAAATAAATCCAGTAGTTTTCCACATATAAGAATTCAGACAAACGGACAAACCGACAAAGAGGCACCAAAGCTAAAAAAATATGCAGGTGGTCATTATTACACCTGAAAAGGATAACTATGCGAAAAATTCGCCAAAATATTCAATGTACAGACACACGAACGTTACGATTCTATTTATATAGATAAAGTGGAAATGCAAAACACATTTTTATTCATATTGAATAATTCTTGGGAATGGTGCCAACGAAATATACAAAAACGTTAATTTGTTGCCTAGCATTACAAAATCAAATGAATGGAACATTTTAAGTAAAAGTTACCCAAGCTAGTAATAAGTTAACACTTCATTAAATGGTGAAATCGACTGGTAAAAGTTGTGGACGTTAAATGTTAACTTTATTAGTTAGTGAGAAGCCTCCGTGGCTCAGGCGGCAGCGCGCGAGCCACTCACCGCTGAATACCGCGGTTCAAATCCCGGTCACTCCATGTGAAATTTGTGCTGGACAAAGCGGAGGCAGGACAGGTTTTTCTCCGGGTACCCCGGTTTTCCCTGGCATCTTTCATTCCAGCAACACTCTCCATTAACATTTCATTTCATCTGTCAGTCATTTATCGTTGCCCCAGAGGAGTGCAACAGGCTTCGGCAGCCGGCACAATTCCTATCCTCGCCGCTAGATGGGGGCTTCATTCATGCCATTACTGAGCTGGTCGAATGACTGGAAACAGGCTGTGGATTTTCATCTCATTACTTAGTGAATGCCTCCCTTCCTACTTTTTAAAACACTAACTTGGAGGTGGTAAGCACAAAATCAATATACACGCTGAAAAAGTAAGATTAAAACTGACAGCTTGTAATGAATGTGCAATCGATCAACGAAGGGAAGCGTCCGTGTCTTTTGAGGGCTATTAATGTAAGATCTTTTACGCTCACTTTTTATTAATCTTTAAAATGCATTCAGATGTCACTCTCCTTAATGTGGGATGTAAACGTCTCCTTTATCTACATCGCTATTAAATTTAGCTGGTAAGTGTTTCTTCTTGTCCGTCTTCAAAGGCTGGCAACCTTTTGAAATGAATGGCCCCACAGACCACCACTTGACGTTTATGGCAATTTACATCCGCGGCAAGGCATGATCCTTGACACAACCACTTATTTATGAACTGACTTAGTTTGTATTTGATCTGTGAATTTGTGGAGTAAATGTTTCATCGTTCTATTTTCGAACTAGTTCACGTCTTTGGCAGTTCAACATGTTCTCTTCACCGACAAACGTACTGATGCACAGTTCTCCAAAAAAAGAAGTTCTGCATATCACTATTTCACGTGGCTGTTTATCACGGTACCTCAAACGTACCGTATTTACGCGAATAATCCTCGCACTCTAATTTTAGGAAGGCTCATTTTGAAAAAGTGAAATGAACAAAAATTCCTTCCATCGGAAGAGTAAGGTAGGCATAAACAAACATTTCATATCACTCCGCGAGGTCCACGTGGTCTTTACGCAAATATGAACATGTGAATTTACGGATACAGTTGCTTTATCTGGGATGATAAAAATACATTATCACTGCTATGAAATATATTTGTCATGAAAATTTAGCAAGTAGGTCAACTTACGTGACAGATAGCTCATTAATCTGAACTTGCAATAGGCTCAACTCCCTGTAGATCGGAAGATTTATTATCTCTTACAACACTAGAATCCTCTCCTAAATTACTTACAAATTCGTTACTCTCCACGTCTAAGAACATTCTCATACGCTGTCTCTTTATACTCGCATAGTAACACGACCGATGGTGAATAATTCGTAACTTGCAATGCAAACATTTGAAATGGACACACTGGCGAATTCGGATGTTAGTTTTGTGATACAGTATGAAATGTCGTATGGCTTTTAGTGCCGGGATATCCCAGGACGGGTTTGGCTCGCCAGGTGCAGGTCTTTCTATTTGACGCCCGTAGGCGTCCTGCGTATCGTGATGGGGATGAAATGATGATGAAGACAACACATACACCCAGCCCCCGTGCCGTAGGAATTAACCAATTAAGATTAAAATCCCCGACCCGGCCGGGAATCGAACCCGGGACCCTCTGAACCGAAGGCCAGTACGCTAACCGTTCAGCCAACGAGTCGGACTGTGATACAGTGAAACCTCATTAATTCGAAGTCTTCGGAACGCAGAAATAGGACTTCGAATGACGTGAGTTCGAATTAACCGCCAACTTGTAATTCAGCAATGCCAACCCTCGCTGCGTCACAAAGTATTATAATAGCCATTACATTACTGCATGCAATTAACACTGATTCAGAGTTAAAAACTTTCAAATGTCATGAGAAAACCATTTCCAAAATGTATCCAACAAGTGCATTTACAGTATTCAAACATGCACTTGTATAATTCACTGACACACATAACCTCACGCAACGAAAGAAATAATAAGAATGTTATTTGCTTTACGTCCCACTAACTACTTTCTAAGGTCTTCGGAGACTCCGAGGTGCCGGAATTTAGTCCCGCAGGAGTTCTTTAACGTGCCAGTAAATCTACCAACACGGAGCTGTCGTATTTGAGCACCTTCAAATACCACCGGACTGAGCCAGGATCGAACCTGCCAAGTTGGGGTTAGAAAGCCAGCGCCTTAACCGTGTGAGCCACTCAGCCCGGCAACGAAAGAAAAATAATTATTCAAAGGCGAGGAGAAATTTATGCTGGCTCCCCTGTGCAAGTGCTTTATCCATTGGATTACTGTATTGTATGCATTTTAGATGGCTTGTACTTGCACAGAAAGTGACCGATGCCCTTAAAACATCGTGTTTTATCAAACTTTCCTATGACGAGGGGAGGAAGTAGGATGTCTCTAGCTGCTTCTTCTTCTTCTTCTTCTTCTTCTTCGTTGTATTTGATGGACCTCGCTCGTACGTTACGTCCAGCCAGCAGTCTTATATACAATAATAGGGAAGTTTCGTGAATAAATGAGTTTGGGACAAGTTTATAAGTGGATTAGGCCTGTAGGATATCTCTCTCTCGCTTCCGTTTGAATTGCACTACAGTACAGTGACTCTCCTTGTACGATTTCCCGCCATGGGACTTCTGTCGTACCAATTCAGAAATGCCAACCCTTCCTGCTTAACGAAGTATTCTAAGACCCATTAATGCATGTCATCACCTTGATTCACAGTTTAAACCTTTCAAATACCATGAAAACAAAACTATTTCCGAAATGTAACCAACAAGTTCATTTACATTATTCAAATAATGCGCTTGGATAAATCAGAGGCACACATGACCTCGCGCAATGAAAGAAAAAAAAACACGATTCAGAGATGAGGACAAATCATGCTGGCTCCCCTCTTCAAGTGCTTTATTTATTTATTTTTGTTTACTATACTGTTTGCATTTTTAGATGCCTTGTACTTGGACGGAAAGTGCCCGACGCCCTTAAAATTCGTGGCTTATCGAACTTTCCTATGACGAGGGGAGGAAGTCTTTCGCTTCTGTATGAATTGCAACACAGTACCATAAGGTGGTGATGGTGGTGATTATTGTTTTAAGAGGAAGTACAACTGGGTAACCATCCTCTATATAACAGTAATCAGAGAGAAAATTGGAAGGGACCCGACACTTCGAAAAATGAAGATATCGGCCAAAAAAGACAAGGGCCACGAAGGGCGTGAAAATGAAAGACTCCCTAGCCCTCACAAACCTAATAGCGTCGGGGTAGGAAAAGAACAAGAGTTGACCAAGAGAGGTCGGATAGGATAGATGAAAGTGAGGAGCCTGGCACAAGTAAGTGGGAGCAATGCCAGGACTCAGCTAAGGGCCCCGTGGTTGCCAACCCACTCTCCAAAGTTCAGAGCCCCTGCAGCCCCTTTTAGTCGCCTCCTACGACAGGCAGGGGATACCGTGGGTGTTATTCTACCGCCCCCACCCACAGGGGTACTGTACCATAAGTCCGGTTGGGCTCGGCATTTAAAAAAATGTAGTTTCATCGCATTGACAATATTGATTATAATATTATGAGCCACGTTTTTTCGCCAACTGTCGGCATCGCCAGCTTTCGCGGATTCTGCTTCTCCGCACCCTGCCTGCTACGTGATATTGTGGCGTTCCTTAAAACGCTGAATACAAAAGAATTACGATTTCACTCAAACTTCAAATAATATGAAACACATTAAAGACACACCGAAGGGGTGCACATTCCGCAAGACGCGTTCTATCGTGACGCGGATAAATTTTGAATTTGAATAACGCTCTAAAGTACTATTTATAAAACGTAAAGGTCATTTAGAATTAAGAGTCAGAATTGTTTTCCGTTTAAATATGACATATTGGGACAGTTTTCTTCCATTCACGGCTGCACAAAGCATAACTGTACACCCAACATCAAAAACCAGGTGAGCCAGGACCGTGTTGCCAAACTAGACGCAAATAAAACCCGCACTCCAATTTCGTGCCTCAATTATTCACGTAAATACGGTATTTACAGTATGCCATGTCGGTCACTGTCTGAGACACATCGTGACTCTAAACCCAGATCAGGTTCGATATTTGTCCGATGGGAAAGTCAGTTCAACGTAATCACTTGTAAGGTCCGTGGCCACAAATTAATAAAACTTATGTCAGAAATGGTCCACCTTTTCAATACTATATTACGTAATGTTTACATTACATATTTTAGTCAAGGAACTAGTTTCGGCCTTGGCTGGCCATCATCAGCCATAATTCAAATCTGTACAAACACATCTAATAACTACAACAAATGTACAAAAACACACAAATGACATTACAAAGTATTAGAGGCCCTTAGGAGATCTTGAAATGTACAATGTGCACAACACGTAAAATATGAAATGAAATTAAAATAGTGCTCTTATTGAAATCTAAAATCCTTAAAAACATGTTACATTAATGCTTCCCGTTAAAACTTTCTTGAGTAATTGTCTTGAAATCCTCTACTGGAAGTTCTCAAATGGTTGATTCAATGTTTTATTATATGTTCTTTGACGAAATATTGTAATGTAAACATTACGTAATATAGTATTGAACAGGTGGACAATTTCTGACATAAGTTTTCTTATTATTGTGATCACAGTTCAACACGGACCAAAACATGAAGTTTATATTTTATGAGGGCGGTGGTCTGTAGAGAGCACATATAGGACTGAGGTAAGCATGTGAATAATACCCATTTCTGTTATTGACGGCTTTCGAATAGTGGCATTACAGCAAGATAGATGACGAGGTAACATCTCCATTCGTACTGGAATGAGCCGGAATGATGTCTCCAAAGTTAGGAAAACGTTGAGGAAAACCTAAACTTTTGCTGATCGAGTGATCGACAACTTTATTATTATTATTATTATTATTATTATTATTATTATTATTATTATTATTATTATTATTATTATTATTATTATTATTATTATTATTATTATTATTATTATTATTCCGCTTTCCCCATACGTCTGGGATCGCAGCTGCGAAGTGTGTCGCATATGTGAATTTGGTCCTGTTTTACGGCCGGATGCCCTTCTTGATGCCAACCCTGTGTGGAATGATGTTACCACTATTGCGCGTTACTGTGGTGGTTGATAGTGTGGAGTCTTGTGTCAACATGAAGAGGAGAGTGTTGGAACAAACTCAAACACCCAGTTCCCGAGCCAGAAGAATTAATCAAACGCGATTAAAATCCCCGGCCTGGCTGGGAATCAACCCCGGGACCCTCTGAACCGAAGAACTCAATGCTGACCATTCAGCCAAGGAGTCGGACATTGCTGATCGACAACGTTATATTGTAATTCTTATTTATGTTTTTCCGAAAGACCAGCTATGTTCATAACGTTAGAGGTGTGTAATTTCAGAAGGTACTAGCATAAGACCCTTGGAAACGGAAGAAGCCAGAGGAAAAGTGGAGGGAATCCAAAGTGTTCAACAACCAGTTTATCACCTTTAATTTATATTTACACAACTCAGTAAAACAACATTACAAAATTTACAAAGATTAGAAATTAGCAACGAACAAACATAGGTCTGAAGAAAAGTAAGTTAAAGTTCAATAAAGTTTACAAAAGAAAATTCTCCAACCAGAGTGTTCTTCGATTGATTACACACAACAAAGTTAATTCTGAATATACTATTCAACATAGTTGATGTTGTGTCGAATATATGTTCACCTCTCTTACATAAATCGTACAGATAAAAGAGAGTAAAGGGCATACTGGTCCAACCAACAACAAAGTTAAGTAATAATCCCATACTGGCATCAGAGCAAGGGCTACAGGCCCGGCACATATGCACAGCGCACACTGAGATCACAAACACCCATTTACACCCCATTCACTGCCACAATCATCAACCTTTCACTCAACATACACTCAAGACTTACACTCCGATTCTCTCGGACCAGCAGCCTTGGATTCGACAAGAACCCCCAATTAGACAAGTAATTTGTCTGACAAGCAAAGGGAAGCATGAGATAGAAACACGGACGAACCCATCCACCAAGACTACGTTTGAAAAGGAAACAAAAAATGAACAGGAGTGGGTACAACCAATACGGAAACAGAAAACAATAGCAACCAATAAAAATCATGGGCCCCATTAAAGAGGGAGGTGAATAGAGAATCAGGCATAACAACGACCTTTAGCAACATTTAGAGGGAATAACATCAGCCATGAGAAAAAAGAGACTTATCTTCTAGGCCACATAGTCAGAATGGGCAACAAGAGACTGGCCTCAAGAATCTTCAATGCCATTTCTAGAGGGAAGAGGACAAATGTTAAATGGACGAAACTGGTTCAAAAAACCTACAAGTTTTAAAAATTAATCCCAAGGATATATTCAACAGGGCTAAATTTAGAATG
The DNA here is from genome assembly GCF_040414725.1 of Anabrus simplex. NCBI lineage: Eukaryota > Metazoa > Arthropoda > Insecta > Orthoptera > Tettigoniidae > Anabrus > Anabrus simplex. The sequence goes on from NC_090272.1 coordinate 140,160,149, forward strand.
CTGATGCTTGTTGATGATGCTTGTTGTTTTAAGGGCCCTAACATCGAAGGTCATCGGCCCAGAATGCTGATCAGAACATCCGACACTGCAGTCACTGGCAGCTAAAACATTGCGTCCTGGAGTGGGAGTAAAGTGGACTCAGGAAACCAAAGCAACCCACAGTGCAAGATGAAGGAATACTGGGCTATGAAGAAAGCTCACCAGAGTTAGGAAGCACGTGGTCCTAGGGGCCTCAACGAAACAAACATAATACATAACAGTGCAGGCGGACTTTAGCGTCTTTAAGATACAGAAAATATTCAAGAGTTAATGTGTTGCGATGTAACTTTTTGAAATACTAACAGTCACGGAAAAATACATCCGTGACAAATTGAAATTGAATTCAGGTATTCTGTATGTTGTTTCGTTGATTTACGTATGTAAACAAAATACTCGGAGGGACTCAAGTTTCATATACACTAGCAATTAACCCTTGAGGACTGGCACGAAGAAATATAGCGTGAAAATTGGCGTATGGGTGTATTTGAACCGGACTTTAAAAATATACTTTAGCCATCATGCACTACGTACGAAATGGATTTGCACCTGGACTATTCTAATGAACTATTCCATATCGTTTAATGCGATTTTAAAAATATATTCAATATAACATGCGAAATAATTACAATAATTTCATGAATATTAAAATAGGCCTTAATATTGGCAGGGAAGTATTTATCTTAAATTTCAGTCACCTGGAATCAACAATTCAGAGAAATATTCACATTAATATATATAAAAAGTCTCAATGAACCTTTTAAATCACTCACAAATCGTTACCAGTATTCCTCAAGAAATCATGGCTGTCCAAAAGGCGCCCTTTCATTCACGCTGGCTGGTAGCGATACTCGTACACTGGAGTGGTGTGTTGACCACAAATAATTATTTCGCAATTGTTGCACTCAGTTTTCGTCTCCCTGTCAGCAATGGAAGGGAAATACCCACATCGTGTTCGGCCTTTCGTAGCTGGAGGTCCTGTAATCTGAGTTTCAATGTGTACATATCCAGCTATCTTCTATCTCAGTGAACGAAGAAAGGTTCTCCATTACGGCTAGGCCTTTTCTGTCTTCGTGGACCAATTCCTGAGACCTCGTCTTAACTACCTTATCAGACCTCTTTGATTGGTAGACAGTGAGACTATTTATGCCACCTACATTCAGCTTGGCATAAAATACCGTTAGGGGCTAAGTTGCATTAACATGATTTCTAGAAAAGTTTTGGAAAATTCCTACAGCTTATTTACTTACAGCCAAGTGCATATTTAAAAACACCACATCGCAAAGTCTATTTGAATTTACCCGTGAAACAATCTAAATGGCTGGCTTCAGCACCTGATAAAATGAAAACGGCGCTCGATATCGATTTTTTCGAGTTATTTATCAGTATGACCAACTCTCCAACGCCTATATAGCAAGTTCACGTTGTTTCAGACCACCCTATTTACAGGGTCGCTCTTATAAACTAAGATCGAATGCACGGTGTTTGTACGCTGCGCTACGGCAACTGCCTCAATCGAACCGCCCTGCGTTAAGCGTGTATGCAATTTTATATTAAATAATTAATTAATTTCATGTGGCTATTTCTAGCCGGGTGCAGCCCTTATAAGGCAGACCCTCCGATGAGGTTGGGCGGCATCTGCCATGTGTAGGTAACTGCCTGTTGTTATGGTGGAGGATAGTGTTATGTGTGGTGTGTGAGTTGCAGGGATGTTGAGGACAGCACGAACACCCAGTCCCCGAGCCAAGGGAATTAACCATTTAAGGTTAAAATCTCCGACCCGGCCGAAAATCGAACGCGGGATACTCTGGACCAAAGAGCAGCACGCTAACCATTTAGCCCTGGAGCCGGACAATTTTACACTTAATCTTACCAATAAAAGATGCTGGAAGTGTCGTCCTTCCTGGGTGATGAGGATGAAATGGTGATGAAGACGACACATACAGCCAGCCCCCTTGCCAGAGAAATCAACCAATGATTGTTAAAATTCTCGACCCTGCAGGCATTGTATCTGGTAACCACATTCTGGCTGATGCGAGTGAGTTCTGCCACTCTAATGTTTCTAATGTCATTCTTAATGTTTTCTTTCAGTTTTTCCAATATGTGAGGATTGTTCCATACACTTTTTCTTTCAGTTTACGCCACAAGTAAAAATCACACACTGTTAGATCTGGAGAACGAGGGGAAATAGACCAGCACTCATCACTCTGCCTACAAACAATTCCGAGATTGCAGATGAAATCAGTATAGAAAAGATTAGAGCTAATGCGATTTTGCGAATATGTTCAATAGATTTCCAATTTATTTGAAATAATTCTAGAAAAGGCTAATAAAACAACAGATAGGGAATCTGCCACCTGGGCGACTGCCCTAAATACAGATCAGTAGTCATTGATTGAAGAATATCTTCTGCTGTATGACCAAGGTCTGAATCTTGTTGAAACCATCCACTGTCATCTCGAAAAAAATTGGCCCAGTTATTCGTCTTCCACTGACAGCACACCAAACACCAATCTTCGTATCATAATGAGGGACTTCATCAACACCATTAGGATTTTCTGCACACCAATAGCGACAGTCATAACTATTCACACGACCATTAAGATGAAACCAGAACTTTTAAATACGAAAATACGGTGTTGCAATTATAACTGTCTCACTATGTTAACGGATGAGATTCAGACTGGCTACTGATGCTAGCCGGGTCGAACACGTGCATACTGGAGCTTATGTTTCGGAAAGTAAAAACGCCGCTTCAACGGTCTTAGTTTATATGAGAGACCCTGTGCATGTGTGTGTTCGACTATTGGCTGAATGATCAACGGAGTAACCTTCAGTTCAGAGTACCGTGCGTTCAATTCCTGGCTGTGCTGGTTAACATTTATGTATGGTTAATTCCTCTCACTTGGAAACTGTGTGTGTGTTGGGCCGAGTCTACATGAAGTACCTACCCCGGTACATTGTAAAAAGCCAGGAGGAAGAATAATACTGTGTCTATAGGTGAATGAAACTTCTTAAATCAATCAAAATTCAACGAAATAATTTAAAAATGATTTGATGAGTACGATTTAGTAGTGACTTACATACAAGGCTCGACTAAAACTGTATTCTTCATTCGATAAATTAGTCCCTTTTTAAGTGTTGTTTCGCAAAAATTATTGTTTACAACTACTCTGAATTGACCATTAATTTCATAATAATGCTTACGTCTAGTTACAATTTTATGCAAACGGTTTAGTTTTAAAAAAAAGTACGCATGGAAACAAGTGAGGGAGAGTTCCGCTGGTTTTTCGTGACAACGTTGCTCTGCGTAACTCTAACTTCCGGTTTAATGAAAGACGCCGTCGATAATGTCACTTTAGTTCTCGCCAGGCTGAGTGGCTCAGACGGTTACGGCGCTGGCCTTCTGACCCCAACTTGGCAGGTTCGATCCTGGCTCAGTTCGGTGGTATTTGAAGGTGCTCAAATACGTCAGTCCCGTGTCGGTAGATTTACTGGCACGTAAAAGAACTCCTGCGGGACTAAATTCCGGCACTTCGGCGTCTCCGAAAACCGTAAAAGAGTAGTTAGTGGGACGTAAAACATATAACATTATTATTATTATTATTATTATTATTATTATTATTATTATTATTATTATTATTAATATTATTATTATTATTATTTTACATTTTCTTGAGCACTAAATATAACAATTGATGATGATGATGGTGTATGATTTTTAGTGCCGGGAGTGTCCGAGGACATATCCGGCTCGCCTAGTGCAGGACTTTCGATTTGACACCCGTAGTCGACTTTCGCGTCGTGATGAGGATGAAATGGTGATGACGACGACACATACAGCCAGCCCCCTTGCCAGAGAAATCAACCAATGATTGTTAAAATTCTCGACCCTGCCGGGAATCGAATCCGGGACTCTGTGACCAAAGGTCAGCACGCTAACCATTTAGCCATGAAGCCGGACAATATAACAATTTAACCCTGTAACATACGGTACCTGTAAAAATAACTACTTTATTAAACACAGAATAAAACACACATTATTAAACAAAGATTGACATGTTTCGTTCTCGAAAAAAAGGCATGATCAAATTCTATGAAATCACAACTATTTCCTAATTAATTACTATAAATTGATGCAAATAATTTATAAATGTAGAAATATTTAAGTTTCCTTCAGAAAGGATAATGTCGTGTTTAGATTTCTTCTCGCTGGCCCCATTGTGTAGGGGTAGTGTGCCTGGCTCTTACCCGGAGGTCCCAGGTTCGATTCCCGACCAGGTCAGGGATTTTTACCTGGATCTGAGGGCTGGTTCGAGGTCCACTCAGCCTACGTGATTATAATTGAGGAGCTATCTGACGGTGAGATGGCGGCCCGGTCTAGAAAGCCAAGAATAATGGCCAAGAGGATTCGTCGTAATCTGCAGGCCTTCGGACTGAGCAGCGGTCGCTTGGTAGGCCATGGTCCTTCGGGGCTGTAGTGCCATGGGGTTTGGTTTTGTTTGGTTGAGATGTCTTCTCATATGCATCGCACAATTAAAATGAAGCACGTGTTTATACTACGATATATGATAAGCAGCTTGTTTTAGGCTCATATTTGTCTCGTCTGTTCACGAGGAGGACTTCTCTCTAATAATGTTGGTTTGAATGTAAGAATACTTTACCGTTTGTCATTTGATAGGGTAGATCATGGGAGACTACTGGCAAAAATGAGTGCAATTGGACTTGACAAAAGGGTGACTAAATGGGTGGCTCTGTTTCTAGAAAATAGAACTCAGAGAATTAGAGTAGGTGAAGCTTTATCTGCCCCTGTAAACATTAAGAGGGGAATTCCTCAAGGCAGTATTATTGGACCTTTATGTTTTCTTATATATATATCAATGATATGTGTAAAGAAGTGGAATCAGAGATAAGGCTGTTTGCAGATGATGTTATTCTGTACAGGGTAATAAATAAGTTAGAAGATTGTGAGCAACTGCAAAATGACCTCGATAATGTTGTGAGATGGGCAGTAGGCAATGGTATCATGATAAACGGGGATAAAAGTCAGGTTGTGAGTTTCACAAATAGGAAAAGTCCTCTCAGTTTTAATTACTGCGTTGATGGGGTGAAAGTTCCCTTTGGGGATCATTGTAAATACCTAGGTATAAATATAAGGAAAGATCTTCATTGGGGAAATCACATAAATATGACTGTAAATAAAGGGTACAGATCTCTGCACATGGTTATGAGAGTATTTAGGGGTTGTAGTAAGAATGTAAAGGAGAGAGCATATCTGTCTCTGGTGAGACCTCAACTTGAGTATGGTTCCAGTGTATGGGACCCTTACCAGGATTACTTGATTCAGGAACTGGAAAAAATCCAAAGAAAAGCAGCTCGATTTGTTCTGGGCGATTTCCGACAAAAGAGTAGCGTTACAAAAATGTTGCAAAATTTGGGCTGGGAAGACTTGGGTGAAAGGAGACGAGCTGCTCGACTAAGTGGTATGTTCCGAGCTGTCAGTGGAGAGATGGCGTGGGAGGACATCAGTAGACGAATAAGTGTGGATGATGTCTTTAAAAGTAGGAAAGATCGCAATATGAAGATAATAATAATGGCGTATGGCTTTTAGTGCCGGGAAATCCCAGGACGGGTTCACAATATGAAGATAAAGTTGGAATTCAAGAGGACAAATTTGGGCAAATATTCGTTTATAGGAAGGGGAATTAGGGATTGGAATAACTTACCAAATATTCGTTTATAGGAAGGGGAATTAGGGATTGGAATAACTTACCAAGGGAGATGTTCAATAAATTTCCAATTTCTTTGCAATCATTTAAGAAAAGGCTAGGGTAACAACAGATAGGGAATCTGCCACCTGGGCGACTGCCCTAAATGCAGATCAGTAGTGATTGAAAAAATATATAGTCTATTCACGGCCGCCTGGAGCCCTCGCTGCGCTCCGCATCAAGTCGGCCGTGGTCTATTGTAAGTGGTACTCTAGTTTGTCACCAGATGGTACATTGTGCACTAGCCTTCCGTTGGCCATCCGAGTAGGAAGTGACGACGCCATCTTAACTCCAATGAAGATGTGTTCAATCGCAGGCATGTGCGTTGCATCGTATTTTGAAACCGGTTCGATTCCTGATCTATCTTTATAACGACTTAACTCCTCGTTTCATTGCTGTCTGTTCACCCTTGCAGGTTGTACCTATAAGTTTTAAACACTCTGTATAGACTGAGACCGCTGATGTCCTTTCTGACCGGGCTGAGTGGCTCAGACAGTTGAGGCATTGACCAATTGACCCGAACTTGGCAGGTTCGATCTTGGCTCAGTCCGGTGGTATTTGAAGCTGCTCAAATACGTCAGCCTCGTGTCTGTAGATTTACTGGCACATAAGCGAACTCCTGCAGGACTAAATTCCGTACCTCGGAGTCTCCGAAAACCTTCAAACGTAGTTAGTGGGACGCAGAAACAATAATATTATTATTGTTCTTTCTGTACATGCACGTACAATATCTTAGTAAAATCTCCTTAAATTAAATTAGCAATTTAAAGTTGAAATGTCTTCTCATATTCGTTGCACAATTAAAATGAAGCAGCACGCGTTTATGCTGCGATATATGACAACCAGCTTGGTTAAGGCTTATTATATTTGTATTTATGTGATGATGTATATTGTTTACAAGTTCGCTAAAGTGTTACTATGACGCCTTTTGTGACCTAGGCCACTAAAGTTCATTTTCTTGGACTGCTATTACTCCGAATTCAACTGTTTTAGAAAGCATGTACTAAAAACATTTTATTTACATACTTGCATGTTGTATTTATTTATTTATTTATTTATTTATTTATTTATTTATTTATTTATTTATTTATTTATTTATTTATTTATTTATTTATTTATTTATTTATTTATTTATTTGCGAACGTCAATGAAAAACAAAGTAAATTATCTTCCGGAGCGTCCACTTCTATCTACTCCCCGGAACGTTACAGCCAGTGGTTGAAATCCTGCTAAAACTGGCGTTGAATTGTTGTCTCCCCCGCCCTCCTCCGCTCGCATTCCGCGGTCCGGTACTGCCAAGAGCTCTGTGGCAACGAGCCGCTGACCTGTGGAATTCAATTACACATTTTTTGAATTTTTGTTTCTCTTTGAAGATGTTTTTTTAAACTCCATCCATAGTTTAAGCTTCTTTTCCATGTAATGTACTGTACCATATTGTCTGTGTGATCATTTTTTTTTTCTGCTTTGTACCAAAGTACGATAGCAAAGCCATTACCTCAGATTTAATTCCTTTTCTAGATGGAATGTCCTATCTTATAACAGGAAAGCGGATACCTTAGCAGTACAGTGGTGGAAGAAGTTACTGTTTCCTTGTCCATTGGTTCATAATTATCGTATTCGATGCGAGCTCATTAAGTTAGAAACGAAACCCAATAATAGACTCTGCCATCAGGGGCGTAACGTTAGAGCCTGCAGGGCCTCCTTGCAACAGAGTTCTTATCAGATTCACCTGAAATTTTCATAGAATTTTTCAGTATGTGCAGGAATTACTGTAAAAGTAATTCTGCATTTTATCATCATTTGAATATTACCTTCAAATATTTATACCCAAAATAGCAAAAAACTAGAGATTTGTCCATTGTTATGAATAATGAAAAGTCTAAAAACGTATAGTCGAATAATTTATACCTGACTGGAAAAAAACAGAGTTATTATTAAGTGTTAGTATTTTTTTACAAGTTTGTTAGATTATAACCCAAAAATAATGAAAACGCCGCAAAGAGCATTTTCCGTGCATCATATAAAAATGAACATTATTTGTTAGTACGTTTGCAACAAATTACCTAATGAACTTCAAATTTTGTGTGGTGCTCTATCTTATTAATATATGTTTGTGTCTTAAATATGGCTGTGTTAAGTGGTAAATTGCAGAAGTTCCGAATTTTAATCCTGACTCCCCTTCTCCCCCTGTGGGTGGGAGTGGTAGAATAACACCCTCGGTACCCCCTGCCTGTCGTAAGAGGCGAGTAAAAGGAGCCCCAGGGCTCTCAATTGGAGAGCGTCGGTTGGCGACCACGGTGCCCTCGGCTGAGTCCTGGCATTGCTTCCACGTACTTGTGTAAGACTCCTCACTTTCATCTGTCATATCCGACCTCCCTTGGTCAACTCTTGTTCTTTTCCGACCCCGACGGTATTAGGGCACTCGAGGTCTTGGGAGTCTTTCATTTTCACGCCCTTCGTGGCCCTTGCCTTTCTTTGCCCGATACCTTCATTTTTCGAAGTGTCAAATCCCTTCCATTTTTCTCTCTGATTAGTGTTATATAGAGGATGGTTGCCTAGTTGTACTTCCTCTTAAAACAATAATCACCACCACCACCATGACTCCCCTTAATGACACAAATCACTTAACCAGGCGTTACCTTGCTTCTTGGCACAACAGAACTACCATTCCTACCCAAACAATTGTATTACTTTAGTCATCTTTCATACAAGTTGCAATACGATAACCAAGCTCTCACCAGCGAAATGCCGTTTTGCCTGCCAATACAGTTGCACGTGAGTGGAATTCATATGCCAAATCGGAGCTAGTATGTATAGATTAGAATAAAAATTGAAGTATGAAATCGCTCCCTGTGAAATATGGACTGCCACGAGTTGACTATAATGTTGCTGTAACTATGTTTCAGGTGGTTACTACTCTATCGAGCTGAAGATGAACAAGCTGAGAATAGTAGTCCTCAACACCAACCTGTTCCGAGAGGATGTTAACGACCTGGGGCAGTGGGAGTGGCTTGAAAATAAACTCCGCAAGTCACATAGCAGCAAAGGACTGGTAAGTATCGGTACCCAAGCCAAGATAACTGTGGACAAGCCAATGACTCCACAAAATAATATGCAGCAATAGTTGACATGCAGTGGAGTTTAATACACAGGATTTAGCATGAGTGTGGTAAAAACAACCGTTTACCCTAACATATCTTGAAAGGTTTTCTGAGGCCTAAGTGTGCTCAGAATATGACTTCAAATATTATACGTTTGGTAAAATGATAAGCGAACATATTAATTCAGTAACTGATTTAGAAAAACAAATACAGTTGAACTTTGTTATAATAATAACATTGGTTTCAGCGACAACTCGTCTATAACGTCATGTTTTCTGTGGTACGGAGTTATTCCTCATAAGAAATGTGCTTTTCAGCCTTGCTTAATACGATAATCGTATATGCGTCTACCTCACATATAACGTCATTTTCAACGCCGGTTTGGACTGATTTTTCTAAGAGCCAAAATATTTTTAAGAAATACTAGCAGTTTCCCGCTGGCTCCACCCGCAATGTACGGTGTTGTTCGTTACTATCCTTACGGGTGTATTTGCAAAGTTTCGAGTTAATGAAATAAAGCATATGATCTGCTGTGGTAATAGAATGTAATATTATGTCAACAAAACACTTGAAAATACATCACACAAAGAAATTGAATTAAACGTTCCTTGAAAAACACTACGCGCCGAACTGTTAAAAAGTCCTTCAAAGATCTTCGTCTTGGAGACAAATGCACTCATAACTTTTCTCACAATCAACCAATTTTAATAGTTAAGAGCTGAAATGAAAGAGCTTGATCCACTGAGTGTTCTTGGATCACAACGAACTCCGTACCTTTATTAGAACCAAGGATATGATTGCTTCAAAGGGACAAAAAATTGGAAAAATCAAATAATTTGAGGAAGGCAGAAGTTAAGTGATTTATAGTACCTGATGTCAAATCTGTGCATGAATACCTTTCAGTTAAAAAAATGAAGGAAATCGATGGGATAGAATGGCCGGACTGACTGACTTTAGTTTTCATTAAAAAAATTAAAATATAGATTTTGTTGAAATCTGGCAACCTGGCAAATTCGTTCCTGTCGCCTCTTGTCATAGACCCCTGGAATACAGGCACATTCTCCACCCCACTGTAACCCGCCTGAATTCTTGCGGTATTAACGTCACCTGCGTGCGGTCAGTTTCGACTGAAGTTTCCTATAGGTGCACGCATTTTAACGCAGTGTGACTACTAAAAGAAAAGTTTTAACGTTGGAAGAAAAAGTTACAGTGATTCACCAAATTGAGAACGGAATTTTATAAAGATGACGTGTGTCGTGAGTTTGGCCTTGTTAATTCCACAGTTGAAACGATTTGGAAGAGCAATGATAAAATTGTTGCTGCATTTGAACGGAATGGTTCGGAAATTAAGCGGCTACGAATAACCGAACAGAGCGACGCAATGTTGATGAAGCCTAATTAAGTTTATATTTTTCATTTTCCACCTCACTAGACTGATAATACGAATCTCGATTACTACGACACTCGTTTATAACAACGCAATTGTTCAGGTCCTTTTGATATCGTTATAACCGAGTTCTACTGTACGTTGATTACCAAAAAGTATAATTTTAATAATTTTAATTTTATTTTATACTTTAAATAATTTTATGAAAATATACAAAAACGTGCCTAGATTTCATATTAAATTCATTAAAGTATATAAACAGAAAACTGAAGCAGAGATGCCATGAACTGCGAATTGATTGGTATTAATATCGAAATTTGACCTACAATTACAATTTTACAAATCACAGGTAAATTCCTAGTGGCACCATCCTAATCTACTCAGTGCCTCGGTTACTTATAGTGGAAGCCTGCACCCTCCACAACTCCAGGGGCCCTCACAAGGCATGAAAAGTGACATCCATTTTTAGGTCTACAGCTAGACCAAAACCACTTAAACTTAACATTTGATACGGTCTGCAATTTTTAGATGAGGCATGAAAATTGAGAACTGTATACATTTAAAAATTACTTATCCTACTGTACGTATGCTATTGTATACAAATTAAAGTGTAGACATGAAAAATTACTGTAAAAATTTGCATACAACTATAGGCAATGTAACCATATTTCCATTCAATTCACTTAGCCATACATACATTCTATTTTATATTTGGTATGGGTAGTGACAACTATGCACATACCATAATTGTATAAATACTATATTATACTATATTATGTACCAGGTTTCTCTTATAAACTAAGACTGAACGCACGGGGTTTGTATTCTGCGCTACGGCAGATGCCTCAGCCGAACTTACGTCGCACGCGACCGCCCTGCTTTATGCATGTATACAATCTTATATGAAATCTTGCGTTATAAGATATTCTGGAAATGTCGTCCTTCCTGGGTTATACAGACATTGTATCTGGTAACCACATTCTGGCAGACGCGAGTGAGTTCTGTCAATGTAATGTTTCTTATTTAATTCCTAATATTTTCTCTCAGTTCCTCCAATGTGTGAGGATTTGTTCAATACCCGTTTTTTCAGTTTACCTCACAAGCAAATATGACACACTGTTAGATCTGGAAAACGAGGGGGAAATAGACCAGCACTGATCACTCTGTCTTCAAACATTTCCGAGATTGTAAAAAGGGAATCTTCTGCTGTATGAGCAGGGGCTGAATGCTGTTGAAACCACCCACGCGATTTTTCTTCTTCCGTTAACTGATGGAAGAACGGCGTCAAAATGTCATCTTGGTACCTCTCTGGATTTATTGTCGTATCGAAAAATATAGGCCCAATTATTCATCTTGCACTAACAGCACACCAAACACTTCATAAACACCATTAGGATTTTCTGCACACCAATAGCGAGACTTATGACTGCTCATATGACCATTAAGATGAAACCAGGACTTCTACACACGAAAATACTGTGTTTCAATCATAACTATCTCACCATGTTAACCTCTGAGATTCAGACTGGTGACTGATGCTTGCCAGGTCAAACATGTGCAGGCTGCTTGCAAGGTCAAGAACTATGCGCGCGCCTCCCATATTGCAGGTTTCGTACCGCAGAGTTAAAACGCCCCTTCTACGGTCTTAGTTTAAATGAGACACCCTGTAGATTCACATGCGTATTAACATGAAATTACATGTGTTACTTTCTGTAATTTAGCATTTTTATTTTTCTGTTAAGATGTAAAGGGATCATTTGTTTTATTTACAAAGGCTTTATTGAGAACTGCAAAGTATTTATGGGCTAACAAGAAAAAACAGTTGTCACACATACCATCTACACTTATATTTCAACTCATACTCACACTTCATTTTTTGGAAATCTGTAGAAAGGCTTTGACGCACTTTGCTGCCTGTAATTATTCCAACCATATATAGCGCAAATGCTGCCTCTTACAGGCATTTTTCCTTAAAATAACTTAATATTATTCACGCTTGACACTGTATAACTTCACAGCTGTTGATGCTCGGTTGTTAGTGTGCATTTCGAGCCACCAGAGAGAGCCACAGTCACTATCGCAAGTTTCCACGCCTGCTTTCCACTATTATCTTCGTATCTACTTACAGTTCTCGTATGCTCCTGTTGGCTGCTATGACACAATTAAACAGGTTACTAAAATCTTAGTAACCTATTTAATGATAGTACCTAACGACACAGGAAACCTATATGTTGGCTGTATTCTCATTTCTTTCTCGCTTTTCGGCTGATAACATATATAGCTTAGAGCCTTATATAAATTGTCCTTACTGTATTAATAATTTTGAGATACGTTCTGCCCCTAAGTCTATCTTTCCTGGAACCGAAGAGACACTTGCTCTGGAAATGAAAAGAGAGAAGACATCCTCGCCAAAGCAGTTTCCTCATCTACTGTAGACGTTACCTACAACAGATCACCCTCAGGATATGCCAAAGCTCAAATCAAAGCAGCCCCAGTAATTCAATGTGTCAACTCCTGAACCTCAAGTACTAATAAATATTCTTTCCCGAAGTATAGTGCAAAAAATGAGTGCCAGAATTAATTTTCATTCGGTTTTTCTCCGGCAATGGAAAGTTTAAGTGTTACTTGAACGTTTAAAAATGAAATGGTGGACTATTTACTGTGCTCCGTTTGGTAGGATAAGATTTTATTTCGGGTATCACCTCAACAGTTGTAATACTTTAATTATTCTCAGCAATAGACGCCCAAGAGAGATTTAGTTTACTCTGTCGTCTAGTAGACTCGAGTAAAACGGAACGTCGAAACTGACGAGCAAGCAGCCAGATGACTTCAAATTAAAATGTTTCCATACAGTAGCTGAGGCCATACGATTATTTTTTTGCTATTTTGCTTTACGTCGCACCGACACAGATAGGTCTTATGGCGACGATGGGATAGGAAAGGTCTAGGAATGGGAAGGAAGCGGCCGTGGCCTTAATTAAGGTACAGCCCCAGCATTTGCCTTGTGAAAATGGGAAACCACGGAAAACCATCTTCAGGGCTGCCGACAGTGGGGTTCAAACCCACTATCTCCCGGATGCGAGTTCACAGCTGCGCGCTGCTAACCACACGGCCAACTCGCCCGGTGTATACGATTATTATTATTATTATTATTATTATTATTATTATTATTATTATTATTATTATTATTATTATTATTATTATTATTTCGTATAGGCCAGCTAAGGACCACGACATTCAACTATTACATTTTGGAATGGGCTTTGATGTTTGCCCACTAGTTGCGCATCCTCAGGCTGTGTTGCTCCTTCCTCTCCTTTGTCCAAAGGGCGCCAGTCTTCTTCGTTGGTAGTCTGTCCTGGAACTCCTTATGTTTAAGTATCTTCCTGAGTGTTGCCCGATCCTTTAAGTTTCCTTCTGTTATTCCCAGTTCCTGTAGATCTTTATCCACTTCCATCAACCATGGTGACTTGGTTTTCCTATTTTTTTATTATTATTATTATTATTATTATTATTATTATTATTATTATTATTATTATTATTATTATTATTATTATTATTATTTGTTGTTGTTGTTGTTGATGTTTGTTGTTTTTGTTGTTTTTGTTGTTGCAATATGCAATTCTCAAATTTGTTATACCATATAGGTTATTCAGAAAATCCAGCTGCAGTAAACAGTTCCTCACATCTACAGTAATTTAGCTTCCTAGTTTGTGTCAAAGACCAACAACTTACTAATTCATCGTGAACTATAACCCATATATACTCCTGTAAAATAAGGTTCCAACTGTAAAGATGTTAAATTAATTAATTAATTTAAATAAATAAGACTCTACTTGCTGTCGAGTTTACATGAAAATTGTAACTGTGATTAAATACAGTATAAACTTCTAGACTTGGCTAATGATTTTACCGTTAGTAACTGAGGTAAATTTCGATTCCAAAGTGTTTTGATTAATTCCTTCTTTCTGTGACTTCTGGCTGATACATAACCTGACTTATTTCAGGTGTACTTGGTGGGGCACGTTCCTCCTGGAGTGGATGAACGTAAGAGCGGGCAGTTCACAACATCTCACAGCTCATACAGCTATCATCCACATTTCAACATGAAGTACTTGGAGTTAGTAAGGAACCACGCAGATATAATCATGGGACAGTTCTTTGGACACCTGCATTCTGATTCCTTTCGAGTTGTTTATGGTAACAAAGGTAAGTACCGGTACTCTCTATAATATGCGTGGAAAACTGAAAATTGTGTTGCTTGCTATTATAGTTTATGAATAATAATGTAATTCAGGAAAGCAGCACCATTTATTCTTTGTCGTTTCCGACAAAAGAATAGTGTTGCAAAATTGTTGCAAACTTTGGAGATGGGAAGACTTGGAAGTGGAGAGATGGACTGGAATTACATTAATAGATGAAATGAAATGGCGTATGGCTTTTAGTGCCGGGAGAATCCGAGAAGAAGTTCGGCTCGCCAGGTGCAGGTCTTTCGATTTGACGTCCGTAGGCGACCTGCGTCTGATGAGGATGAAATGATTATGAAGAAGACACATACACCCAGTCCCCGTGCCAGCGAAATTAACCAATTATCGTGAAAATTCCCGACCCTGCCGGGAATCGAACCCGGGACTCCTGTGATCAAAGGTCAACACGCTAACCATTTAGCCATGGAGCTGGACATTAGTAAATGAATAACCTTGAATGGAGTTTTCAAGAGTATAAAATATCATACAGTGAAGATAAAGTTGGAACTCAAGAGGAAAAATTGGGGCAATTTATCATTTACAGGAAGACGAATTAGGGACTGTAATAATTTATCAAGGGAGATGTTTGATAAAATTCCAACTTCTTTTAAATCATTTAAGAACAGACTAGTTAAAGAAAGTGTTATGGAATCTGCCACCTGGGCGAAAGCCCTAAATGCAGATCAATGGTAATTAATCGAGGATTGAAGAATTAGGACAACATATCGCTGAAAGAGCTTCATTTTTTCATATTCAAAAGACAGCAGCGCATGTATTTCTTAAAACTCTGTAGCACAAACATCCCATTTAGGGGAAGTGGACGTCAAAAAATGTTAAAATTGTTTTTTCATTTTTATCTCCACTGCATAGAGGAGTGTTTCTGAATAATAGAGTAACCAATTTGTATGTATCTTCTTCTTCTTCTGGCGCCATCCCCTCATAGAAAGCCACCATCATGGAGTAAATGTTCCCATTGTTTATGTTCTATATCAGAATTGCCTTATGGCCGAGTAGTTCGGACGGTAGAGCGCTGGAGCCCAACTTGCCATGCTCGAACCTGGCTCAGTTCTGTGGTCTCTCTATGGGGGGGGGGGCGGTAGGATAACACCCACGGTATCCCCTGCCTGTCGTAAAAGGAGACCGAAAGTGGCCCCAATGGCTCTTAACTTGGGAGCGCGGTTTGGTGACCAAGAAGCCCTTAACTGTGTCCTGAAATTGCTTCAACTTACTTATGCCATGCTCCTCACTTTCGTCTATTCTATCCGACCTCCCTTGGTCGGCTCTTGTTCTTTTCCGACTCCGAGAGTATTAGGTTTTTGAGGCCTAGGGAATCTTTCATTTCCATGCCATTCATGGCTGTTGTCTTTCTTTGGCCGGTACCTTCATTTCTGGAAGTGTCGGACCTCTTGTTTTTTTCTCTCTGATTACAGTAGTGTTAGTAGAGGATGTTTGCTTAGTTGTACTTCCTCTTAAAACAATAATCACCACCACCACCATCAGTCCGGTGATATGTTAAAGTGCTCAGATACGTCAGGCTCGTATTGGTAGATTTACTGGCACGTTAAAGAACTCCTGCGGGACGAAGTTCTGCTACCTCGGCGTCTCCGAATACCGTGAAAGTAGTCAATGGGACGTAACATCAAGATTATTAAGATGATGATTATTATTATTTGAGTTGCCGTATCGTGGATATCGAACCACTCCTGGAGTTTCCATCCACCCCCACGTTTCCCTTCTGTCCTGCAGTCTATCATCAGTTGTTTAAGACTGTATTTGCCATTTCGGAACATGTGACAGAAATAGGCTGTTTTCGTGTGTTTTGTGAGGATTGAGACTTCACATTATTTTTTCCGGATCGACGGAGTACCTGTTCATTGAGGACGTGTTGACCCGTGTTATCTTAAACATTCTGAGAATCATCCACATTCCCAGGGCCTGCAGTCATTTTATTGACGAACCCTTTAGCTCCATCGTTTGGTATCACACAGCTGGAAACTCAACCCGGGGCCTCGAGAAGGAGGAAGGTACACTATGCCTACACCACGGAGCTGGCTCCTTCTATTTCTTATGTATATTGTATTTCTATATAAGTCCGCCTCCTTGGCTGACTTCGATTCCCAGGCGGACCGGACCTGCGTGATCTTAACCGCGGGAACAGGGTGGTTATAATTATCTTAATACATATCTTTCAGTTATGTACAACACACCAACTACAATAGAAACACGTAATAGCAGAATAAATCGCTCCACATTGGGTTGTAGTCAGGTAGGGCATCTTTCCGTAATACTGTCTGACAAAAGCTACATCCAGATCCCACTAGGGTTTGAGAAAAGCGATAGAGAAAGACTAATTCTACATGAATAGGTCAAACGCGGCCGCTCTGCACAATCTGCCTCCATACACCCAGAACTTAATGACTCCATCACAGATATTGTACCCACAATCAATCGGATATGATTCTTCAGAGTGTTTCAATTCCTCTTCCGGCATTGTAGTTTTATTAAACATTGTCCCTTAATTTTTATCATGTATATCTGAGCATTCCATTATTTGTTGCAAGGTTTGTGTGCTGATATATCCATTTTGCCCTCAGGACACCCTGTATCCTGGATGTTTATTGCACCATCTGTAACACCTCGAAGGATGTACCACTCTGGGGCCAACAACCCTGGCCTTAGACTTTACAAGTTCGACTCGGACACTGGACAGGTAAGAAAAGAACTTCAATTTTCCTTATACATATTAATTATTCTATCACAACTCAAAGACACAAAAATGAGGTTCAATGACTAAAGAACGCCATTGATGAAGGAAGCTAACGCAACAAAATATTACGCCCCAGCTGTTTTAAAATGTTCCCGTGCATTCTAACATTATGAAAAGGTTTCATACGCGTATTAATTCACATACGTTACAACATAAGCCGAATTAAGAGAAAAAATTATGTTTTTATGAAAATACTTTAGAAAATTTGTGACGAATTTCATTTGTATTTTAATTTCCCTTTATAATGGTGAATAAATTATATGTTTTTCAATTGTTTTTGTAAAATAGTACGTATGCTCCATGACTTCAAAAGCCATTTCCCGCAAGTTAATTTCTCTCAGTTTTTATTGTAAATAGGTGTCGGAACTTCTTCATTCCCTTCATAATATTTTAATGCTTATGCCAAAATGATGTTTTGGTGAGAGTCTGATAGGCCACATATTAGAGAGTTTATCAGAAAAGAATCTGAGAATACCATACTAAAAATTAGAAATAAAATAATAGTTTCTTTCTCTAAATCAATCATTTCAATTTTAAAGCCAAGATAATTATGCAAGATAAACCGCAAAATAATTGAATGTCTAACTTCAGATAGAGATGCCAATTTCTTCAATTCGAGTAACTCATATTCGGAAACTCTACTAATTGTAAGTGGAGTTTAGGCTCGAGTTAGACGCGTCGACTAGATAGAAGGGGGAGAGTCTCGTGAAAGAGACGAGTAAAAGAACTCGAATGCTGCTTTTATTCGCCGAGTTTACTCGAATCCGTGTTACGACTGTGTATATATAGATTGTTCATTTGAGGCATGGAAATGAAAACAATCGTATTCGTAATATTCAAATAGTAAGAATGCATTTTCTACCAGATATCATCACATACATGTTATATAACACTTGCTGGCGGTTGAGGAAAAAGCATTTAACAAATAAGAAAATAAAAATTCTGATTTCTTCTCAAATTTACGTAATCCAAAATATAGTTTCAACCTTTTGTAAAGAAAACTGATTCCATATCACGTATATCGTAAAACTAAAGGTAAAAGTCTCGATAATTTTAAACAGAAAGTTAAAAACTGGTTTCGTATCTCTGACCTCGCATTCGAGCGAGCGAGATGTATCTTTACTCGAATTTCAGCAAAACTACACTCGACTCGGATACATGTTTGACTTGAGCTAAACGAGTTGAAATATTCGACTTGTAACATCACTAACTTCAATAGGTCCTGAGACAATGTTCCTTATGTGGTGTATTATTAGACACTGTGAGCGTAACGCATTCCCTTAAAGTGACTTAACATTTCTCCAGTAAATTCGCACCTTTTATCGAGGCATTACTAAATACAGTTAGTTCGTTAGTTGTTCTCACCTAGGCTGAGTGTCCGACTCGTTGGCTGAACGGTCAGCGTATTGGCCTTCGGTTCAGAGGGTCCCGGGTTCGATTCCCGGCCGGGTCGGGGATTTTAACCTTAATTGGTTAATTCCAATGGCACGGGGGCTGGGTGTATGTGTTGTCTTCATCATCATTTCATCCTCATCACGACGCGCAGGTCGCCTACGGGAGTCAAATAGAAAGACCTGCACTTGGCGAGCCGAACCCCTCCTGGGATATCCCGGCACTAAAAGCCATACGACATTTCATTTCATTTTACCTAGGCTGAGTGGACCTCCAATCGGCCCTCAGATCAATGTAGAGATCCCTAACCAGGCGAGTTGGCCGTGCAGTTAAGGGCGCGCAGCTGTGAGCTTGCATTCGGGAGAGAGAGGGTTCGAGTCCCACTGCCGGCAGCCCTGAAGATGCTTTCCGTTGTTTCCCATTTTCACACTAGGTAAATGCTGGGGATGTACCTTAATTAAGGCCGTGGCCGCTTCCTTTTCACTCGTAGCCCTTCCCTATCCCATCGTCGCTATAAGACCTATCTGTGTTGGTGCGACGTAAAGCAAACTAAAATATCCCTGGCCTGATTAGGAATCGAATCAGGTGCCTCCAGTTAGGAGGCAGAGTTAGACTGCGGGTTGGGCCAAATATGCTTATAAACTGTTCACTAACAACCAGGAAATGTAAGTGGCTTCTAACGAATTAGCTCCCGCTGACGCGTGGTAAGAGAAACAATTTGTATGAATTCACCCCCGTGAGGAATTTGTTTATCTGTTTTATATTATTGCTCTCTCAATTTCCTCGTTAACGGTCTCGTTGTTTCAAAACGACTAAATGTATTGTCAGAGTGTAATAGTGTGAAGTTATTAGAAAAATAACGGGCAATAAAACTTCGAATCTCACCAGAGTTATTCTTTCAACTTTTCAGGTTCTGGATTATGTACAATATTACTTGGATCTGGTGGCAGCCAACGAGCGGGATACAGCGGAGTGGCAGGTGGAATATAACTTCACGAGTTACTACGGACAACGTGAGGTGTCTCCTCATTCTCTTAATGAACTAGCACAGAGTTTCAATGAGCCGTCAGGAGGAAAATTCTTTGACAGGTGAGTCAGATGGGTGAGCAGACATGAATAACCAAGAAAACGTGGGTAAATATTTGTAATTTTTGAAAACTTTTTTTGAAGTGCAGGTAGAAAAGTTGTACGTCAAGCTCTCAGTCCAAAGGCTGGTTGAATCCTCGACAGATCCCAAATCGTTTGCTATAGATAACCTAGGTATCAATCGGGAGCGAAATGAGCTTTTGTTGCTTTCCTTACAAGCCTATTGTAACGTACTATACAGGATGGTCGGAAACCGCGTGAATCGGGTATATGAGCGTTTAAAGGGTTGGTCATACTGATAAATAATTTGAAAAAATCGATACCTTGCTCCGTTGTAATCTTTTATACTATTGCAGTATATACTGCGAATTCAAATAGGCTTTGCCAGGCGGTGTTGCTACATCTCCACGTCCCTTAAGACCGGTTTGAGAGTCATGCCGAGAAATCGGTATCAAACACAATCACATCGTGGATTTCGGCCACTGTCACCGCGGCATACTTGCTATGGCGAGTTCCTATCAATTTGGAGGTTGGTGTTCAAATCTCTCCCCCGGCGAAGTTTTTCTTCGATTGGTGCCCTCAAGCCAGTCTTAAGCCACGTGCAGATTTAGCAAAAACGCGAAGCGACCTGACTGGCTGATAAAATGACAACGGCTTTTTTTTTTTTTTTTTTTTTTTAACAAATTATTTATTATTATGACCAACCCTCTAATGCTCATATACCGGTACACGTTGTTTTCAACCACCATGTATACTAACCAAACCTATGCAATACACTTCTGACCCCTCATCACTACAGTGTTCCTCTTCATTTTATGGACGTGCCTTCATTACCCAGCGGATCCCAAAGTGTACGGCATGATATCCTGCGGAACCTTGGCTTTCTCACAGGGACGCCGCGTAGTGGTAGAAAAGTTTCAAATTTTATTTTTAATATCCGAAATAATGTAATAGTATGCCACATCTGCTAGTCTAGTATAGCCCAATCTCACAACAAGTACGGTACCTAACCGTCTTTACAAAGCCACCACTAGATATTATTCTGCAATAATTATTTAATTATTAATTATTATTATTTATTATTATTTATTATTAATTAATTATTTTTTATTTATAGGAGAGGGCATATAAGTCTCTGGTAAGACCCCAACTAGAGTATGGTTCCAGTTTATAGGACCCTCACCAGGATTACCTGATTCAAGAACTGGAAAAAATCCAAAGAAAAGCAGCTCGATTTGTTCTGGGTGATTTCCGACAAAAGATTAGCGTTACAAAAATGTTGCAAAGTTTGGGTTGGGAGGAATTGAGAGAAAGAAGAAGAGCTGCTCAACTAAGTGGTATGTTCCGAGCTGTCAGCGGAGAAATGGCGTGGAATGACATTAGTAGACGAGTAAATTTGAGTGGCGTTTATAAAAGTAGGAAAGATCACAATATGAAGATAAAGTTAGAATTCAAGAGGATAAATTGGGGCAAATATTCATTTATAGGAAGGGGAGTTAGGGATTGGAATAACTTACCAAGGGAGACGTTCAATAAATTTCCAATTTCTTTGAAATCATTTAGGAAAAGGCTAGGAAAACAACAGATAGGGAATCTGCCACCTGGGCGACTGCCCTAAATGCAGATCAGTATTAATTGATTGATTGATACGTAACGAGTGAGTTGGCTGTGCGGTTTGTAAGCTGTGAGCTTGCATTCGCGAAATGGTAGGTTTGAACTCCACCGTCGGCAGCACTTAAGATGGTTTTCCGAGTTTTCCCATTTCAATCCAGGAAATATCCTGAGTTATTCCTTCAGCTCCTAGCCTTCTTCCATCCCTACGTCACTGAAACCCTTCCTTCTTTTGGTGCCATATTCAGACACTAGAAACAGAATACTACCTACGTTTCTGGATTTTTCAAGAAGCGTTTTTGTTAAGTTATATTTGTAGATAAATGCAGTAGTTTACAGTGTAGAGATAGTGTTCTGTCATCAGGAAAATTAATGTTTTTCTGATTAAGCATTTTGCTAAGTCACTTGTTTTTTAAAAGTATACTTTATTGTATTTTTAAAAATAGACACAGCAATAACTGTTGTGAGAGAAAAAGAACTTGAACACTCTCACTCAATCAGTGTGTTTAGTCTGAAGAAGCGTAATTACCATGAATATATTGAGAATTACCTCAACTTTGGCTCCACCTCAAGAGCAGGTGAATATTCCTTGCTAAATAGTAAAATCAGTGATTGTTCATTCACAACATTTTAATTATTCTGCTGGGTTTTTAAGATCACTGTGTTTAAGAATAACTATCGAGTGAAAATATGTAGGGCATAGACGTGAGCTTTGAAAAAGACGGAAGAAGGGTTGTTGGATAAGACACAAATGAGAATTTCAGGTGTATAATGGGAATCTCTTTGAAGAAAAGGAGAAGAAACAGCGATATTAGAAAGATGGCAGGACTGAAAAAAATAGCAGGGATTCTGAGACGGCACAGACCGAGGTGTTAACGGTCAAAATCTGCAATTTTGGTCACTTTGGTCCAATTGGTCCGTAATGAATAAGTGTTTCCTTTCTTTCATTCGATGCACATTGTCAATACCTAAACATACAATCACAAATTGTCATCTACGTAAATTTTAAGAGTACATGCTTCGAGAACCTGCAATTCTCTTCGATCACCTCACAAATTCTAAAACCTTTAAAATTACATAATAATGAAACGTGCCTGAAATATAATTTAAAAACTATGGTTTTAAAGTTCTTAGGCTTCACAAACACAAATAATCACTAATTTGATGAACGGCGTGTGATGATCTCATAGAAAGTTATAATAGTTCTAACGTTCCATATTTGATTACATCAAAAATTATTTTTTAAACACATGTAAGTCTGTTCACAAAACATTAACTTGCCAGTTTGATGTGTAAATACAACGTGATGAGTTATAGGAGAGTTCTATTGGTTATCTATATTCCATTTGCGTTTGGCTTTACGATTAAAAACAAACAAATCTCTTGTTGTAGTCTAAAAATATGCATCCTAACCACAGTTAAATCATATAGTGCTTCAAAAGTCCATTATCATCGATTGATTCAATACACTGACTAATTTGCCTAATGACCTTGTCTTTACTGGTCGTGCGGTGTTACTAACGTGTAATGCTGTCGGAGGTGATGAATGCATCAATTAAGAGGACATGGCCGGAAGAATTAAAGCGCACCAGATTTAGAGAAAGGCAAAATTTCTTATGAAGATACACAATGTTCTACAATATGACATGTTGGGGAAAGGATTTACCAAAGAAGGCAAGACAGACAGGACAAGATGGAAGAGAACAGTAATGGTATGTAACCCAAAAAAGTGATTAGTGAGGTGAAGAAGTAGAAGTAGAAGAAGAAGAAGATAAGAAGTAGAAGAAGAAGAAGAAGAAGAAGAATCCGGCTGAGTGACTCAGACGGTTGAGGCTCTGGCCTTCTGACTCCAACTTGGCAGGTTCGATCATGACTCAGTCCGGTGGTATTTGAAGGTGCTCAAGTACGTCAGCCTCGTGTCGGTAGATTTACTGGCACGTTAAAGAACTCCTGCGGGACAAAATCGCGGCACCTCGACGTATCCGAAAACCGTCAAAGTAATTAGTGGGACGTAAAGCAAATAACATTATTATTAGAATAATAATAATATGATATGATGATGATGATGATGATGATGATGATGATGATGATAATGATCTAGTATAAATCAACGTAGAAGAGAAATTGGACGCAGCTCTGTTCAGTTTGAGTCCATGATATTGAGAAAATTAGCAATGAAAACCAGGCACAAATTATGATCAGTTTGTTCAGTGGCGTAATTGATCAACGTATTTTCATTACACTTTTCGTAACGTGTTATTGTTAACTAAATTACCCTGTCGCTCTAGGACACCGTGAACTGAAAAGTTTGGAAACCACTGCCTTAACCCTTTGTCCACTGGGGTTGAACAGGTAAGTTTTCACTATTGGTATCCTTTGTCCAGTCCCACTGGCGATGACCTGAAGGATACCCCAGGATATTTGCTGGATTGAAATAGGAAAACTCGGAAAACCATCTTAAGTGCTGAGGACGGTGGGGTTCAAACCTACCATCTCGCGAATGCAAGCTCACAGCTTGAAAACAGCACAGCCAACTCACTCGGTACGTAAATGATTATTGCAGAATAATTCTAGTGGTTTGTGATATTGGGCTATACCAGACTATCAGATGTCGCATACTATTACTTATTCTTTGCTAGTGGCGTTACGTCGCACCGACACAGGTCTTATGGCGACGATGGGATTGGAAAGGCCTAGAAGTTGGAAGGAAGCGGCCGTGGTCTTAATTAAGGTACAGCCCCAGCATTTGCCTAGTGTAAAAATGGGAAACTACGGAAAACCATCTTTAGGGCTGCCGACAGTGGGATTCGAACCCACTATCTCCCGGATGCAAGCTCACAGCCGCGTACCCCTAACCGCAAGGCCAACTCGCCCGGTCATACTATTACATTACTTCGGATATGAAAAATAAAATGTGAAACTTTTCTACCATTCCGCGGCGCCCCTGTGAGAAAGCCAAGGTTCCGCAGGCATGCTGTACACTTCGGGATCCGCTGGGTAATGAAGGCACGTCCATAAAATGAAGAGGAACACTGTAGTGATGAGGGGTCAGAAGTGTATTGCATAGGTTTGGTTAGTATACATGGTGGTTGAAAACAACGTGTACCGGTATATGAGCATTAGAGGGTTGGTCATAATAATAAATAATTTGTAAAAATAAAAAAGTCGATATGTCACGCCGTTGTCATCTTATCAGCTCCTGAATGTAGCCAATCAGATCGCTTCGCGGACAAATTCACATGTGCGATAGAACGTGAGGGTTCTTTTTTAAATTAAATTCGTGTTTCAGTTTCCCCGTAAAACTGGAAACTACCTTCAACCTTGTTAGGGTCACAAAACACCACATGCCTACGGGACACTCGAGGCAACATAGGGATGTCGGATGTGAAGTAGAAAAATCTGAATCAAAGGGTTGTGCAGTGTGTAGTGACCAAATGACTGAAACAAAAGAAATAAAATATATTTAGTAAACCGTGTTCCATAAATACAGGAATTCACCGACCGAGTGTTTTGAAAAATATCATGCTCAGGTGAAATTTAATCCTTTAATATGATATCAAGTATATGTATTGCTCTCTCCATGTAGGCCTACGTATGTTAAAAATTCATTTAATTTTCTTTATATAACGAACAGGTTTTTCTTGTAAACTTCGTTGGACCATCTGGAGTGAATACAATATGAATGAAGGAACTAGAAAAATTAATACAAGCAATCTAATGAAAGTTACTAAGCACCAATTTCGCATAGCGATAATACTTGAGACGGAATTAACATTAGTTTAAGGAGGGGGGTTGATAGCCAGGGGACATTGCCTACCAGTCGACCTCGGGGGTGATGGGACATGAGGGGATTTTGGAAACGAAAGTCACATTTCTGACTTTTGAAATCCGCATGAAACTAGAGATCTTGTGTTTACGTTCATGTATCAACAGTCCCTCAAAACTCCACGCGTGCTTTTCTTGCAAATGTGAAGCAAAATTGACGTTTGAAACAGTTACTTGGCCGACACACTTTTCTTTCGAGACTACCACTCTAAGCCTAGCTATGCTATCCCCAGTAATAAATTAATTGGAAACTCCTTTCTGTTCAAACCATTTATTTCGTCCCATGTCACCAGTCAGAGAGCACCTGATGAGGCTGCAACTCGCTTTACAGTTAAGCCTGACAGGACATCTAAACATCAGAATAATGGGACTGAAAGAAAATCAAGATGTTTTAACTGCAGAAAAATCTTCTTATCTAATGTGCATGGTGGAAAGGGAAATTGATTTACTACTGCAAAGAGAAAACCTTCACATAAACTTAAATTAATTATGATGTATACAAAATGTAACAAGCATGTCGGAAGTGATATGTTAGCTTTCGGAATGAAAGACAAACCTTTCATCAGAAATTCTAACGAGGAAAGAATTAACGTTATCCTTACTCATGATTCGTGAGTAATAACGAGCTAGATGACACACAATCAAAGTACATCGTCCATTAGATAGGACATGAGTGGATTTTCGAAATGAAAGTCATGTTCCTGAGTTTCGGATTCCCCGTAAAACTGTAGACTATCTTCAACCTTAATAGAGCCACAAACCACCTGATACCTCTGAGACACTTGTGTTTGGGTTATTTCCTTCGTTAGGTTCAGTGTGTTTCCATCTTTGATTTCTGGTTGACATGGAATAAAAAATCTGACGTCTTATAAAACAGAATGACAGTTTGAAAAGTCCATTGACACGAAAAGAGCAAAGATTCGGAAACGCTATAAAGCACAAACCGCTCACAGTAGAGTCAGTTGCGTTTACACATACGTTCGCCAATAAGAAAGGTTCTCGAAAATATGCAAGGTCACGACAAGGAATGGACGCACTTCTCGAGGGTTTAGTACATGGTAGCCGGTCTACTTTGAGACTGTGAAGCCACGCATCAACAGATTTAAGTGAAATAAAAGTGCCGAGCGAGTTGGCCGTGCGGTTAGGGGCGCGCAGTTGTGAGTTTACATTCGGGAGACAGTGGGTTCGAAGCCCATTGTTGGCAGCCCTGAAGATTTTTTCCATGGTTTCCCATTTTCACACCAGGCTGTACCTTAATTAATCCTACAGCCACTTCCTTCCCACTCCTAGCCCTTTCCTATCCCATTGTTGCCATAAGACCTATCTGTCTCGGTGCGACGTAAAGCAAAATTGTAAAAAAAAAAAAAAAAAAGAAATACGTCATTTTTGTAGAATATAGTGAACTACATAAAACACGTTTAAACAGTTACAACATTAGAATGCTATAATTGTGAGACTAAATTACAATAAGAAAAAATACTGCGAAAATTTGACACAAATGGCGAGATAAATGGCGTATTTATACAAGCGGAATTTGAATAAAGAACGATTAGAAGGAAGATCAGCATAATGATTCTAAAAATTTACCACTTGCCAGTGTTTAACGAAATATACTCTACAGAGAGAGGAAGAAATTGAAGCGTAAAGACGCCATCCGGTTACGTACTAGTGCAGGCATTACCAACAAGTGATTCGATTATTCACATGACATATTCACGTTGAAAGGACTCTTGCGACCGGATCCCGACACAGCTTGTCTCATTATTTTCTGAAATGACTACCAAATGAATATACAGATCAGATTATGAACAACAACATAAAAATGAACTAATATATCAGGAAAGGAGACTTTTCAACCTAGTACCTAACCCAGGTCGTTTTCTAATGAAAATTTAATCCTACATATAGTGAAACTGGAAAGTAATTCTGCATTGAGAATAGCTGTATGATTGTATGACCATCAACTGATTGATTTACTGAAGAGAAGATTTTAAAATTTAGAAGAGTTGAAGGAAGGGCCAGAGCTAATAATATTATTCGGTTTACGTCCCACTAATTACTTTTACAGTTTTCGGAGACATAGAGGTGCCTGATTTTGTCCCGCAAGAGTTCTTTCGCGTGCCAGCAAATACATCGACACGAGGGCGACATATTTGAGCACCTTTAAATGTCAATGCTATGAAAGAAGTCTCATAAACCAACAGGAGTGGTATAAGGTGAACAGAGAATGCGGATGGCATTGCTTTGCTGGGAAATGACGAAGAAGAGCTACAACACGCACTGCATCTTCTGAATAACATATTAAAGAATAACCGCAACATGAACATGAGCAGGAAAATAACGAAGATCATGAAGTACCTGAGAGAACAGATCGCACATGTATGGCTAGAAGGATAACAGGTAATGCAGGTTACTTCCTTCAAATACATGGGAAGCTCTATAACATCGGACAGCAGAAGTACAGTTGAATAAAGTGCAGAGTATGAAGAGGAGAGTGCTGGGACGGACACAAAAACCCAGTCTCCGAGCCAGAAGAATTAATCAGAAGCGATTAAAATCCATGACCCGGCCGGGAATCAAACGCGGGACCCTCTGGACTGAAGGCCAGTACGCTGACCATTCAGCCAACGAGTCGGACAACATGGGCATTTGTTTATAGATGATTATTTTATATTGTATAATTATTCTTTGCTCTGTTTTTCTTCTGTCTTTTTACTTATGCATATTATTATAATGCCATATGACAAGCGATAAACTAAAAAATAAATCGTCGCGTAAGAATGGGGACCTCAAAAGTAACAAAACCCTGATTTTTCAGGAAGGAGAAAAAGTTGTCCTATTGGTTGAAATGAAAAAGAAATTGTACCAAATACAAATTATTAATTAATAATCGTATTGATTAGCACAAAAATTATATTTTCCTCTTAAAATTTTAATTCCTCTGTGATAAAGTATCTGTAGTACGAGGCAAGGGATGGCGGTGTTGATTCAATTTAAGCAATTATTATATTGGATTTTTTGTTACGTGGTCTTCACAGAATGGTCTGGATGATTCGTATAGTGACAACGACATGATTTGTCATACGTAATGTAAAACTATTTAAAGGAATACCAACAATTATTACACTCTACAATAATTATACAATAATTACGTTGTACGGTGTGGACTTGAGTACGCTCTTATCATATGGCACCTATGCAACAATAAAGCACAGGCAGGTGTACTGCTCATGGTACACAAAAGATTAAGATCAACAATTGATAACTACACTTTTTGGAATGAAAGGATTATCCAATTAAGACTAAAACTATTCAGGGGTTATCTTACAGTTATAGGGGTATACGCTCCAGTGGAGGGCAATTCAAACGAAAGTGATGGGTCTATAATGATCTGCAAAATATAGTCAATAAAATTAACAAACAAGATATGCTACTATTACTGGGAGACTTCAATGCCAGAGTTGGTAATGAGAAAATTCAGAATCACTTCGGAATCCACGGAGAAACAACCCGTAATAACAATGGAACGAAATTAATAGATTTCACTGTCTTCAATCAGTTAAAGATTATGAACACAATGTTCCCACACAAGGACACCCACAAGTATACGTGGTCTGCACGAAATCAGAAATCGATTATAGATTATATAATTTGTAATAGTAAATTGGCAGATTTAGTCTTGGATACAAGAGTCTATCGAGGCCCTGAATTGGAAACGGATCACTATCTATTAGTAGCACCTATTCGTCTGAGGCCTACATGGTATAAAAGAAACACACAAACAACACAAGAAATTAAAACTTCTTATAAGGTTAACCTATTAAGAGAACCCAGTATAAAATGGCTGTACCAGAACAGACTTAACGAACTTACACAGATGACACCAGTTAGTGACAATGTGGAAATGGAGTGGTCTAATTTGTGTTCAATTTTAAAGCAGTCTGCTTTTGAGAGTTTGGGAGTTAAGAAAAAATGGCAGAGGAAAAAGGGTTTAAGAATCTGGGATGAAGAGATTGAAAAGGTTATTTCAGACAAAAGAAATGCTTATAAAAAAATTTTGTCAACTGGCAAATTAGAAGATAAAATAGAGTATCACCATAAGAGAGCAATAGCAAAAAGGGAAGTGCGGAAAAAGCACAGAAAGAGTTGGGAAAACTTTGTTTCACAACTGGAGACTGATATAACAAGACCACAACCACAGACCTATAAAATACTCAAGAAACTAAATAATGATGTAAAAGAAGACATACGCATTAATGCAATACCTCTAACGGAGTGGCTCATTAATTTTTGGAACCTTTGGAGAGGTTCAAATATTGAGCCATTTCTTCTGCCAACATCTCTTAACAAGTCTTCGGAAACCATTACACTCGAAGAACTGGAGCTAATACTCAGAAAACTTAGAAATGGAAAAGCATCTGGAGAAGATTCAATAAATGCAGAATTATTCAAGTATTCCAGTGACATCGTCAAGCAAAGATTTCTCAAATTCATCAATTTAATTTGGAATGGCAACAGACCACCAGAGAATTGGCAAAAAGCTATAGTTATTCCTCTTCATAAGAAGGGCAGTGTGAAAGATTGTGGAAATTACAGAGGGATAAGTATACTCAACTCAGGTTACAAAATTTACTCAAATATTGTCAGAGAAAAGTTATTCAGGTATTATGAAAATGTGATTGGAAATGAACAACATGGATTTCGAAAGGGACGCTCATGTGCTGATGCTTACTTTACCTTGAAAATCTTTGTCGGAAAACGCAGGGAATTTAACTTGGAAACTCACATAGCATTTGTTGATTTTAAGAAAGCCTTTGACCTAGTTAATAGGAACAGACTTCTTAATATCTGAGCAGAAGATAATGCCCCACAACAGTTAATAGATAACATATACAACATGTACAGTGACAACCTTATTGCAATAAAGTTAGGTAATCATCAGACTGAATGGAAACCGATCAGCAGAGGTGTGAGACAAGGTTGTGGACTTTCTCCTTTGTTGTTCATAATCTATATGAACAACAAAATACAGGAATGGAGGCATGAAAGGCATGGATCAATCCCAGTCAGCAGATATCTCACACATCTAGATGCCATACTCTTTGCTGATGATGTTGCATTGGTAGCATCATCAGAAGATGATCTTCAGTGGTCAGTCTCTTCAAAATTCGACATGATCATTTCACCACAAAAGAGCAAAATAATGGCCTTTAAGGGGAAGGACCCTATCCCAAGTAAAATCTGTTTAGATAATAAAATTTTGGAAAGAGTCAACGAATTCAATTATCTGGGATACAATTTATCTTACCAAGGGTAAACTGATATCTCTGCAAAAATAACCAAATTTACCAGAACAACAGGAATCATAAATCATATCATGAAGCCATCTCTTGTCCAAAAACACACTCGCTTACGTCTTTATAACACTTTAGCCAGACCAACGCTTTGCTACGGCAGTGAGGCATGGACAATAAGAACTCAAGACATTTCCAGAATTACAGCACGTGAAATGACATTCATGCACAGAACAGCAGGCTATACGAAATGGGATCGTATAAGAAATGAAGATGTGCTTAAGGGACTGAATGTGAAATCAGTAATCAATTACATCTATGATTACCAAGAAAACTGGAAACGTCATGTTCAAAGGATGGAATCTGGAAGACTACCAAAGGAGATCCTACGCTATCAACCAAGAGGACAGAGATCTATAGGACGTCCAATGAAGCGATGGAAAGAAAATGCAAGACCGTAACAGGTCACATGGCCCAGTACTTGGAAGGATGATGATGATGATTATGACATAACCTCTCCTGCCCAAAGGCCAACCTCACCTTCCCGAGATGAAAAAACCTGTTCCGAGCCCTGTTGACAGAGTCACGGCGGTATAACCGTTACATCCATAATGGAGGAAATGCTGTGATTTCAGCTAGTCCATTAGCTGAGAGGTGGCAATGGTCTTACTTCCTTCAGGCTAGCAACCCGTCGGAAGGACATTTGATTGCTTTCAAGTCTTACAAAAAGTAAAATGCAAGACCGTAACGGGTCACATGGCCCAATACTTGGAAGGAAGAGATGATGATGATGATGATGATGCAACAATAAAGGCTTCGAAATAATAGTAATAGTCCAGAAACTTTCCCTGAAAATTCTATTCATGAGAAAATATGGTGAATTTCTTTTGAATGTGAGCTACGAGTGTCTGTTCACAGGTCCCGATTTCAGATCTCTTACATCACGCAGGGATATATCGTCGTTGAGTCTGTGAAAACCGCTATGTGAAATATTTCAGCTTTGACCTTCGGCTGGTAATTATCTGTCATCTAAGGTTCAACATTGTGCGATTACCCTTAAAGAATTCTCGTTCTTGATGCTTGTTGTTTTAAGGGGCCGAACATCGAAGGTCATCGGCCCAATTCTCGTTCTTAATGAGACGTGTGCTGCGGGTCAGTATTTCTCTAACAACATAGTCACATAGCGGTTTTCGCAGGCGCAACGACGAGAATATTTATGTACCAATTGGTAAATGGCATCCTTGATAATCCATATTTTCTTTTATTATTAAAATTCAATATCGCGCACGCGAAAACACGGGTTTTGCCTACGTACTGCAATGAAAATGTCAAAACAGCCAGTCATAATAACTCACCACTTCACAGAATATACAAGTGTAATAGCATGACCGTGAACAGCCTGAAACTAGATTTTGGGTGCAACAGGCAAAATTTTGCCCATCAGCTCAGGGAATGATTTAGATATTACCAAAATTTTAAAATGCGATCAATTAATTAGTTAAGTTATTTGTAATTATTACATCAAGTTGTTACCGCCCTTGCCATCATAATGTTCATTTCTATGCGTTAACCCATATTTCAGTATCATTAATAAAACTAGTATAAGTTCGGTTATATTTTTTCACTTGTAAAGTGCGCTGTAATTATTGGAGACTTGTTCTCTGTTATATGCTTATCATTAAAATAAATAAACAAAATATTAAAACAATATTTCGGAAAAATTACAGATTTAAGGTCTATTCTAAGTGACGAACGTGCATCAATAATGTGTGACGGAGCAAACCTATCCCCTATATCGTCCTCGATCAAAATATACATTATTTGCTTTTAATCGTTCTGTTATCTGGTTGTATAAACGTACACATTATTTTTCTGATTCGTATGCAAGAATGTGTAAGCCTAAAGTCACCGTATGTTTTTTTCAGGTATCATCGTGCGAATTCTGTTCGCCTTCCGCCAGTGTGTGATGCCAACTGTGTGCATAGGCATTACTGCGCCATCACGCGGCTTGACTTCAACGACTTCCGGAGTTGCGTGCAAGCGGCACCCAGCGCGCTAGCAGCGGCGAAAGCCGCCCGCTCCTTCAGCTGGAAACACCTCCTGTTACCGCCGCTGCTAGTGCTGTTCTCCCTCTGTGCCTCTTGATAACATTCCCGCTAGATGGCATGGTTGAAGCCGGTAGTCATTCAAGTTTGTCAAACTACCAACAGAGTGCTCTTTAATGCTTCTCTCGACGTTGTACCACTACTGGAATTTAACGTGTAAAGACTGTTTTTTTAATTGTTCATGAGGTAGACCGAATTTTGTCAAAATTAATGAACAAAACAAGAAATATGAAGACCAAAAATGTGACCCCCGTCCACTTGAAATGAGATGAAACTACAGAATCTAGCGAAGTGTATATTGTCAGCATTTAACCAAATTTTTATAGAAAGGTAATCGGCGGCGTTGGTGTAGACACATGAGATAATCCAGTATTATTATTATTATTATTATTATTATTATTATTATTATTATTATCCTAAGAAAC